>NC_138983.1:60734947-61114947 GCF_964341445.2 Mesoplodon mirus
ACACCAGCCAGTCCCACCAGGAAGCCTGCCTCTAGACCAACCTCACCCACCAGGGGGGAAACACCAGAAGTAGACACCAGAACGTAGGCCAGACCCTACCCTGGGACCAGCTGGGCCCTGGCCCCGCCCACTAGAAGGCCAATGCAACCTTCAGGACCTCCCGGACCCCATACCCAGCTGTGTCAGGAATCAGCCCCCACACCGATGACCTGAAACGAGCTCCAGGATCTCCGAGCCCTGCAGCCAGACTCCAGGAATCAGCTCTTCCTGCCAGCATCTGGCACTAACCCCAGGACTTATCTTCACCTGCCAGCGGGTGGGCAGCAGTCTCAGAATCTTTGGGACCCTGACTCCACCCACCACTAGCCAGCATGAGTCCCGGGAACCCCTAGAGTTCTGCAACCAGCCACCCCGTGACCAGGACCCACTAAGCAGCAGCCAGCAGCATCCGCACGAGGGAGGGCCTGGCAACCAACCAGACGAGGAGCCATCCAAGCCCACCAGACCAGCCCCATGCCCACCACAACAGAAGGACCCATGCAGCCCTCTTAGGGGGAACCCCCAGAACATATAGCTTGGGTGATGAGAGGGGAGTGCACTGCTGGGATGCACAGGATGCCTTCTACAGAGGGCCACTTCTCCAAGGTTGAGAAATATAACTAACCTACCACAGATATAAAAATAAAAATAGCAACTTAGAAAAAATGAGGCTGCAGGGGAACATGTTCCAGACAAAGGAACAAGGTAAAACCCCAGATGAACTAAGAGGTATGGAGATAGGCAATCTACCTGAGAAAGAGTTCAGAGTAATGATCGTAAAGATGTTCAAAGAACTTGGGAGGAGAATGGATGCACAGATCGAGAAGTTAAAAGTTTTTAACAAAGCTCTCTCTTCAGAGCCTCATTAATCTCACTGTTCCTCAGGCTGTAGATGAGGGGGTTCAACATGGGGATCACCACCGTGTAGAACACAGACACCACCTTGTTCTCATCAGTTGAGTAGCTGGACTTGGGCATCACATAAATGAATGTGATGGCCCCATAGAACAGAGCGACTGCTGTGAGGTGAGACGTGCAGGTGCAGAAGGCCTTGCGGTGCCCCCCCGCCCCCGGTGGAGCGCATCTTCAGAATGGTGATGAGGATTAGGAGATGGCTATGACAATCACCGTGACCACAATGATGGAGCCAGCTGTAAATGAGAGGACAACTGCGGGGATACTGATATCAGAACAGGAGAGTTCAACCAAGGGAGCAAAATCACAGAAAAAATGATTGACTCGATGTGGTCCACAGAAAAGTGAATAATAGAAGCAAATAGTAAAAGACCAAGCATTGAGAAAACCACCTACATAAGCCACTGTGAGTAACTGAACATAAACTCGTGTGGACATTTTGGTGGAATAAAGCAGTGGGCTGCAGATTGCCACGAAGCGATCATATGCCATGGCAGCCAGAAGGAAGCATTCAGTTGACCCAAAGAAAACAACTGAACCAAGTTGAATGGCACATCCAAGATAGGAGATGGTATTTCTCTCCACCAGGAAATTTGCAAGCATACTGGGTGTAACAGAAGATGAATAGCCTGTGTCAGCAAAGGCCAGGTGGCTCAGAAAAAAATACATAGGATGATGGAGCTGAGAAGAGACTCTGATAAGAATGACTGTGCTGAGATTGCCACATATGGTCACCAGGTAGATACAAAGGATGATCGTGAAGAGGATGACTCGAAGAATTGGATCATTTGTTAAGCCCAGTAAAATGAACCCCGTCATTGCAGTATTGTTCCCATGCTCCTGGGAATCCATGAGATAGGGTAGCTGCTACCAAAATGAACCTGTGATGAGACATTACATTAAAGAAGTTTTGAATTTGATGGTTTTCTTTTTATTAATGCACAGAGTTTATTATGAACAAGTAAATTATTCAGTTAGGTTTGGACTAACTTTTTTTACCTTAGAGTAAAAACCTTATATTCTTCTATTTTTATATATATTTTAGAGTAGAAAATTTTATTTATTTATATAATGAGTATTCTATATTTTAAAAATTGTTTTCAGCACGAACACGGGAAAACCTGCTTCAAATAATGTATGTCTTTTCCTCTTTATATTATATAATACCTAACGGTTATTGAATATTTACTAAACGGCAAGCCTTGGGTTAAGAATTTTCTATATATTTCTATTTTAATTTGTATGAAATAATATTAAGTATTTAATCTCATTTGTAGACAATGAAACTGAATTTGGCAATGTAACTGAGCTAAGTTTCCATAGCAAATTGCAGAATCAAGATGTGAATCTCAGGTAGTTTGAATACAGTCCATTCCTTTAGTAACTATGCTATAAATGAAATTAAAGAGTACTTATGATGAAGTCAAGTCTCTTGGAAATGGGTGGATAACAAATTACATTGCTACTTTCTGACAGCTAAAGTATAAAAGAGGTGCCTAGTTAATCACAAAGGTTACAAATTCTCTCAATAAAACAAGACCATGTTTTTAAAAGGAGAAATACAATTTTCTTAGTTGGACAAAGAAGGGGAAAGAAAGTTCGAATTAAGGTTATAAATGAAGTCAGCTATTATAAATGTATTATGTTTATTTAACATTTACAATTAAATATTGTTTTCTCAATTAGTTTGAAATATCAAAATAATTACCGTGCAAAATCTTACATGTGTAATATCTAGGACATAATTAAACTACATTCACTCAAATCTGATCATTTCCTAATGTAATTATGTTTTCAAATTGGAGTAATATAGAACAAAATAGTATTCGTTTCATAATATATTGATATATATATATATCAATATATCAAGTCCCTGGTGGGACTTGCTGATGTCTGCCCCCTGGTGGGTATAGCTGGGTGAATAAAGTTCCAGCTTAAAAAGTTAAGAAGTGTACCCAGGTTCGCCCAGCAAGTTGCCAGGCTGAAACTCATCTCCAAGTCCTCTGGCTTTGTATTCTCAACTTTGCCCAAAAGCCTCTGGCTGCCTGTAAGCCTAAGCCTTCAGGACAATAAACAAAGGAAGTCTTTCCAAGATATGTACAAACAGCAAGTCCCCAAAGCACCTTAAATGTAGTGAATTTTATAGTATAATACTTATTGGCTGAGTACCCAGTTTAATATCGTTGAAAGACCATGTGAGTTTCTGGTCTTATGGGGGGAAAAATGAGGAATCATGGTAACTTGAATTATGCCTATTTATACACTAAGTAGACTATAGAAACAGGTTAATTCAGCTAAGGTTACTTGCTAGCTGGCTACTGGATAGCATCTGCCCTGTTTCTCCTGGCTTGTGAGAACAGATACAACTTTAGAGAGTAAAGTGTTCTCTAATGGTTATTGAAAATCAGGACAACTGATTAACTCACAAAAGCCAAATATCTTACACCTCTACAAATGAGAATTCATTCATCTTACAGTAATAAATTCAGAGTCATTGTTGTACTATAAGAGCTGTGCTATTTTAGTGTTTGCCTTTGAGGATAAATCTCTGAAGATTCTTGAGATTCAAATGTGAATTCAAAAGCACCAGGGGTCATTATCACATTCTCCAGTGAATACCGAGCAGTGCACCTCACACAAATATAACTAATATTTAAGGATTCTGTCAATTCTCCAAGGATCCTGTCAATTCTCCAAGCGACCAGTTTCTTTCTTTTTCTACTTGTTTGTGCACTTCCATTTGATAATTATTGGAAGTATACTATAATAAATTATCTCATAGCTAAACATTTGTTCTGTTTAATACATCAGGTTAAGGACTACACTACAAATATAAAATGGTAGAAGAATGTGCGATCAAGATAGCAGATTAGGAGGACCCTGAGCTCACCTCCCACAAACACATCAAAATTACAAATATATATATAGCCGCCTTCTCTGAGGATAACCTGAAAACTAGACGAATGACTCTTCTACAACCAAAGAAAGAACCACACAGAGTCTAGTAGCAGAGGAGAAGTGATCGAGTTGGGACCCACACCCTCAGTGGGCAACCCAGAGGAGGAGAATAGCACAGGCTCAGGGATACTCTCTAAGAAGAGAGAGGTTTCAGCCCCACAGTGGGCACCCCAACCCTGGGGTCAAGCACCAGGAAGATAAGCCCCATTTCCTGGTTTTGAAAACCAGTGGGGCTTACCAGAAGGCTGTAGGAAACTGAGACTCTGCTCTTGAAAAACACGCTCACAGACTTGCTTGCTCTCAGTATCGGTGCAGAGGCCGAAGATTGAAAAGTTCCTGGTGCTCTGGCTAACCTGCGGGATTGCCCCAGAACACCCCACCCCAGCTTGCACCAGTCGCCAGCTGCAGCCTCTCTGCCAAAGCCCCACCAAGGTGTGACTGCCAGCATGTCTCAAGACTAGCTGCAGCTTGCTCCAGGCTGTAGTTCAAGCCCCTCTGGCTCCAGCCATACCCCCAAACAAGGCAGCAACTGCCATCATGCCACAGGAGAATCCACGGTTTACACCAGGCTCTGACTCTAGCCACTCTGTCTCCAGCCCTAATCCCCACCAAGGTGGTTGCTGCCAGCTCAAACCAGGAGAAGTCATGACCCTTGCTCATTTCAGATCTAGATCTCCCACCAAAGCCACTGAGCACACACAGAGTTTGAATGTTTGGGGAATGAGGGAAGAGTGCTGAGAGATAGAAACATAACAGGGACACATTCAGGACTTTGTAAACATGTTAAGAATTGTTGCCTTTATTCAAAGTCTTTGGGGGATATTAACAAAGGAATTAATCTATTTCGATTTTTTGTTTGCTTTGTTTTGTTTATTCAAGACCCATTTATTCTCTAGTTCTGCCCACATGGAGATACCCTCCTTGAGGAGGCGTCCCTTCACTTTTAACACCTTGCGCTGAAAACACGTGTTCTGAGGTTTCAACTATGAGATCCACATTCTTAAAGCACTAAGTGTGTGTGTGTGGGGGGGGGGGTACGCGGGCCTCTCACCGCTGTGGCCTCTCCCTTTGCAGAGCACAGGCTCCGGACGCGCAGGCTCAGCGGCCAGGGCTCACGGGCCGAACTGCTCTACGGCATGCGGGATCTTCCTGGACCAGGGCACAAACCCGCGTCCCCTGCATCGGCAAGCGGACTCTCAACCACTGCGCCACCAGGGAAGCCCTAAAGCACTAATTCTTAAACCTCATCTAGATTTCTCCCCTTGGATGGGGGGAGAGGACCCAAACACAGCGAAGAACCGCTCAGGACTGTGGGCTCTGCTCGCGCAGAAGACCTTGCAGCTGCCCTGACCACCCGGCTGGAGCCAGGATTAGGGCCCTGAGATGAGGGGCGCCTGCTGGGCTGCCCCACCAGCGCCACCGCCCCCAGCTCCTGTCCTCTTCACCGGCTTGCTGTCACCTCTAGTTTCCCTGGAGTTGGGGGATTCCAGACGCTCTCTGCTCACACTTCTGCATCACGCCTGCTGCCTCAGCACTGCTGATCCACACCAAGGGGGAAAAGCACACAGAACTGCTTTTCAACACACCAACGTTCCACACACAAGTTATTTGATAAGCCTGCGGGTTCTTTTTTCATCAGAGGACATTCCCAAGGCACTCTCCTGGAGGACTGAGGCCGGTGCCCTGGGCTCATCAGCAGGATCTGTCCTGAAGCCAGGAGTGACAAGAGCCACACCTGCAGGTCGATTCCACTGACCAGCCGCCCAGGACCGAGCTGGGCCCACGGACCTTGGTCTGGATTGTGTTGGCTGGTCATTCTTGCCTAGGTTCACAGGCCAACAGCCAGTGTCCTTCCTTCCCTGCTCATCGCTGCACCGGCGGCGGCTCACTCCTACCTGCTGCCGTCACGCGCCTGGCAACCTAGTGTTCCGGGGCCAGCCAAGAACTGAGACCCCAGCAGGCCCCTAGTTCCCAGCAGGCCAACTCCCCGTTAAACTACTGCTGCCTAGCCTTGTTCTCGAGGCTTCAGAGGCGGGAAAGTGCGGAGAGCATAGCAAGCCGAGGCGCCCCCAGCCCCGGACCCGCGATGCTCCGCGGAGGCGCCGTAACCTCCCACTCTGCGCCCGCCTGTCCCGTGGACCCGGGCGCATCTCCGACCACCGCGACCCAGGACGGAGGCACGGGGCGCGGGGCTCGGCCGGCGGCGGGCGCTGGGGCGGGCGGGGACCCGGGCTCCGGCCCCGAGGCCGCGCGGACCCGCCAGGCCCACCTCCGTCCCCGCCGCCCGCCCGGAAAGCAATCTATTTAGATTAATGAGTTGTTAAGACAGTAAGAGAGGGGAGAGGAAAGCTGGTTAGAGTTCTACTAGCTAGGATTCTCCAGAGAAACAGAACCACTATAACGTTGTTGTTGTTTTTATTTTAAAGGAATTGGCTCACACGATTATGGGAGCCGGCAATTCCAAAATGCACAGGGCGGTCCAGGAGATTGGAAATTCCAGCAAGAGTTGATGTCACAGTTTTGAGTCCAAAGGCATCCTGGAGACAGAGTCCTTCTTTTTAAGGGGACTTAAGGCTTTTCTCCTAAGGCTTTCAACTGATTGGATGAGGGCCACCCACATTATGGACAGTAATCTGCTTTATTCAAAGTCTACCGATTTAAATGTTAATCACATCTATATTTTTTTTTAGTTTTATTTTTTGCTTTATAACAAATTTAATCAGTTATACATATACATATGTTCCCATATCCCCTCCCTTTTGCGTCTCCCTCCCACCCTCCCTATCCCACCCCTCCAGGCGGTCACAAAGCACCGAGCTGATCTCCCTGTGCTATGCGGCTGCTTCCCACTATCTATCTACCTTACGGTTTGGTAGTGTATATATGTCCATGCCGCTCTTTCGCTTTGTCACAGCTTACCCCTCCCCCTCCCCATATCCTCAAGTCCATTCTCTAGTAGGTCTGTGTCTTTATTCCTATCTTACCCCTATGTTCTTCACATCTATGTTAATCACATCTAAAAAACACCTTCGCAGCAACATCCAGACTCATGTTTGACCAAACACCTGGTCACTGTAGCCTAGCCAAATTGACACATAAAATCAAATATTACAGGAGTACTACTGTAAAAATAAATATATAAGGTGGTAGCTGGGGAAAAAAAGTGCTGACAACGAAAATGAAGAGCAATGGGAGATAAATATTGGACTCAGAATGTACAAGACTTTGTCATTGAGTGCAAGCATGTGGAGGGAGAAAAATAAATTACCCTCAGGTTTCTAATCAATTTGTTGATTGAATGATGGTGCCTCTTATTAGGATATGGAACATTGGAGGGGAGCAAGTTGGGGGTGGAAGGAGATAATTACTTTAGACAATTTGTGCTTGAGACTCAACAGACAAAAATATTTTTGTCTAAAGCACTAAATAAAGGACAGGGAAACAGAAATAAATATGGTAGTCATCAGTGTATACAGATAAATTAAACTTCACAGGGGAAACACAATCTAGTTCCCTCAGTCTTCCTTAACAGGCTGCATCTGAGCACGAAAAAGTCACTTAAAGAGCTTGTTTACTCGCTCCCTAGGAATTCAGGAACCCTGCTCATTTCCACAGAGAAGTCACCAGTTTTGACCTGACATAAGCATTCACAGCTGGTTTGGTCAGGGGCACCTCATCCTGTTCTTTTATGAAGTCTCCTGTAACTAGGCTGCAGCCAGACTAGGAACACAGGCCAGCACCTTTGGGTCCAAAAAGCCCATCATCTACGGAGAACCATGCAAAAAGAACGTGTCCAGTAATTTTACTGTCCGGTTCCACTTGGTCATCTCCCCTCAGAATGTACTCAGTCATAACTATAATTATCACACTCATTCCAGGACAGGCTGCTGTTGAAGTGGACACAGTCTCAAAAGTTTGGAGGTCCAAAAACCTTAACTTATAGCAGAGTACAGCTTTGGAAAAGATGTGAGTAAAATTTTATAGAATTTTCTGCAGAGTGTTTTTTTCATGTTAACCAATTTGTGTTACTAATTAATAATTCAATTTCATTTTATTAATGGTAGCTCACTATGGGCTTCTAATTTACTTTCTCATATCAGAAGATCTAACCCTGACCTTTACTAAGAGCTTTCCCATTGTCTAATAACCTACAGACCAATATATTTTGACCACAGACACTCTTTGTCCTTTTATTGTTATTTTATGGTCTATCATTAGATCAAATACTAAAAAAATTACAAATTGATTAAGAAAGTATTTTTCTAGCAAGCTCTCTCTTTACCCCCAAGCTGAGGTGAGCAAGTGAAGCTAGACTAAGCACAAAGGAAAAAACAAAGCAGTCTTCATCAAATAGGAAGAGGCGATTTTAAAGGTCACTGCAAGATTAAGGAGAGTGGCCAAGACGTCGGAGTACAAGGACACTGAGCTCACCTCCTCTAGGGAGCACACCAAAGTCACAACTATATGCACAACAACCATCGATGAAGAACACTGGAACCTACCAGAAAAGATCTTCTACAACTAAATACACAAAGAAGGAACCACAACAAAGCAGGTGAAAAGGTTGGACTCGCGGTATAATCAAACCCTATTACCCCCGGGGGGGCGACCCTCAGACTGGAGAATAATTATAGTGCAGAGGTCCTCCCACAGGAGCGAGAGTTCTGAGCCCCACGTCAGGCCCCCAACCCAGGCGGGGGTCCAGCACCAGGAAGACGACCCCCAGAGCATTTGGCATTGAAGGCCAGTGCTCCAGGCAGTTAGCAGGAGCCCCCCAGGACCGGGGGAAAGAGAGACTCCACTCTTAGGGGGCGCACACAAAATCCCACGCACACCTGGGCAGAAGCAATAATTTGACAGGAGCCTGGGCCAGACCTACCTGCCGGTCTTGGAGAGTCTCCCGGGGAGGCAGGGGGCATGGCTGCGGCTCGCCCTGGGGACGAAGTCACTGGCAGCAGCTTTTCTTAGGAGCTCCTTCTGCTGCGTGGACGCCGCTGCTGGCGGGCGCCATTTTGAAAGTCTTCCTCCAGCTCATTAGCCCAACAGCCTGCAGGTGCCGGCGCTGGGACGCCTCAGGCCAAGCAACTAACTGGGCGAGGACACAGCCCCAGCCTTCTAAAGACAGGCTGCCTAAAAGACTAAAGAGCCCACAGCTGCCTTTAGACGCAGCCCTAGACAAGGCCCTGCCCACCAGAGGGCCAAAACCCAGCTATACCCACCAGGGGGCAGACACCAGCCAGTCCCACCAGGAAGCCTGCCTCTAGACCAACCTCACCCACCAGGGGGGAAACACCAGAAGTAGACACCAGAACGTAGGCCAGACCCTACCCTGGGACCAGCTGGGCCCTGGCCCCGCCCACTAGAAGGCCAATGCAACCTTCAGGACCTCCCGGACCCCATACCCAGCTGTGTCAGGAATCAGCCCCCACACCGATGACCTGAAACGAGCTCCAGGATCTCCGAGCCCTGCAGCCAGGCTCCAGGAATCAGCTCTTCCTGCCAGCATCTGGCACTAACCCCAGGACTTATCTTCACCTGCCAGCGGGTGGGCAGCAGTCTCAGAATCTTTGGGACCCTGACTCCACCCACCACTAGCCAGCATGAGTCCCGGGAACCCCTAGAGTTCTGCAACCAGCCACCCCGTGACCAGGACCCACTAAGCAGCAGCCAGCAGCATCCGCACGAGGGAGGGCCTGGCAACCAACCAGACGAGGAGCCATCCAAGCCCACCAGACCAGCCCCATGCCCACCACAACAGAAGGACCCATGCAGCCCTCTTAGGGGGAACCCCCAGAACATATAGCTTGGGTGATGAGAGGGGAGTGCACTGCTGGGATGCACAGGATGCCTTCTACAGAGGGCCACTTCTCCAAGGTTGAGAAATATAACTAACCTACCACAGATATAAAAATAAAAATAGCAACTTAGAAAAAATGAGGCTGCAGGGGAACATGTTCCAGACAAAGGAACAAGGTAAAACCCCAGATGAACTAAGAGGTATGGAGATAGGCAATCTACCTGAGAAAGAGTTCAGAGTAATGATCGTAAAGATGTTCAAAGAACTTGGGAGGAGAATGGATGCACAGATCGAGAAGTTAAAAGTTTTTAACAAAGCTCTCTCTTCAGAGCCTCATTAATCTCACTGTTCCTCAGGCTGTAGATGAGGGGGTTCAACATGGGGATCACCACCGTGTAGAACACAGACACCACCTTGTTCTCATCAGTTGAGTAGCTGGACTTGGGCATCACATAAATGAATGTGATGGCCCCATAGAACAGAGCGACTGCTGTGAGGTGAGACGTGCAGGTGCAGAAGGCCTTGCGGTGCCCCCCCGCCCCCGGTGGAGCGCATCTTCAGAATGGTGATGAGGATTAGGAGATGGCTATGACAATCACCGTGACCACAATGATGGAGCCAGCTGTAAATGAGAGGACAACTGCGGGGATACTGATATCAGAACAGGAGAGTTCAACCAAGGGAGCAAAATCACAGAAAAAATGATTGACTCGATGTGGTCCACAGAAAAGTGAATAATAGAAGCAAATAGTAAAAGACCAAGCATTGAGAAAACCACCTACATAAGCCACTGTGAGTAACTGAACATAAACTCGTGTGGACATTTTGGTGGAATAAAGCAGTGGGCTGCAGATTGCCACGAAGCGATCATATGCCATGGCAGCCAGAAGGAAGCATTCAGTTGACCCAAAGAAAACAACTGAACCAAGTTGAATGGCACATCCAAGATAGGAGATGGTATTTCTCTCCACCAGGAAATTTGCAAGCATACTGGGTGTAACAGAAGATGAATAGCCTGTGTCAGCAAAGGCCAGGTGGCTCAGAAAAAAATACATAGGATGATGGAGCTGAGAAGAGACTCTGATAAGAATGACTGTGCTGAGATTGCCACATATGGTCACCAGGTAGATACAAAGGATGATCGTGAAGAGGATGACTCGAAGAATTGGATCATTTGTTAAGCCCAGTAAAATGAACCCCGTCATTGCAGTATTGTTCCCATGCTCCTGGGAATCCATGAGATAGGGTAGCTGCTACCAAAATGAACCTGTGATGAGACATTACATTAAAGAAGTTTTGAATTTGATGGTTTTCTTTTTATTAATGCACAGAGTTTATTATGAACAAGTAAATTATTCAGTTAGGTTTGGACTAACTTTTTTTACCTTAGAGTAAAAACCTTATATTCTTCTATTTTTATATATATTTTAGAGTAGAAAATTTTATTTATTTATATAATGAGTATTCTATATTTTAAAAATTGTTTTCAGCACGAACACGGGAAAACCTGCTTCAAATAATGTATGTCTTTTCCTCTTTATATTATATAATACCTAACGGTTATTGAATATTTACTAAACGGCAAGCCTTGGGTTAAGAATTTTCTATATATTTCTATTTTAATTTGTATGAAATAATATTAAGTATTTAATCTCATTTGTAGACAATGAAACTGAATTTGGCAATGTAACTGAGCTAAGTTTCCATAGCAAATTGCAGAATCAAGATGTGAATCTCAGGTAGTTTGAATACAGTCCATTCCTTTAGTAACTATGCTATAAATGAAATTAAAGAGTACTTATGATGAAGTCAAGTCTCTTGGAAATGGGTGGATAACAAATTACATTGCTACTTTCTGACAGCTAAAGTATAAAAGAGGTGCCTAGTTAATCACAAAGGTTACAAATTCTCTCAATAAAACAAGACCATGTTTTTAAAAGGAGAAATACAATTTTCTTAGTTGGACAAAGAAGGGGAAAGAAAGTTCGAATTAAGGTTATAAATGAAGTCAGCTATTATAAATGTATTATGTTTATTTAACATTTACAATTAAATATTGTTTTCTCAATTAGTTTGAAATATCAAAATAATTACCGTGCAAAATCTTACATGTGTAATATCTAGGACATAATTAAACTACATTCACTCAAATCTGATCATTTCCTAATGTAATTATGTTTTCAAATTGGAGTAATATAGAACAAAATAGTATTCGTTTCATAATATATTGATATATATATATATCAATATATCAAGTCCCTGGTGGGACTTGCTGATGTCTGCCCCCTGGTGGGTATAGCTGGGTGAATAAAGTTCCAGCTTAAAAAGTTAAGAAGTGTACCCAGGTTCGCCCAGCAAGTTGCCAGGCTGAAACTCATCTCCAAGTCCTCTGGCTTTGTATTCTCAACTTTGCCCAAAAGCCTCTGGCTGCCTGTAAGCCTAAGCCTTCAGGACAATAAACAAAGGAAGTCTTTCCAAGATATGTACAAACAGCAAGTCCCCAAAGCACCTTAAATGTAGTGAATTTTATAGTATAATACTTATTGGCTGAGTACCCAGTTTAATATCGTTGAAAGACCATGTGAGTTTCTGGTCTTATGGGGGGAAAAATGAGGAATCATGGTAACTTGAATTATGCCTATTTATACACTAAGTAGACTATAGAAACAGGTTAATTCAGCTAAGGTTACTTGCTAGCTGGCTACTGGATAGCATCTGCCCTGTTTCTCCTGGCTTGTGAGAACAGATACAACTTTAGAGAGTAAAGTGTTCTCTAATGGTTATTGAAAATCAGGACAACTGATTAACTCACAAAAGCCAAATATCTTACACCTCTACAAATGAGAATTCATTCATCTTACAGTAATAAATTCAGAGTCATTGTTGTACTATAAGAGCTGTGCTATTTTAGTGTTTGCCTTTGAGGATAAATCTCTGAAGATTCTTGAGATTCAAATGTGAATTCAAAAGCACCAGGGGTCATTATCACATTCTCCAGTGAATACCGAGCAGTGCACCTCACACAAATATAACTAATATTTAAGGATTCTGTCAATTCTCCAAGGATCCTGTCAATTCTCCAAGCGACCAGTTTCTTTCTTTTTCTACTTGTTTGTGCACTTCCATTTGATAATTATTGGAAGTATACTATAATAAATTATCTCATAGCTAAACATTTGTTCTGTTTAATACATCAGGTTAAGGACTACACTACAAATATAAAATGGTAGAAGAATGTGCGATCAAGATAGCAGATTAGGAGGACCCTGAGCTCACCTCCCACAAACACATCAAAATTACAAATATATATATAGCCGCCTTCTCTGAGGATAACCTGAAAACTAGACGAATGACTCTTCTACAACCAAAGAAAGAACCACACAGAGTCTAGTAGCAGAGGAGAAGTGATCGAGTTGGGACCCACACCCTCAGTGGGCAACCCAGAGGAGGAGAATAGCACAGGCTCAGGGATACTCTCTAAGAAGAGAGAGGTTTCAGCCCCACAGTGGGCACCCCAACCCTGGGGTCAAGCACCAGGAAGATAAGCCCCATTTCCTGGTTTTGAAAACCAGTGGGGCTTACCAGAAGGCTGTAGGAAACTGAGACTCTGCTCTTGAAAAACACGCTCACAGACTTGCTTGCTCTCAGTATCGGTGCAGAGGCCGAAGATTGAAAAGTTCCTGGTGCTCTGGCTAACCTGCGGGATTGCCCCAGAACACCCCACCCCAGCTTGCACCAGTCGCCAGCTGCAGCCTCTCTGCCAAAGCCCCACCAAGGTGTGACTGCCAGCATGTCTCAAGACTAGCTGCAGCTTGCTCCAGGCTGTAGTTCAAGCCCCTCTGGCTCCAGCCATACCCCCAAACAAGGCAGCAACTGCCATCATGCCACAGGAGAATCCACGGTTTACACCAGGCTCTGACTCTAGCCACTCTGTCTCCAGCCCTAATCCCCACCAAGGTGGTTGCTGCCAGCTCAAACCAGGAGAAGTCATGACCCTTGCTCATTTCAGATCTAGATCTCCCACCAAAGCCACTGAGCACACACAGAGTTTGAATGTTTGGGGAATGAGGGAAGAGTGCTGAGAGATAGAAACATAACAGGGACACATTCAGGACTTTGTAAACATGTTAAGAATTGTTGCCTTTATTCAAAGTCTTTGGGGGATATTAACAAAGGAATTAATCTATTTCGATTTTTTGTTTGCTTTGTTTTGTTTATTCAAGACCCATTTATTCTCTAGTTCTGCCCACATGGAGATACCCTCCTTGAGGAGGCGTCCCTTCACTTTTAACACCTTGCGCTGAAAACACGTGTTCTGAGGTTTCAACTATGAGATCCACATTCTTAAAGCACTAAGTGTGTGTGTGTGGGGGGGGGGTACGCGGGCCTCTCACCGCTGTGGCCTCTCCCTTTGCAGAGCACAGGCTCCGGACGCGCAGGCTCAGCGGCCAGGGCTCACGGGCCGAACTGCTCTACGGCATGCGGGATCTTCCTGGACCAGGGCACAAACCCGCGTCCCCTGCATCGGCAAGCGGACTCTCAACCACTGCGCCACCAGGGAAGCCCTAAAGCACTAATTCTTAAACCTCATCTAGATTTCTCCCCTTGGATGGGGGGAGAGGACCCAAACACAGCGAAGAACCGCTCAGGACTGTGGGCTCTGCTCGCGCAGAAGACCTTGCAGCTGCCCTGACCACCCGGCTGGAGCCAGGATTAGGGCCCTGAGATGAGGGGCGCCTGCTGGGCTGCCCCACCAGCGCCACCGCCCCCAGCTCCTGTCCTCTTCACCGGCTTGCTGTCACCTCTAGTTTCCCTGGAGTTGGGGGATTCCAGACGCTCTCTGCTCACACTTCTGCATCACGCCTGCTGCCTCAGCACTGCTGATCCACACCAAGGGGGAAAAGCACACAGAACTGCTTTTCAACACACCAACGTTCCACACACAAGTTATTTGATAAGCCTGCGGGTTCTTTTTTCATCAGAGGACATTCCCAAGGCACTCTCCTGGAGGACTGAGGCCGGTGCCCTGGGCTCATCAGCAGGATCTGTCCTGAAGCCAGGAGTGACAAGAGCCACACCTGCAGGTCGATTCCACTGACCAGCCGCCCAGGACCGAGCTGGGCCCACGGACCTTGGTCTGGATTGTGTTGGCTGGTCATTCTTGCCTAGGTTCACAGGCCAACAGCCAGTGTCCTTCCTTCCCTGCTCATCGCTGCACCGGCGGCGGCTCACTCCTACCTGCTGCCGTCACGCGCCTGGCAACCTAGTGTTCCGGGGCCAGCCAAGAACTGAGACCCCAGCAGGCCCCTAGTTCCCAGCAGGCCAACTCCCCGTTAAACTACTGCTGCCTAGCCTTGTTCTCGAGGCTTCAGAGGCGGGAAAGTGCGGAGAGCATAGCAAGCCGAGGCGCCCCCAGCCCCGGACCCGCGATGCTCCGCGGAGGCGCCGTAACCTCCCACTCTGCGCCCGCCTGTCCCGTGGACCCGGGCGCATCTCCGACCACCGCGACCCAGGACGGAGGCACGGGGCGCGGGGCTCGGCCGGCGGCGGGCGCTGGGGCGGGCGGGGACCCGGGCTCCGGCCCCGAGGCCGCGCGGACCCGCCAGGCCCACCTCCGTCCCCGCCGCCCGCCCGGAAAGCAATCTATTTAGATTAATGAGTTGTTAAGACAGTAAGAGAGGGGAGAGGAAAGCTGGTTAGAGTTCTACTAGCTAGGATTCTCCAGAGAAACAGAACCACTATAACGTTGTTGTTGTTTTTATTTTAAAGGAATTGGCTCACACGATTATGGGAGCCGGCAATTCCAAAATGCACAGGGCGGTCCAGGAGATTGGAAATTCCAGCAAGAGTTGATGTCACAGTTTTGAGTCCAAAGGCATCCTGGAGACAGAGTCCTTCTTTTTAAGGGGACTTAAGGCTTTTCTCCTAAGGCTTTCAACTGATTGGATGAGGGCCACCCACATTATGGACAGTAATCTGCTTTATTCAAAGTCTACCGATTTAAATGTTAATCACATCTATATTTTTTTTTAGTTTTATTTTTTGCTTTATAACAAATTTAATCAGTTATACATATACATATGTTCCCATATCCCCTCCCTTTTGCGTCTCCCTCCCACCCTCCCTATCCCACCCCTCCAGGCGGTCACAAAGCACCGAGCTGATCTCCCTGTGCTATGCGGCTGCTTCCCACTATCTATCTACCTTACGGTTTGGTAGTGTATATATGTCCATGCCGCTCTTTCGCTTTGTCACAGCTTACCCCTCCCCCTCCCCATATCCTCAAGTCCATTCTCTAGTAGGTCTGTGTCTTTATTCCTATCTTACCCCTATGTTCTTCACATCTATGTTAATCACATCTAAAAAACACCTTCGCAGCAACATCCAGACTCATGTTTGACCAAACACCTGGTCACTGTAGCCTAGCCAAATTGACACATAAAATCAAATATTACAGGAGTACTACTGTAAAAATAAATATATAAGGTGGTAGCTGGGGAAAAAAAGTGCTGACAACGAAAATGAAGAGCAATGGGAGATAAATATTGGACTCAGAATGTACAAGACTTTGTCATTGAGTGCAAGCATGTGGAGGGAGAAAAATAAATTACCCTCAGGTTTCTAATCAATTTGTTGATTGAATGATGGTGCCTCTTATTAGGATATGGAACATTGGAGGGGAGCAAGTTGGGGGTGGAAGGAGATAATTACTTTAGACAATTTGTGCTTGAGACTCAACAGACAAAAATATTTTTGTCTAAAGCACTAAATAAAGGACAGGGAAACAGAAATAAATATGGTAGTCATCAGTGTATACAGATAAATTAAACTTCACAGGGGAAACACAATCTAGTTCCCTCAGTCTTCCTTAACAGGCTGCATCTGAGCACGAAAAAGTCACTTAAAGAGCTTGTTTACTCGCTCCCTAGGAATTCAGGAACCCTGCTCATTTCCACAGAGAAGTCACCAGTTTTGACCTGACATAAGCATTCACAGCTGGTTTGGTCAGGGGCACCTCATCCTGTTCTTTTATGAAGTCTCCTGTAACTAGGCTGCAGCCAGACTAGGAACACAGGCCAGCACCTTTGGGTCCAAAAAGCCCATCATCTACGGAGAACCATGCAAAAAGAACGTGTCCAGTAATTTTACTGTCCGGTTCCACTTGGTCATCTCCCCTCAGAATGTACTCAGTCATAACTATAATTATCACACTCATTCCAGGACAGGCTGCTGTTGAAGTGGACACAGTCTCAAAAGTTTGGAGGTCCAAAAACCTTAACTTATAGCAGAGTACAGCTTTGGAAAAGATGTGAGTAAAATTTTATAGAATTTTCTGCAGAGTGTTTTTTTCATGTTAACCAATTTGTGTTACTAATTAATAATTCAATTTCATTTTATTAATGGTAGCTCACTATGGGCTTCTAATTTACTTTCTCATATCAGAAGATCTAACCCTGACCTTTACTAAGAGCTTTCCCATTGTCTAATAACCTACAGACCAATATATTTTGACCACAGACACTCTTTGTCCTTTTATTGTTATTTTATGGTCTATCATTAGATCAAATACTAAAAAAATTACAAATTGATTAAGAAAGTATTTTTCTAGCAAGCTCTCTCTTTACCCCCAAGCTGAGGTGAGCAAGTGAAGCTAGACTAAGCACAAAGGAAAAAACAAAGCAGTCTTCATCAAATAGGAAGAGGCGATTTTAAAGGTCACTGCAAGATTAAGGAGAGTGGCCAAGACGTCGGAGTACAAGGACACTGAGCTCACCTCCTCTAGGGAGCACACCAAAGTCACAACTATATGCACAA
The DNA here is from genome assembly GCF_964341445.2 of Mesoplodon mirus. NCBI lineage: Eukaryota > Metazoa > Chordata > Mammalia > Artiodactyla > Ziphiidae > Mesoplodon > Mesoplodon mirus. The sequence goes on from NC_138983.1 coordinate 60,752,472, forward strand.
CAACCATCGATGAAGAACACTGGAACCTACCAGAAAAGATCTTCTACAACTAAATACACAAAGAAGGAACCACAACAAAGCAGGTGAAAAGGTTGGACTCGCGGTATAATCAAACCCTATTACCCCCGGGGGGGCGACCCTCAGACTGGAGAATAATTATAGTGCAGAGGTCCTCCCACAGGAGCGAGAGTTCTGAGCCCCACGTCAGGCCCCCAACCCAGGCGGGGGTCCAGCACCAGGAAGACGACCCCCAGAGCATTTGGCATTGAAGGCCAGTGCTCCAGGCAGTTAGCAGGAGCCCCCCAGGACCGGGGGAAAGAGAGACTCCACTCTTAGGGGGCGCACACAAAATCCCACGCACACCTGGGCAGAAGCAATAATTTGACAGGAGCCTGGGCCAGACCTACCTGCCGGTCTTGGAGAGTCTCCCGGGGAGGCAGGGGGCATGGCTGCGGCTCGCCCTGGGGACGAAGTCACTGGCAGCAGCTTTTCTTAGGAGCTCCTTCTGCTGCGTGGACGCCGCTGCTGGCGGGCGCCATTTTGAAAGTCTTCCTCCAGCTCATTAGCCCAACAGCCTGCAGGTGCCGGCGCTGGGACGCCTCAGGCCAAGCAACTAACTGGGCGAGGACACAGCCCCAGCCTTCTAAAGACAGGCTGCCTAAAAGACTAAAGAGCCCACAGCTGCCTTTAGACGCAGCCCTAGACAAGGCCCTGCCCACCAGAGGGCCAAAACCCAGCTATACCCACCAGGGGGCAGACACCAGCCAGTCCCACCAGGAAGCCTGCCTCTAGACCAACCTCACCCACCAGGGGGGAAACACCAGAAGTAGACACCAGAACGTAGGCCAGACCCTACCCTGGGACCAGCTGGGCCCTGGCCCCGCCCACTAGAAGGCCAATGCAACCTTCAGGACCTCCCGGACCCCATACCCAGCTGTGTCAGGAATCAGCCCCCACACCGATGACCTGAAACGAGCTCCAGGATCTCCGAGCCCTGCAGCCAGGCTCCAGGAATCAGCTCTTCCTGCCAGCATCTGGCACTAACCCCAGGACTTATCTTCACCTGCCAGCGGGTGGGCAGCAGTCTCAGAATCTTTGGGACCCTGACTCCACCCACCACTAGCCAGCATGAGTCCCGGGAACCCCTAGAGTTCTGCAACCAGCCACCCCGTGACCAGGACCCACTAAGCAGCAGCCAGCAGCATCCGCACGAGGGAGGGCCTGGCAACCAACCAGACGAGGAGCCATCCAAGCCCACCAGACCAGCCCCATGCCCACCACAACAGAAGGACCCATGCAGCCCTCTTAGGGGGAACCCCCAGAACATATAGCTTGGGTGATGAGAGGGGAGTGCACTGCTGGGATGCACAGGATGCCTTCTACAGAGGGCCACTTCTCCAAGGTTGAGAAATATAACTAACCTACCACAGATATAAAAATAAAAATAGCAACTTAGAAAAAATGAGGCTGCAGGGGAACATGTTCCAGACAAAGGAACAAGGTAAAACCCCAGATGAACTAAGAGGTATGGAGATAGGCAATCTACCTGAGAAAGAGTTCAGAGTAATGATCGTAAAGATGTTCAAAGAACTTGGGAGGAGAATGGATGCACAGATCGAGAAGTTAAAAGTTTTTAACAAAGCTCTCTCTTCAGAGCCTCATTAATCTCACTGTTCCTCAGGCTGTAGATGAGGGGGTTCAACATGGGGATCACCACCGTGTAGAACACAGACACCACCTTGTTCTCATCAGTTGAGTAGCTGGACTTGGGCATCACATAAATGAATGTGATGGCCCCATAGAACAGAGCGACTGCTGTGAGGTGAGACGTGCAGGTGCAGAAGGCCTTGCGGTGCCCCCCCCGGTGGAGCGCATCTTCAGAATGGTGATGAGGATTAGGAGATGGCTATATGACAATCACCGTGACCACAATGATGGAGCCAGCTGTAAATGAGAGGACAACTGCGGGGATACTGATATCAGAACAGGAGAGTTCAACCAAGGGAGCAAAATCACAGAAAAAATGATTGACTCGATGTGGTCCACAGAAAAGTGAATAATAGAAGCAAATAGTAAAAGACCAAGCATTGAGAAAACCACCTACATAAGCCACTGTGAGTAACTGAACATAAACTCGTGTGGACATTTTGGTGGAATAAAGCAGTGGGCTGCAGATTGCCACGAAGCGATCATATGCCATGGCAGCCAGAAGGAAGCATTCAGTTGACCCAAAGAAAACAACTGAACCAAGTTGAATGGCACATCCAAGATAGGAGATGGTATTTCTCTCCACCAGGAAATTTGCAAGCATATTGGGTGTAACAGAAGATGAATAGCCTGTGTCAGCAAAGGCCAGGTGGCTCAGAAAAAAATACATAGGATGATGGAGCTGAGAAGAGACTCTGATAAGAATGACTGTGCTGAGATTGCCACATATGGTCACCAGGTAGATACAAAGGATGATCGTGAAGAGGATGACTCGAAGAATTGGATCATTTGTTAAGCCCAGTAAAATGAACCCCGTCATTGCAGTATTGTTCCCATGCTCCTGGGAATCCATGAGATAGGGTAGCTGCTACCAAAATGAACCTGTGATGAGACATTACATTAAAGAAGTTTTGAATTTGATGGTTTTCTTTTTATTAATGCACAGAGTTTATTATGAACAAGTAAATTATTCAGTTAGGTTTGGACTAACTTTTTTTACCTTAGAGTAAAAACCTTATATTCTTCTATTTTTATATATATTTTAGAGTAGAAAATTTTATTTATTTATATAATGAGTATTCTATATTTTAAAAATTGTTTTCAGCACGAACACGGGAAAACCTGCTTCAAATAATGTATGTCTTTTCCTCTTTATATTATATAATACCTAACGGTTATTGAATATTTACTAAACGGCAAGCCTTGGGTTAAGAATTTTCTATATATTTCTATTTTAATTTGTATGAAATAATATTAAGTATTTAATCTCATTTGTAGACAATGAAACTGAATTTGGCAATGTAACTGAGCTAAGTTTCCATAGCAAATTGCAGAATCAAGATGTGAATCTCAGGTAGTTTGAATACAGTCCATTCCTTTAGTAACTATGCTATAAATGAAATTAAAGAGTACTTATGATGAAGTCAAGTCTCTTGGAAATGGGTGGATAACAAATTACATTGCTACTTTCTGACAGCTAAAGTATAAAAGAGGTGCCTAGTTAATCACAAAGGTTACAAATTCTCTCAATAAAACAAGACCATGTTTTTAAAAGGAGAAATACAATTTTCTTAGTTGGACAAAGAAGGGGAAAGAAAGTTCGAATTAAGGTTATAAATGAAGTCAGCTATTATAAATGTATTATGTTTATTTAACATTTACAATTAAATATTGTTTTCTCAATTAGTTTGAAATATCAAAATAATTACCGTGCAAAATCTTACATGTGTAATATCTAGGACATAATTAAACTACATTCACTCAAATCTGATCATTTCCTAATGTAATTATGTTTTCAAATTGGAGTAATATAGAACAAAATAGTATTCGTTTCATAATATATTGATATATATATATATCAATATATCAAGTCCCTGGTGGGACTTGCTGATGTCTGCCCCCTGGTGGGTATAGCTGGGTGAATAAAGTTCCAGCTTAAAAAGTTAAGAAGTGTACCCAGGTTCGCCCAGCAAGTTGCCAGGCTGAAACTCATCTCCAAGTCCTCTGGCTTTGTATTCTCAACTTTGCCCAAAAGCCTCTGGCTGCCTGTAAGCCTAAGCCTTCAGGACAATAAACAAAGGAAGTCTTTCCAAGATATGTACAAACAGCAAGTCCCCAAAGCACCTTAAATGTAGTGAATTTTATAGTATAATACTTATTGGCTGAGTACCCAGTTTAATATCGTTGAAAGACCATGTGAGTTTCTGGTCTTATGGGGGGAAAAATGAGGAATCATGGTAACTTGAATTATGCCTATTTATACACTAAGTAGACTATAGAAACAGGTTAATTCAGCTAAGGTTACTTGCTAGCTGGCTACTGGATAGCATCTGCCCTGTTTCTCCTGGCTTGTGAGAACAGATACAACTTTAGAGAGTAAAGTGTTCTCTAATGGTTATTGAAAATCAGGACAACTGATTAACTCACAAAAGCCAAATATCTTACACCTCTACAAATGAGAATTCATTCATCTTACAGTAATAAATTCAGAGTCATTGTTGTACTATAAGAGCTGTGCTATTTTAGTGTTTGCCTTTGAGGATAAATCTCTGAAGATTCTTGAGATTCAAATGTGAATTCAAAAGCACCAGGGGTCATTATCACATTCTCCAGTGAATACCGAGCAGTGCACCTCACACAAATATAACTAATATTTAAGGATTCTGTCAATTCTCCAAGGATCCTGTCAATTCTCCAAGCGACCAGTTTCTTTCTTTTTCTACTTGTTTGTGCACTTCCATTTGATAATTATTGGAAGTATACTATAATAAATTATCTCATAGCTAAACATTTGTTCTGTTTAATACATCAGGTTAAGGACTACACTACAAATATAAAATGGTAGAAGAATGTGCGATCAAGATAGCAGATTAGGAGGACCCTGAGCTCACCTCCCACAAACACATCAAAATTACAAATATATATATAGCCGCCTTCTCTGAGGATAACCTGAAAACTAGACGAATGACTCTTCTACAACCAAAGAAAGAACCACACAGAGTCTAGTAGCAGAGGAGAAGTGATCGAGTTGGGACCCACACCCTCAGTGGGCAACCCAGAGGAGGAGAATAGCACAGGCTCAGGGATACTCTCTAAGAAGAGAGAGGTTTCAGCCCCACAGTGGGCACCCCAACCCTGGGGTCAAGCACCAGGAAGATAAGCCCCATTTCCTGGTTTTGAAAACCAGTGGGGCTTACCAGAAGGCTGTAGGAAACTGAGACTCTGCTCTTGAAAAACACGCTCACAGACTTGCTTGCTCTCAGTATCGGTGCAGAGGCCGAAGATTGAAAAGTTCCTGGTGCTCTGGCTAACCTGCGGGATTGCCCCAGAACACCCCACCCCAGCTTGCACCAGTCGCCAGCTGCAGCCTCTCTGCCAAAGCCCCACCAAGGTGTGACTGCCAGCATGTCTCAAGACTAGCTGCAGCTTGCTCCAGGCTGTAGTTCAAGCCCCTCTGGCTCCAGCCATACCCCCAAACAAGGCAGCAACTGCCATCATGCCACAGGAGAATCCACGGTTTACACCAGGCTCTGACTCTAGCCACTCTGTCTCCAGCCCTAATCCCCACCAAGGTGGTTGCTGCCAGCTCAAACCAGGAGAAGTCATGACCCTTGCTCATTTCAGATCTAGATCTCCCACCAAAGCCACTGAGCACACACAGAGTTTGAATGTTTGGGGAATGAGGGAAGAGTGCTGAGAGATAGAAACATAACAGGGACACATTCAGGACTTTGTAAACATGTTAAGAATTGTTGCCTTTATTCAAAGTCTTTGGGGGATATTAACAAAGGAATTAATCTATTTCGATTTTTTGTTTGCTTTGTTTTGTTTATTCAAGACCCATTTATTCTCTAGTTCTGCCCACATGGAGATACCCTCCTTGAGGAGGCGTCCCTTCACTTTTAACACCTTGCGCTGAAAACACGTGTTCTGAGGTTTCAACTATGAGATCCACATTCTTAAAGCACTAAGTGTGTGTGTGGGGGGGGGTACGCGGGCCTCTCACCGCTGTGGCCTCTCCCTTTGCAGAGCACAGGCTCCGGACGCGCAGGCTCAGCGGCCAGGGCTCACGGGCCGAACTGCTCTACGGCATGCGGGATCTTCCTGGACCAGGGCACAAACCCGCGTCCCCTGCATCGGCAAGCGGACTCTCAACCACTGCGCCACCAGGGAAGCCCTAAAGCACTAATTCTTAAACCTCATCTAGATTTCTCCCCTTGGATGGGGGGAGAGGACCCAAACACAGCGAAGAACCGCTCAGGACTGTGGGCTCTGCTCGCGCAGAAGACCTTGCAGCTGCCCTGACCACCCGGCTGGAGCCAGGATTAGGGCCCTGAGATGAGGGGCGCCTGCTGGGCTGCCCCACCAGCGCCACCGCCCCCAGCTCCTGTCCTCTTCACCGGCTTGCTGTCACCTCTAGTTTCCCTGGAGTTGGGGGATTCCAGACGCTCTCTGCTCACACTTCTGCATCACGCCTGCTGCCTCAGCACTGCTGATCCACACCAAGGGGGAAAAGCACACAGAACTGCTTTTCAACACACCAACGTTCCACACACAAGTTATTTGATAAGCCTGCGGGTTCTTTTTTCATCAGAGGACATTCCCAAGGCACTCTCCTGGAGGACTGAGGCCGGTGCCCTGGGCTCATCAGCAGGATCTGTCCTGAAGCCAGGAGTGACAAGAGCCACACCTGCAGGTCGATTCCACTGACCAGCCGCCCAGGACCGAGCTGGGCCCACGGACCTTGGTCTGGATTGTGTTGGCTGGTCATTCTTGCCTAGGTTCACAGGCCAACAGCCAGTGTCCTTCCTTCCCTGCTCATCGCTGCACCGGCGGCGGCTCACTCCTACCTGCTGCCGTCACGCGCCTGGCAACCTAGTGTTCCGGGGCCAGCCAAGAACTGAGACCCCAGCAGGCCCCTAGTTCCCAGCAGGCCAACTCCCCATTAAACTACTGCTGCCTAGCCTTGTTCTCGAGGCTTCAGAGGCGGGAAAGTGCGGAGAGCATAGCAAGCCGAGGCGCCCCCAGCCCCGGACCCGCGATGCTCCGCGGAGGCGCCGTAACCTCCCACTCTGCGCCCGCCTGTCCCGTGGACCCGGGCGCATCTCCGACCACCGCGACCCAGGACGGAGGCACGGGGCGCGGGGCTCGGCCGGCGGCGGGCGCTGGGGCGGGCGGGGACCCGGGCTCCGGCCCCGAGGCCGCGCGGACCCGCCAGGCCCACCTCCGTCCCCGCCGCCCGCCCGGAAAGCAATCTATTTAGATTAATGAGTTGTTAAGACAGTAAGAGAGGGGAGAGGAAAGCTGGTTAGAGTTCTACTAGCTAGGATTCTCCAGAGAAACAGAACCACTATAACGTTGTTGTTGTTTTTATTTTAAAGGAATTGGCTCACACGATTATGGGAGCCGGCAATTCCAAAATGCACAGGGCGGTCCAGGAGATTGGAAATTCCAGCAAGAGTTGATGTCACAGTTTTGAGTCCAAAGGCATCCTGGAGACAGAGTCCTTCTTTTTAAGGGGACTTAAGGCTTTTCTCCTAAGGCTTTCAACTGATTGGATGAGGGCCACCCACATTATGGACAGTAATCTGCTTTATTCAAAGTCTACCGATTTAAATGTTAATCACATCTATATTTTTTTTTAGTTTTATTTTTTGCTTTATAACAAATTTAATCAGTTATACATATACATATGTTCCCATATCCCCTCCCTTTTGCGTCTCCCTCCCACCCTCCCTATCCCACCCCTCCAGGCGGTCACAAAGCACCGAGCTGATCTCCCTGTGCTATGCGGCTGCTTCCCACTATCTATCTACCTTACGGTTTGGTAGTGTATATATGTCCATGCCGCTCTTTCGCTTTGTCACAGCTTACCCCTCCCCCTCCCCATATCCTCAAGTCCATTCTCTAGTAGGTCTGTGTCTTTATTCCTATCTTACCCCTATGTTCTTCACATCTATGTTAATCACATCTAAAAAACACCTTCGCAGCAACATCCAGACTCATGTTTGACCAAACACCTGGTCACTGTAGCCTAGCCAAATTGACACATAAAATCAAATATTACAGGAGTACTACTGTAAAAATAAATATATAAGGTGGTAGCTGGGGAAAAAAAGTGCTGACAACGAAAATGAAGAGCAATGGGAGATAAATATTGGACTCAGAATGTACAAGACTTTGTCATTGAGTGCAAGCATGTGGAGGGAGAAAAATAAATTACCCTCAGGTTTCTAATCAATTTGTTGATTGAATGATGGTGCCTCTTATTAGGATATGGAACATTGGAGGGGAGCAAGTTGGGGGTGGAAGGAGATAATTACTTTAGACAATTTGTGCTTGAGACTCAACAGACAAAAATATTTTTGTCTAAAGCACTAAATAAAGGACAGGGAAACAGAAATAAATATGGTAGTCATCAGTGTATACAGATAAATTAAACTTCACAGGGGAAACACAATCTAGTTCCCTCAGTCTTCCTTAACAGGCTGCATCTGAGCACGAAAAAGTCACTTAAAGAGCTTGTTTACTCGCTCCCTAGGAATTCAGGAACCCTGCTCATTTCCACAGAGAAGTCACCAGTTTTGACCTGACATAAGCATTCACAGCTGGTTTGGTCAGGGGCACCTCATCCTGTTCTTTTATGAAGTCTCCTGTAACTAGGCTGCAGCCAGACTAGGAACACAGGCCAGCACCTTTGGGTCCAAAAAGCCCATCATCTACGGAGAACCATGCAAAAAGAACGTGTCCAGTAATTTTACTGTCCGGTTCCACTTGGTCATCTCCCCTCAGAATGTACTCAGTCATAACTATAATTATCACACTCATTCCAGGACAGGCTGCTGTTGAAGTGGACACAGTCTCAAAAGTTTGGAGGTCCAAAAACCTTAACTTATAGCAGAGTACAGCTTTGGAAAAGATGTGAGTAAAATTTTATAGAATTTTCTGCAGAGTGTTTTTTTCATGTTAACCAATTTGTGTTACTAATTAATAATTCAATTTCATTTTATTAATGGTAGCTCACTATGGGCTTCTAATTTACTTTCTCATATCAGAAGATCTAACCCTGACCTTTACTAAGAGCTTTCCCATTGTCTAATAACCTACAGACCAATATATTTTGACCACAGACACTCTTTGTCCTTTTATTGTTATTTTATGGTCTATCATTAGATCAAATACTAAAAAAATTACAAATTGATTAAGAAAGTATTTTTCTAGCAAGCTCTCTCTTTACCCCCAAGCTGAGGTGAGCAAGTGAAGCTAGACTAAGCACAAAGGAAAAAACAAAGCAGTCTTCATCAAATAGGAAGAGGCGATTTTAAAGGTCACTGCAAGATTAAGGAGAGTGGCCAAGACGTCGGAGTACAAGGACACTGAGCTCACCTCCTCTAGGGAGCACACCAAAGTCACAACTATATGCACAACAACCATCGATGAAGAACACTGGAACCTACCAGAAAAGATCTTCTACAACTAAATACACAAAGAAGGAACCACAACAAAGCAGGTGAAAAGGTTGGACTCGCGGTATAATCAAACCCTATTACCCCCGGGGGGGCGACCCTCAGACTGGAGAATAATTATAGTGCAGAGGTCCTCCCACAGGAGCGAGAGTTCTGAGCCCCACGTCAGGCCCCCAACCCAGGCGGGGGTCCAGCACCAGGAAGACGACCCCCAGAGCATTTGGCATTGAAGGCCAGTGCTCCAGGCAGTTAGCAGGAGCCCCCCAGGACCGGGGGAAAGAGAGACTCCACTCTTAGGGGGCGCACACAAAATCCCACGCACACCTGGGCAGAAGCAATAATTTGACAGGAGCCTGGGCCAGACCTACCTGCCGGTCTTGGAGAGTCTCCCGGGGAGGCAGGGGGCATGGCTGCGGCTCGCCCTGGGGACGAAGTCACTGGCAGCAGCTTTTCTTAGGAGCTCCTTCTGCTGCGTGGACGCCGCTGCTGGCGGGCGCCATTTTGAAAGTCTTCCTCCAGCTCATTAGCCCAACAGCCTGCAGGTGCCGGCGCTGGGACGCCTCAGGCCAAGCAACTAACTGGGCGAGGACACAGCCCCAGCCTTCTAAAGACAGGCTGCCTAAAAGACTAAAGAGCCACAGCTGCCTTTAGACGCAGCCCTAGACAAGGCCCTGCCCACCAGAGGGCCAAAACCCAGCTATACCCACCAGGGGGCAGACACCAGCCAGTCCCACCAGGAAGCCTGCCTCTAGACCAACCTCACCCACCAGGGGGAAACACCAGAAGTAGACACCAGAACGTAGGCCAGACCCTACCCTGGGACCAGCTGGGCCCTGGCCCCGCCCACTAGAAGGCCAATGCAACCTTCAGGACCTCCCGGACCCCATACCCAGCTGTGTCAGGAATCAGCCCCCACACCGATGACCTGAAAACGAGCTCCAGGATCTCCGAGCCCTGCAGCCAGGCTCCAGGAATCAGCTCTTCCTGCCAGCATCTGGCACTAACCCCAGGACTTATCTTCACCTGCCAGTGGGTGGGCAGCAGTCTCAGAATCTTTGGGACCCTGACTCCACCCACCACTAGCCAGCATGAGTCCCGGGAACCCCTAGAGTTCTGCAACCAGCCACCCCGTGACCAGGACCCACTAAGCAGCAGCCAGCAGCATCCGCACGAGGGAGGGCCTGGCAACCAACCAGACGAGGAGCCATCCAAGCCCACCAGACCAGCCCCATGCCCACCACAACAGAAGGACCCATGCAGCCCTCTTAGGGGGAACCCCCAGAACATATAGCTTGGGTGATGAGAGGGGAGTGCACTGCTGGGATGCACAGGATGCCTTCTACAGAGGGCCACTTCTCCAAGGTTGAGAAATATAACTAACCTACCACAGATATAAAAATAAAAATAGCAACTTAGAAAAAATGAGGCTGCAGGGGAACATGTTCCAGACAAAGGAACAAGGTAAAACCCCAGATGAACTAAGAGGTATGGAGATAGGCAATCTACCTGAGAAAGAGTTCAGAGTAATGATCGTAAAGATGTTCAAAGAACTTGGGAGGAGAATGGATGCACAGATCGAGAAGTTAAAAGTTTTTAACAAAGCTCTCTCTTCAGAGCCTCATTAATCTCACTGTTCCTCAGGCTGTAGATGAGGGGGTTCAACATGGGGATCACCACCGTGTAGAACACAGACACCACCTTGTTCTCATCAGTTGAGTAGCTGGACTTGGGCATCACATAAATGAATGTGATGGCCCCATAGAACAGAGCGACTGCTGTGAGGTGAGACGTGCAGGTGCAGAAGGCCTTGCGGTGCCCCCCCCGGTGGAGCGCATCTTCAGAATGGTGATGAGGATTAGGAGATGGCTATATGACAATCACCGTGACCACAATGATGGAGCCAGCTGTAAATGAGAGGACAACTGCGGGGATACTGATATCAGAACAGGAGAGTTCAACCAAGGGAGCAAAATCACAGAAAAAATGATTGACTCGATGTGGTCCACAGAAAAGTGAATAATAGAAGCAAATAGTAAAAGACCAAGCATTGAGAAAACCACCTACATAAGCCACTGTGAGTAACTGAACATAAACTCGTGTGGACATTTTGGTGGAATAAAGCAGTGGGCTGCAGATTGCCACGAAGCGATCATATGCCATGGCAGCCAGAAGGAAGCATTCAGTTGACCCAAAGAAAACAACTGAACCAAGTTGAATGGCACATCCAAGATAGGAGATGGTATTTCTCTCCACCAGGAAATTTGCAAGCATATTGGGTGTAACAGAAGATGAATAGCCTGTGTCAGCAAAGGCCAGGTGGCTCAGAAAAAAATACATAGGATGATGGAGCTGAGAAGAGACTCTGATAAGAATGACTGTGCTGAGATTGCCACATATGGTCACCAGGTAGATACAAAGGATGATCGTGAAGAGGATGACTCGAAGAATTGGATCATTTGTTAAGCCCAGTAAAATGAACCCTGTCATTGCAGTATTGTTCCCATGCTCCTGGGAATCCATGAGATAGGGTAGCTGCTACCAAAATGAACCTGTGATGAGACATTACATTAAAGAAGTTTTGAATTTGATGGTTTTCTTTATATTAATACACAGAGAGTTTATTATGAACAAGTAAATTATTCAGTTAGGTTTGGACTAACTTTTTTTACCTTAGAGTAAAAACCTTATATTCTTCTATTTTTATATATATTTTAGAGTAGAAAATTTTATTTATATAATGAGTATTCTATATTTTAAAAATTATTTTCAGCACGAACACGGGAAAACCTGCTTCAAATAATGTATATCTTTTCCTCTTTATATAATACCTAACGGTTATTGAATATTTACTAAATGGCAAGCCTTGGGTTAAGAATTTTCTATATATTTCTATTTTAATTTGTATGAAATAATATTAAGTATTTAATCTCATTTGTAGACAATGAAACTGAATTTGGCAATGTAACTGAGCTAAGTTTCCATAGCAAATTGTAGAATCAAGATGTGAATCTCAGGTAGTTTGAATACAGTCCATTCCTTTAGTAACTATGCTATAAATGAAATTAAAGAATACTTATGATGAAGTCAAGTCTCTTGGAAATGGGTGGATAACAAATTACATTGCTACTTTCTGACAGCTAAAGTATAAAAGAGGTGCCTAGTTAATCACAAAGGTTACAAATTCTCTCAATAAAACAAGACCATGTTTTTAAAAGGAGAAATACAATTTTCTTAGTTGGACAAAGAAGGGGAAAGAAAGTTCGAATTAATGTTATAAATGAAGTCAGCTATTATAAATGTATTATGTTTATTTAACATTTACAATTAAATATTGTTTTCTCAATTAGTTTGAAATATCAAAATAATTACTGTGCAAAATCTTACATGTGTAATATCTAGGACATAATTAAACTACATTCACTCAAATCTGATCATTTCCTAATGTAATTATGTTTTCAAATTGGAGTAATATAGAACAAAATAGTATTCGTTTCATAATATATTGATATATATATATATCAATATATCAAGTCCCTGGTGGGACTTGCTGATGTCTGCCCCCTGGTGGGTATAGCTGGGTGAATAAAGTTCCAGCTTAAAAAGTTAAGAAGTGTACCCAGGTTCGCCCAGCAAGTTGCCAGGCTGAAACTCATCTCCAACTTCTCTGGCTTTGTATTCTCAACTTTGCCCAAAAGCCTCTGGTTGCCTGTAAGCCTAAGCCTTCAGAACAATAAACAAAGGAAGTCTTTCCAAGATATGTACAAACAGCAAGTCCCCAAAGCACCTTAAATGTAGTGAATTTTATAGTATAATACTTATTGGCTGAGTACCCAGTTTAATATCGTTGAAAGACCATGTGAGTTTCTGGTCTTATGGGGGGAAAAATGAGGAATCATGGTAACTTGAATTACGCCTATTTATACACTAAGTAGACTATAGAAACAGGTTAATTCAGCTAAGGTTACTTGCTAGCTGGCTACTGGATAGCATCTGCCCTGTTTCTCCTGGCTTGTGAGAACAGATACAACTTTAGAGAGTAAAGTGTTCTCTAATGGTTATTGAAAATCAGGACAACTGATTAACTCACAAAAGCCAAATATCTTACACCTCTACAAATGAGAATTCATTCATCTTACAGTAATAAATTCAGAGTCATTGTTGTACTATAAGAGCTGTGCTATTTTAGTGTTTGCCTTTGAGGATAAATCTCTGAAGATTCTTGAGATTCAAATGTGAATTCAAAAGCACCAGGGGTCATTATCACATTCTCCAGTGAATACTGAGCAGTGCACCTCACACAAATATAACTAATATTTAAGGATTCTGTCAATTCTCCAAGGATCCTGTCAATTCTCCAAGCGACCAGTTTCTTTCTTTTTCTACTTGTTTGTGCACTTCCATTTGATAATTATTGGAAGTATACTATAATAAATTATCTCATAGCTAAACATTTGTTCTGTTTAATACATCAGGTTAAGGACTACACTACAAATATAAAATGGTAGAAGAATGTGCGATCAAGATAGCAGATTAGGAGGACCCTGAGCTCACCTCCCACAAACACATCAAAATTACAAATATATATATAGCCGCTTTCTCTGAGGATAACCTGAAAACTAGACGAATGACTCTTCTACAACCAAAGAAAGAACCACACAGAGTCTAGTAGCAGAGGAGAAGTGATCGAGTTGGGACCCACACCCTCAGTGGGCAACCCAGAGGAGGAGAATAGCACAGGCTCAGGGATACTCTCTAAGAAGAGAGAGGTTTCAGCCCCACAGTGGGCACCCCAACCCTGGGGTCAAGCACCAGGAAGATAAGCCCCATTTCCTGGTTTTGAAAACCAGTGGGGCTTACCAGAAGGCTGTAGGAAACTGAGACTCTGCTCTTGAAAAACACGCTCACAGACTTGCTTGCTCTCAGTATCGGTGCAGAGGCCGAAGATTGAAAAGTTCCTGGTGCTCTGGCTAACCTGCGGGATTGCCCCAGAACACCCCACCCCAGCTTGCACCAGTCGCCAGCTGCAGCCTCTCTGCCAAAGCCCCACCAAGGTGTGACTGCCAGCATGTCTCAAGACTAGCTGCAGCTTGCTCCAGGCTGTAGTTCAAGCCCCTCTGGCTCCAGCCATACCCCCAAACAAGGCAGCAACTGCCATCATGCCACAGGAGAATCCACGGTTTACACCAGGCTCTGACTCTAGCCACTCTGTCTCCAGCCCTAATCCCCACCAAGGTGGTTGCTGCCAGCTCAAACCAGGAGAAGTTATGACCCTTGCTCATTTCAGGTCTAGATCTCCCACCAAAGCCACTGAGCACACACAGACTGCAAAGGGATGGTCCCCCACAAGCACACACCTTCAAGACCAGTATATGTAACTATTTCACCTAATTTCATAGACAAAGAGAGAAAGTCAGACAAAATGAGAAGACAGATGAATATGCTCCAAATGAGAGAATGAGATAAAACACCAGAAAAAAAACTTAATGAAATGCAGATAAGTAACTTACCTGATAAACATTTCAAGGTAATGGTTATTAAAATAATCACTGAACTTAGAAAAGAATAGAGGAACATAGTGAGAATTTCAACAAAGGACTAGAAAATATAAAAAGAACTGTTGAGAGTTGAAGAATACAATAACTGAAATGAAAAATTCACTAGAAGGAATTAATGGCAGATTAGGTGATACAGAACACATAAGCAACCTGGAAGACAGAATGGTTGAAATCAGCCAATCAGAACAAAAAAGGAAAAAAAATTTTTAATGAGCATAGTTTAAGGGACCCATGAGACAACATCAAGTGTACTAACATTATAGGTGTCTCAGAAGGAGAAGAGAGAGGAAAAGGGCTAGAAAAACATATTTGATAAAATAATGGCTATAATTCTCTTTAATCTGAAGAAGGAAAAAGGTATTTAGGCCCAGGAAGTGCAGAATGTTTCGAACATGATGAACCCAAAGCGACCCACACCAAGACATATCATAATTAAAATGGCAAAAGTTAAAGATAAAAAGAAAAATTTTAAGTTAGTGAGAGAAAAAGAGAGTCACATAAAAGGGAATCACCCTAATGCTGTCAGCTGATTTTTCAGCAGAATCAGTGCAGTCCAGAAGGAAGTGGCATGATACATTTAAAGTGCTGAAAGGAAAAAACCTACAACAAAGGATACTCTACCTGGCAAGTTTCAGAATTGAAGAAGAGATAAAGAATTTCCGAGACAAGCAAAAACTAGAAACACTCATCATTGTTAAACCATCCTTACAAGAACTGTTAAAGGGTCTCCTTTAAGTGAAAAAGAAATGACTATAACAAGAAATAAGAAAATATATGAAGGAAAAAAATCTCACTGGTAAAGGTAAATGTATTAGTAAAGGCAGTGGATCAGCCACTTGAAAAAAGCTAGTGCAAAAGTTAAAAGACAAAAATTGTATAACTACAATGAACAGTTAAGAGATACACATAATGATGTAAAATATGACATCAAAAACATAAAATGTGGGGTTGGGAATAAAAAATGTGGAGCTTTGAGAATGTGGTTGAATGTAAACAACTATAGTTTCAAACAAAGGGATATGTTATGTCAATATATATGAACCTCATTGTAACCACAAATCAAAAACCTACAATATATACACACAAAAAAACAAAGAAAATGGAACTCAAGCATAACACTAAAGAAAACTGACTACAAAGGAAGAGGCTAAAAGAATAATAAAAGAACAGAGAAGGCTACTAAAGCAACCAGAAAACAATGAACAGAGTGGCAGTAAATACATACTTATCAATAGTCACTTTAAATGTAAATGGACTAAATGCTCCAATTAAAAGACATATGGGGACTTCCCTGGTGGTCCAGTGGTTAAGACTCCATGCTTCCACTGCAGGGGGTGCAGGTTCAATCCCTGGTCAGGGAACTAAGATCCTGCATGCCTCACAGTGGGGCAAAAAATAAATAAATAAGTAAAGACATGTGTTTGTTGAATGGATAAAAAAATAAGACCCACCCAAATACTGCCTGCAAGAGACACTTTACAGCTGAAGACACGCAAAGGTTGAAAGTGAAAGGATGGAAAAAGATAGTCTATGCAAATAAAAATGAAAAAAAAACTGGGGGAGCAATACTTATATCAGACAAAATAGACTTTAAAATAAAGTCTATAGCAAAAGACAAAGATACAACATTCCTAAACATGTATGCACCTAATATAGGAACACCTAAACATACAAAGCAAGTATTAAGAGACATGACATAAAGAAAGAAGTTGACAGTAATACAATAGTAGTAGAGGACTTTAATACCCCACTTACATCTATGGATAGATCATCCAGACAGAAAATCAATCGGAAAAGAGTGGCCAAATGATAGGCTGGATTAGATGGACTTGATAAATACCTACAGAACATTTCATCCAAAAATAGCATTCTTCTCAAGTGCACATGGAACTTTCTCCAGAACAGATCACATGCTAGGCTACAAAACAAGTCTCAATATTTTAGAAGACTGAAATCATATCAAGCATCTTTTCCAACAATGACACTATGAGATTAGAAATCAACTATAAGAACAAAACTGCAAAACACATGAACAAGTGAAGGTTAAACAACATACTACTGAAAAACCATTGGGTCAATGAAGAAATCAAAGAGGACATCAAAAAATACCCTGAGACAACTGAAAATAGAAACACAACATTCTAAAATCTATGGGACACAGTAAAAGCAGTTCTAAGAGGGAATTTATAGCGATACAGGCATACTTCAAGAAACAAACAAGAAAACCCCTCAAATGAACAATCTAACTTTCTGCCTAAAGAAATTAGAAAAAGCAGAAAAAACAAAGCTCAAAGTAAACAGAAGGAAGGAAACAATTGGAAATAAATAAAATAGAGACAAAAACAGAAAAGATCAATGAAACTAAGAGTTGGTTTTTTGAAAAGATAAGCTAAATTGATAAACCTAATTTAGCTAGGCTCATCAAGAAACAAAAGGGCCAAAATAAATAAAATTGGATTTGAAAAAGAAGTTACAACCAATATTACAGAAATACAATCATAATAGAATACTACAAACATTTATACACCCCAATTTGGACAACCTAGGAGAAATGGATAAATTCCTAGAAACATACAATCTTCTAAGAGTGAATCAGGAAGAAACAGAAAATCCAAAAAGAATGATTACTAGTAATGAAATTGAATCAGTAATAAAAAAAACTCCCAACAATTGAACATCCAGGACCAGACAACTTAACAGAGGAATTCTACTAAACACTTAATGAAGAGTTAATACCAATCTTACTCAAACTATTCCAAAAAATTGAAAAGGGAACATTTCTAAATTCATTCTACAAGGCCAAGATTGCCCTGACACCAAAACCAGACAATGATATTACAAAGAAAGAAAATTACAGGCCAATATCTCTGATGAAGATAGATGCAAAAATTCACAACAAAATATTAGCAAAATGAATTCAACAATACATAAAAAGGACCATGCTTCACGATCAAGTAGGATTTATCCAGGGATGCAAGTTTGGCTCAGTATCTGCAAATCAAACAACATAATACACCACATTAACAAAATGAAGGATAAAAATCACATGATCATCTCAGATGTAGAAAAAGCATTTGACAAGATTCAACACCCATTCATGATTAAAACTCCCAACAAATTTGTTATAGAGGGAACATACCTAAAAACATAAAGGCCATTTATGACAAACCCACAGCTAACATCATACTCAGGAGCAAGACAGTGATGCCCATTCTTGCCACTTCTATTTAACATAGCATTAGAAGTCCTAGACACAGCAATCTGACAAGAAAAAAAGGGGGGGAGGCATCCAAATTGGAAGGGGAAGAAGTAAAACACTCACTGTTTTCAGATGACATGATACTCTATATAGAAAATCCTAAAGACTCTGCCAAAAAAAACTATTAGAATAAATAAATTCAATAAAGTTGCAGGATACAAAATTAATTTACAGAAATCTGTTATTTTATAAACTTATAATGAACTACCAAAAAGAGAAATCAAGAAAACAATCCAATTTACAATTGCATCAAAAAGAATAAAATACATGGAATAAACTTAACCAAGGAAGTGAAAGATCTATAGTCTGAAAACTAAAGGACACTGATGTAGGAAAATGAAGACAACACAAATAAATGGAAAGATATCCCATGTTTATGTACTGCAAGACATTTGGAAAATCCTCTACTCATTTTTTAAGAGGATTGTTTCTAGAGGGTCTTTCGGTTTGTCTGTTTGTTATTGATTTGTATGAGTTATTTATATATTTTGGATATTAACGCCTTATCAGATATATGGTTTGCAAATATTTTTTTTCCATTTTGTAGGTTGCCTTTTCACTTGTTGTTTCTTTTACTGTGCAGAAACTTTTTAGTTTGATGTAGTCTCATTTGTTGATTTTTGCTTTTGTTGCTTATGCTTTTGGTATCATATCCAAAAAATCACCACCAAGACCAGTGTTAAGAAGTTTATTCCCTATGTTTTATTGTAGGAGTTTTACAGTTTCAGGTTTTATGTTTATGTCTTTAATCCACTTTAAGTTACTTTTCTGAGTGGTATAAATTAGGGGTCCAATTTCACTTTTCTGTTTGTGATTATCCAGTTTTCCTAACACAATTTGCTGAAGAGATCAACCTTTCCCCATGGCATCTTTTTGGCTCCCTTGTCAAATATTAGTTTACCGTATATATGGGGGTTTATTTCTGGGCTCTCTATTCTATTCCATTGGTCTATGTGTCTATTTTTATGCCAGTACCATACTGTTTCAATTACTATAGATTTGTAGTGTAGTTTGAAATCAGGAAGTGTGATGCATCAGCTTTGTTATTCTTTCTCAGGATTGCTACAGCGAATGAGATAGTTTTCTTTATTTCATTTTCAGATATTTTGTTGTTAGTGTATAGAAATACAGCTGATTTCTGTATGTTGATTTTGTATCCAGCAACTATACTAAATCAATTTATTAGTTCTAACAGTGTTTTTGTTAATTTTTTTTAGGATTTTCTGTATATAAGATCATACAATCTGCAAATGACAATTTTACTTCTTCCTTTCTGATTTGGATACCTTTTATTTCTTTGTATTGCTTAACTGCTCTAGCTAGGGCTTCCAGTACCATGTTAAATATGAGTGGTGAGAGTGGGTGCCCTTGTCTTATACCTGATTTTAGAGGGAAAGCTTTCAATCTTTCATTGTTGAGTATGAAGTTAGTTGTGTGTTTGCCAAATATAGTCTTTATTATGTTGAGGTATATTCTTTCTATACCCAGTTTATTGAGGGTTTTTTTTTAATCATGAGAGGATGTTGCATTTTGTCAAATGCTTTTTCTGTGTCTACTGAGATGATTATATGATAATTATTTTTCATTCTATTAACGTAGTGTATCACATTTATTAATTTGCCTATTTTGAAACATCCTTGCATTCCAGGGATAACTCCCACTTGTGCAGGATGTATGATCTTTTAATTCATTGTGGAATTCAATTTGCTAATATTTTTTGAGAATTTTTGCACCTATGTTCATCAGGGATATTGGTCTAAGTTTTCTTTTCTTTCAGTGTCCTTATCTGGCTTTGGTATCAGAGTAAAGCTGACCTCATAAAATGAATTTGAAAGTGTTCCCTCCTCTTCATTTTTGGAGGAAGAGTTTGAAAAAGATTGGCATTAAATCGCCTTTAAATATTTGGTAGAATTCACAAATGAAGTCATCTGGTCCTGGGCTTTTCTTTGTTGGCAGGCTTTTGATTACTGATTCAATCTCCTTACACTTGTTTTTGGTCTATTCAGATTTAATATGTCTCCCTGATTCAGTCTTAGCATGTTGGGCTTTTCTAGGAATTTATCCATTTCTTCTAGGTTATCCAATTCGTTGGCATATAATTGTTTCTGGTAAGTCTCTCATGATCCTATGTATTTCTGTGGTATCAGTTGTAATGTTTCCCCTTTAATTTCTGATTTTATTTATTTGAGCCTTCTCTCCTTTTTCTTAGTTGGTCTAGCTAAAGGTTTGTCCATTTTGTTTATCTTTTTGTAAAATCAGCTCTTAGTTTTGTTAATATTTTGTATTGCTTTCCTGTTTTCTATTTCATTTATTTCCAGTCTGATCTTTGTTATTTCCTTTATTCTGTTAACTTTTGGTTTATTTTGCTCTTCTTTTGCTAGTTCCTTAAGGTTTAATGTTAAGATTTTTATTTGAGAGCTTTCTATTTTCTTTCTTTTTTTAATTTTTTTTTATTGGGGTATAGTTGTTTTACAATGTTGTGTTAGTTTCTACTGTACAGCGAAGAGAAGTAGAGTTCCCTGTGCTATACAGCAGGTTCTTATTAGTTATCTATTTTATAGAGAGCTTTCTATTTTCTTAAAAATGCATATATTGCTGTAAAATTTCCTCTCAGAACTGCTTTTGCAGTATCCCATTGGTTTGGGTGGGTTGTGTTTCTATTTTTATTTGTTATGAGATTTTAAAATTTCTCTTTGAATTTCTTCTTTGAGCCATTGTTTGTTCTGGAGTATGTTATTTAGTTTTCATATGCTTATAGATTTTCTAGCTTTCCCCATGTTGATTTCTAGTTTTACACCATTGTAGTCAGAAAAGATACTTGGTATGATCAGTCTTCCTAAATTTGCTGGGAATTGTTTTGTGGCCCACCAAATTATCTATCCTGGAAAATATTCTGTGTGCATTTGAGAAGAATGTTATTCTGCTACAGTAGGATGGAATATTCTATATATGTCTGTTGGTCTATATATGTCTGTTTGGTCTAACATACGTTTCAAGTCCAATGTTTCCTTGTTGATTTTCTGTCTAAATGATCCATCCATTGCTTAAGTGGAGTACTGGTCTTGTACTAGTATTGTATGGTTGTCTATTTCTCCCTTCAGATCAGTTAGTACTTGCTTAATATATTTAGGTGCTATAATGCTGGATACGTATATACTTATGATTGTTATATCTTCTAGATGAATTGACCCCATTATCACTATATAATGAATTTCTTTGTCTCTTGTTACCATTTTGGCTTGAAGTCTATTTTGTCTGATATAAGCATAGCTACCCCTGCTTCTTCTTGCATGGAATATCTTTTTTCATCCCTTCACTTTGAGCCTATGTGTGTCCTTAAATCTGTAATGTCTCTTATAAGCAGCATATAGTTGGTTCTTGTTTTTTTTTTTATCCTTCTAGTCACTCTGTGCCTTTAATTGGTGAATTCAATCCATTTACATTTAAAGCAATGATTGATACATAAGGACTTAGTAATGCCATCTTATTAATTTTTTACTGGCAGTCTTGTAGTTCAGTTGTTACTTTTTTCCTTTGTTTCTGCTTACACTTATAAATTGGTGGTTTTCCATGGTGGTATGCTCTATTCCCCCTTTATCTTTTGTGAACCTACTCTAGGTTTCTGCTTTTTAGGTTATCATGAGGCTTAATAAAACATCTTATAGATATAACAATCCTTTTTAAGCTGTTAGCAACTTAAATTTTTTCACATACATAAGCTCCACCATCTATTCCCTCCTTTTTTGATGTTACAGTTTACCTCTTTTTATATTGTGTATTCACTAACAAATTATAGTGCTATATTTATTATTTTTTTACAAATAATATGATTTTATTCCTAAGGAAAAGTGACACATTCTTTGTTGGGCACATGTACCAACAGAATAGAAATGTAGAAGCTTATAATAGATCTCACCTGTAAATAGTTATATCTTTATAGGTGAGTTCCATTATAATAATGTCATACATAAGAATATATTTAGCATATGCTTGTTTGATAACAAGGAAAGATCCAGTTTCAGCCACACTACAGCTTAAAGCTTACTACAGTGAGGTGCTTTACTACTGAATGAATGAATGCGTGCATGTGTAGTGCTCATCCACCACGGGCATCCCTATAGGTTGATGCAGATCTGCTCTTCCACTAGAAAATACCCCAAATATCCAAATATTTAGGTCTTTTCTCTTAAGTCAGTTTCCCTTGAAAGGAACTTTCCAATCTCCTACCAGGGTGTTAGGCAGAGGCCTGGCTTCCAGAAACCCAGGAGCCAATCAAGAGAATGGGGTTGGTGGTAGTACTATATTTATTTTTAATACTTTTCCTTTAACCTTTATCCTATAGTTGAATGGTTAACACACTATCATATTACAGAGTTAGAGTTTTCTAAGTATGACTGTATATTTACCTTTGTATATTTTCATATGTTTTCATGTCACTGGTTAATACTTTTTCATTTTAGCTTGAAGAACTTCTTTTGGCATTACTTGCAAGGCACATCTAGTGGTTATGAACTCGTTCATCTTCTGTTTGGGAAATCGTCTCTCCTACATTTCTTTTTTGTTTTTTAAATAAACTTTTAATCTCAGAACAGTTTTTTTTTTTTTTTTTTTTTTTTTTTTTTTGGCTGTGTGGGTCTTTGCTACTGTACACAGGCTTTCTCTAGTTGCTGCGAGCAGGCGCTACTCTTTGTTGCGGTGCACGGGCTTCTCATTGCGGTGGCTTCTCTTTGTTGCAGAGCACAGGCTCAGGCACGTGGGCTTCAGTAGTTGTGGCACGCGGGCTCAGTAGTTGTGGCTTGCGGGCTCTAGAGTGCAGGCTCAGTAGTGTGGTGTGGCGGGTTTAGTTGCTCCGTGGCATGTGGAATCTTACCAGACCAGGGCTCGAACCCATGTCCCTTGCATTGACAGGCAGATTCTTAACCACTGCGCCACCAGGGAAGTCCCTCTCCTTCATTTCTGAAGGATAACTTCACTGGGTAGAGTATTCTTGACTGGCAATTTTTTCAACACCTTGAATATATTATTCCATTCTCTCCTGGACTGTACGGTTTCTGCCGAGAAATCTAGTGGAATGAAGGTTCCTTTGTAGGTTACAATCTTTTTTCTCTGTTTTTAGCATTCTCTTTTTATCTTTGATTTTTAACAGTTTCATTATAATATGCCTTGGACAAGGTCTTTTTGCATTGAGATAATAGGGTGATCTATTAGCTTTGTCAACTTGGATGTCCATGTCTCTCCTCAGATTTGGGAAGTTCTTAGCTAACCTTCTGCCCCCTTCTCCCTCTGTTCTCCTTCTGGAACACCAATTATTTTAATATTTGTACATTTGATGACATCCCAAAGATCATATAATCTTTCTTTGTTTTTTTTTATGATTTTTTCCTTCTTCTCCTCTGAATGGGTTATTTCAAAGTTCTATTATCTAGATCACTTATTCTATCTCTCATTTGGTCTACTCTACTACAGATGTCCTCTATAGCATTTTTCATTTCATTTATTGCATTCTTCAGCTCCAGAATTTCTGTTGGATTCCTTTTTTTTTTTTTTTTTTTTTTTTTTGCGGTACATGGGCCTCTCACCGTTGTGGCCTCTCCTTTTGCGGAGCACAGGCTCCGGATGCGCAGGCTCAGAGGCCATGGCTCATGGGCCCAGCCGCTCCACGGCATGTGGGATCTTCCCGGACCGGGGCACAAACCTGTGTCCCCTGCATCAGCAGGCGTACTCTCAACCACTGCGCCACCAGGGAAGCCCTCCTTTTTAAAAATACTTTCTATCTCTTTGTTAAGTTCCTCATCTTTTCATATATTGTCCTTCTGTGTTTTCTTGTAGCTTGTTGAGTTTCCCCAAAACAGCTCTTTTGAATTCTTTGTGAGATTGCAGTATTTTGTGCCATTGAGTTCAGTTACTGGAGGATTATTGTTGTCTTTTGGTGATGGTATATTTTCTTGATTCTTCACATTCCTTGTAATTTTACAGTGATAGTTTTGCATTTGAAGTAGCAGACACCCCCTCACACCTTTACTATTTGCCTGTAAGTGGGGTATAGTCTTCATTGGTCCTATTATATCTAGGATTTTTCCCTGACCTTGTATGGGCACACCTGCTCCCAGAGGCTGATGGGTGGACTTCTTGCTGAATTACAGTCAGCTTAATTTCATCCCTTTAATGCCCTTTAACATTCTTATCTGCTTCTTTTCTGATCTTTTCCCTCCCCTGCCCATCATGAAGGTCCTGCCTCAGTAACACTTTTTTAAATGGGCTTCTCCAGCAGTGTCTTGAAATGTCAGGGGACCCAAGCACTCACTCACTGCTATCCTTTTCTTATGCAGGAGAGGACACTGCCTGCTAGTTCTGCCCCAGGCAGTGTTTCCTTGCGGAAACAATGGCACTGGCAAAGTTACACTCTTCACTGCATCCAAACTCATGTTTTATTATTACTATTATTATTATTATTATTTTGCTCCAACAGCATTCTGGAATCACTTCTCTGGAAGGTTGAATTTCTACAAGGTCTCTCTGATCCATAGGTTTCTGCCCAATTATGCACTCTCCAGGTTTTCCTTGGCTAGGGCCGAGAGGAATTGGGGCAGGTTCACTGGTTCCTGCTGATTTTGAGGTCCATCCTAAGGTCTTTTTGCCTATTACTAGATGCACAGGTGGGCAAGACTCCTCCTGGATCCCTTAGTGTATGGTCTGGATCCCACAATTCCCACTGAGGCACTTTTGTTCATGTATGGATGCCTAATTAGTTGTTTAAAAGGGGGAACAGAAAGGAGAGATGTCTCACACTGCCATGAAGTTAATCTCACTCTGGACTTAATATTGTGGACAGTAGAATCATTGCTGATGACGAAATAGAAAGATCACATGATATAATTATATTAAGATTAATCTGGTATTTACATTTATTAAAGGAAAAATGAGATCCTTAAAAATATTATCCCTTTTTATTTATTTTTTTTTTTTTTTCTTTTTGCGGTATGCGGGCCTCTCACTGTTGTGGCCTCTCCCGTTGCGGAGCACAGGCTCCGGACGCGCAGGCCCAGCGGCCATGGCTCACGGGCCCAGCCGCTCCGCGGCATATGGGATCCTCCCAGACCGGGGCACGAACCCGCATCCCCTGCATCGGCAGGCGGACTCTCAACCACTGCGCCACCAGGGAGGCCCTATCCCTTTTTATTAAAAAATATCCACTCAGAATAAAACAACTGGGAGAAAAAACACAAAGGGGTCTATAAGAATACAAATAATTTTAAATTCTATAAGTGAAACCGTCTGGTTTAAAGAGAATTTTCAGGGCTAATACAGAAGTTCCAGTGAAATTATGTGCAAGAAATCTGAGAATTTCAGTATCAGAGGCAATAGGAACAGGAGGGAAAGAAATGGTTTAACACACATTACAGAAGTATGTAGCGCATATTTGATAAGATTGAAATAACCTTTAAAAAAGTAACCTTACTGGGCTTCCCTGGTGGTGGAGTGGTTGAGAGTCTGCCTGCCGATGCAGAGGACAGGGGTTCGTGCCCCGGTCCGGGAAGATCCCCCATGCCGTGGAGCGGCTGGGCCCCTGAGCCACGGCCGCTGAGCTTGCACATCCGAGCCTGTGCTCCGCAATGGGAGAGGCCACAACAGTGACAGGCCCGCGTACCACAAAAAAAAAAAAAAAAAAAAAAAAAAAGAACCTTGCTTTTTTTATCTAGAAAGGAGCCAGGTCATGCCAATTAGCCCCCAATAGTCTTTCTTCTGGAAACTCTTGAACGTATTTTGTAGAATAGATCCCCGAAAGGGAAGAGCTAAGATAAATGGAGCTTTCAGGTATCTTCTGATTTGGCTTGCTGAGGCTCACCTGCAGAAGTATTGTGGGAGGAATGCTGTTGCTCAGCCTCAGACCACAAAGCAGCAGAAGATTTACAACTACCAGCATCACTGATTTCAATCCTTAGATTATCTGTACATCATGGACACCATCTCTGTCAGACGACAAGATCATGGATGGCAACACTACTCTTTATTTCCCACTCAAGGAGTTTCAGGTGCTTCCAGCAGTTATTTCCAAAGACTGCATTCAAAGAGCATAGAACTTATTTGAAAAGATTTGTACTTGTAGATGCAAGAAATGGTGGGTAAAGTGAGAATAAAATATTTTTTTTGCTAATGTTCCTATATTGGTGAATGCACATTTATTTTTTTACACTGAAAATTTTCTTGAGAATAACAAGAAATGAAATTTGTGAGTCTAGAATACTATGAATATACACTGAAATTTACTTAGTGCATTATTTATTCATCTGCAGGAGAGGTCTTCATTACACAGTGCTTATTATTAAAAATCAGATTACTTTAGTAGGACTACCAGTGTGTTCTAGCCATTCATTTTCTCATGGCCTCTTTAACCTCCTTCTTCCTGAGACTGTAGATAAGGGGGTTCAACATGGGGATCACAGACACCACTTTGTTTTGTTCAGTTGAGTAGCTGGACTTGGGCATCACATAAATGAAGGTAATGGTCCCATAGAACAGAGTGACTGCTGTGAGGTGGGAGGTGCAAGTGGAGAAGGCTTTATACCGCCCCTCAGTAGAGCACATCTTCAGGATTGAGAAAAGGATGTAGATGTAAGAGAAAGCGATGATAAACACAGTAACTACAATGAAGGAGCCAGAAGAATGGCTGGAATTATTTCAGAAGTAAAATGATGAGAAAAAGAAAGCTTCAGAAGTGGTGAATAATCACAGAAAAAGTGATTGACTTTATATGGTCCACAGAAGGACAGGCTTAACAAACAGCCAGTAAATGTCCACGCATTCACACACCCACCTTAATAGGAAGCCCCTGCTAAGAGAATGCAGGCTCTGGGGGACATGTGCGTGGAGTAGAGCAGGGGCAAGCACATGGCCACATGGCAGTCATAGGCCATGGCAGCCATCAAGAAGCACTCAGCCGTCCCAAATGTGGCCGTAGAACAGAGCTGAGCGACATAACCAGCAACACAGATAGAGGTTCCTTCCCTGAGGAAGCCCATGAGCATGACAGGTATGACTGATGAGGAGTACCCAATGTCTACAAAGGCCAAATGGCAGAGGAAAAGGTACTTTGGGGTATGAAGCTGAGGGCTGCTTCTGATCAACGTGACATTGCCCATTAAGGTGACCACGTGGATTCCTAGAAACACAATAAATAAAATGGCACGAACTGTAGTATCCTCTGCTAACCCCGAAATAATGAACTCTGTTACAGTTGTGTAGTTTCCAGTCCCCATCTATACTGAGAATGATATCCACTAAAAGAAAAACAAGTGGATATTAGAATAGAAGAAAATAGTATAATCTGCATATTTATTTTTACAATAGCTATATAATAACAAAATCCCAACATACACACTCACATGTAAATATTTGGGGAAAATATTTTCACACACAATACCTTGTGTAAGTCTTAAAAATATAAATGTGCATTGATAGAAGGCCAGGAATACTCAGAAAAATCTTTTTTTTTTTCAACTTAACACATTCAAGTCACATTTGCCTTATATAATTAGTTTAGGTGGTCTGTGAGGAATAGACTCACGTGAGCACATCCTAGAGACAGCCACTAGATGGTATGAGGGACCCAGTAACTGTATCTTCTAAACCAAAGACATGATGAAAGGGAGCAGAAATGTCAGAACAGGCCAGCTCCCATGGAAAAGAACAACTGTTTAAAATGATATCTGAGGTATCATTTCTTGTATGAAAGAGGCTGAGCAGTCATATGAATCCTGAATTTAAACAGGTATCACAGTTAGAGGAAAGATGAACCAATGTCCAGGAAGTTTGAACAGAGGCAGAGTGTAGAAAAAGGTGCTCAAATCATGAACAAGTTAACCTGGAGAGACTGCAGTTTGGAAAAGGAGATGGCATCATCTTAGGATCAAGCTCTCTGATTCATAAGAGTGAGCCAACCCGGGAAAGGAAACCAGACCCATTGATCAGGTTACTCCTGAAAGACTCCAGTGGTGCCTGAGACTTTGCATAAACCGGAGCTGGGCTGTTAGCAAAAGGTTCCAGCCTCCGACTTCCCACAGGTACCCGGCCCGTGTGAATAGCCCCTGTCTGAGAAAAATCACACCTTTAGGTCAGCTTCTGGAAAGCTCTTTCCCATATCAACTTGTTTGAGAAAAATCATGAAAAAGCAAGAAAAGCATGAGAACTTTCTCATATAGTCACAGAATGACAAGCTTCAAAAAGCCACTCCATCCATTCCATCTCTCTCATTTTACAAAGTTATAAACTGAGATCTAAAGAAGTTAGGTAACTAATTTTAGGTTAAATGGCTTTCTGACAACTGAGCTGAGATCAAAACTCATTCCTGGAGCCAATTCATTACCATATTTATATAACACGAATGTTTTCTGTAATTTGTAAAAAGAATATAGAATATCGGCACATATATTTTGTTCATTTATATGTTCAAAAAGTTTTTCAATTACGTTAATATATAAGAAGTATCTTTACTCTTTTTTTTTTTTTTTTTTGCCGTACGCGGGCCTCTCACTGTTGTGGCCTCTTCCGTTGCGGAGCACAGGCTCCAGACGCGCAGGCCCAGAGGCCATGGCTCACGGGCCCAGCCTCTCCGCGGTATGTGGGATCTTCCCAGACCAGGGCACGAACCTGTGTCCTCTGCATCGGCAGGCGGACTCTCAACCACTGCGCCACCAGGGAAGCCCTAACTTTACTCTTAAAAGGATGATTTTGCAATCTAGTAATTCATATGAATAAATGGCTACACGGTAATGACAACTCTGTGAGGCAGATGATAAAGGGCCTCCTTCAGTGCCCTGACCCAGGATATTGATGTGCCCCTGTTTTCAACTGAACCATTATGGGTCCTTAGTAGATAAGGAATCAAATTTAGCTAGGATTTTCTTTTTGCAGAGCAACAAAGGGGATAGTATGGCATTTGAGAGTAGGTGAAATGTAGAGAGTGAAATAACCATTACATTTAAGCTGAGCAAAGGTGAAGTGAGTACATGAAATGAGTAAAGCCTGCAAAAAGGTGCCAGGCCCCCAAGGAACTGAGGATTTGCTTTAATTATTCTACTAGGGAGAATGAGCTAGAATGATAGGAGGTGGTGATGGTTACAATTTGGGATGCTTAAAATGAGATTAAAAGCTACAGTTGTTGGCAAATGACAATATTTAAAAGTCTAAACTCTGATGATGAGAGTGACTGGATATGGTAGGGGGGGAAAAGAAGATGTTTGGAGGAGAGATCAAGAAACTAAGAGGCTGTGATGTTCAAAGGATCTTCTACGTGGAGATATTAAAACCCAATTCTCTTCCATCAGGAATTGTGACAGGAATACCATTAAGAGAGAAAGAGCAAGCCAAAGCCAAAAACTTCCAAGGATGAGGAGACATAATGCCAGTAGTAGGTGATTGCAAAAGGTGGAGGAAGATAAGGAGGATTGGTTAGTCGAGTCTCACGATGTAAACTCAACTATAAGTGTTTGCAGGTAGGAGAGAGAAAATGTCTACAAGTGGCAATGGGGGAGAAGGAATGCTATCCACTACCAGGCCCAGGGCTATGAAGAGTAAGAGAAAAAACATACATCACTTGAGAAGACTGTAGAGAAAAAAATGTCCTCGGGGTAGCAAAGTATCCATTGAAAAGGACAGTGAAGAGAATGGGATGTTCTAAAGAGATTCTGAGGACATGAGATTTTGTTGATAATTGTGAGTGCCAAAGAACACAGGAAAAAGCCTTCGGGAGTTAAAGAGAGATGGAACGAGGACTTCTTGATTCAAGAGAAAATAAGGAGACTTGAAAATAACCGTTCTTAGCTCCAGTTGAATGGAGATAACGTTCAAAGACAGAGTAAAGAAGATAATACACAAAAATATTGAATATGTATCGTTATGTTGTGGTTAACAGCTGAATGAACAAAAAGGAGAATGAAGGCTACTCCCAAAATTGTGGAGGAAGGATGACGGGGAAATTCAGAGCCTGTTTTGAGTGCCAATAATGGCATGGAAGCAAAGGGTAATGCCATGAGCTTTTGCAGCCATATAGGCCTGGAATCAGATTCTAGCTTTGCCACTGATTATCTATGTATCTATGGAATCTTAGATGATTTATATAAATTCTTCAACCCTTCATTATCTATTTGTTTTTTTAAAAAATACCTCACAGGATTCGTGTGTTGAATAAGATGACGTACATGATAATATAAAGTACTGTTCATAGAAATAAGTGGATGCTCAACAAATGATTATTTCTTTGAAATACTCAAACCTTAAGTTCTAATATAAAAATGAAAAACAAACATTCTTGTATCAATAGAAAAGAAAAATTATTCCCTGCAGATGTTTATACGTCAATGATAAGGACAAATGTCAAAGAATTGTCATTGTAAAGCAAGGCTGTATTTATGAGATTCAGGGTCTTTGGGGATGTAAGTCCTTGAGTACATTACTTGTTTGTGAAAATTCCACTGAAAATCTGTCAGGACAGAGAAAATTATATGTATACGTGCTCATATAAATATGTGTCATCTTAAGAATATCTACAAACTTATTTTTGTGTGTACATTCGAATTTTTAATGAAAACTTTTGATGGATTTCTAAACTAATTCTAATTGTATTGGGGCATGCAAGAAGAAACAAAGATACAGTGTAGCAGGTGTAATTTCAATCCAAAATGGAAATCCTTCTGGGAAAAATAAGCGCTTGCGTGTGCACACGCACGTGTGTGTATGTGTGTGTGTGTATGGGTTGATTGTGACTAAAGGCAGTAAATATCAAACTAATATGAAAAGAAGAGACTTGGGATTCTCATGGCACATGGTTTAAAATCGTTAACTAAATATCACCTGTGATCCCCTAAAATAAAGTGCCCACGAAAGGCAAGTCTTTTGATGACATAATGTCCTAGATCAGAATGAAAAGCTTTAGAAATTCATTTACTGTGGTGTTGGATTATCTCTTTTAATCATTCTATAAACCTCAAAGAGAATTACAGATTCATATTTGTAAATTCTTTGCCTAAGTAATGGAGTGAAACCAAGGACTATCGATGACTAAGCCATAATTCCTAGGGCAAACACTGATTCTGTCAGTTGATATATTGTATCACTTGAGTTCAGAGGCTCCATAGGTCTATCATGTGGAATTTAAACATTGATCAGAAAATAATGGAAATGAGGATATACTGGAAAATTTGGATGACTCAAATTACCCTGAACCTCAAGCTCTCCCGGAGAGTGTGCCAGCCAAAGAAGCTCCTCTTTGCCTGTATGATGAAGCTGTTCCTACCTTGTTTGAGGACCCTTTAATGACTTCACCTGAGAAAATTACTTTAAAAGATAAATCAATCCTCCTCATGCCTTACTCTTAGGGTTTTTTTTAAGCTCCCAGCATACTCCAGGAGACATTAAGTCGAAGCTGAGAATATAAGATTTGTATATCAAAGAATTTTAGTATTTTCCCAATTTATTTCATACCTGTGTATAGGAATGGTATGAAGGTACTAAACTAAGGAGAGAAGAATATACTATTAAATCATTTGAATTTATGACGTATAATTGACCCTTAAGCAAAGCGGGGCTTGGGAGCGCTGATCCTCCATACAGTAGAAAATCCGCTGTTAAGTTATAGTTGGCACTCCCTATATTCCTTGATTCTGCAGTTCCATATCTGTGGATTCAAGCAACCATAAATCATTTGGTATTGTAGTATTTACAACTGAAAAAAATCTGCATATAAGTGAACTCCCACAACTCAAACCTGGGTTTTTCAAGGGTCAACTGTAGTTGCAACCACCAGACATTCTAGATATCATACGTTAGCTAGAACATATGGACATGGTTCTAATTGCTTGTTTGGTTGGTTAACTAAAACCTAAAATGAAGGATTCCCCGTGTAAAGTGAATTTAGAAGCCAGACAAAATTCCTTGGTATATTCAGAAGTAATCGAATGTTTGGAAAGATGTGGAACGGTGACACGAGTTTATCACGTGCAGTCCATTGCCAATGTATGCACCTTCCAAGGAGAGCTCAGAAGCATCTTCTACTCCATGGCACTGAGAAATTCGTTGCTGAAGGAGCATAATT
Source organism: Mesoplodon mirus (assembly GCF_964341445.2). Classification (NCBI taxonomy): domain Eukaryota; kingdom Metazoa; phylum Chordata; class Mammalia; order Artiodactyla; family Ziphiidae; genus Mesoplodon; species Mesoplodon mirus. The sequence goes on from NC_138983.1 coordinate 60,784,548, forward strand.
ATTTTTAAGAAGAGCTGAAACAGATATTATCTGTAGCCCAGAGATGTGGGTGGGAGATACCAAATCTGAAATGAGATCAAATTTCAATAATAATACCAAAACCCTGAAGTGGCAGCAACCGTATATATGTATGTGTTCATAGCACCATGCCAAGTTTGATAGGGCAATCATTCATAATATGTTATCCAAAACATCTGGGATCTTTAGGGGTAGCTAATTAAACATGGCATTCTTAAAACTATGGGTAGACAGCCCAGTAAGCTTCTATACTTTATATGTATGACCCCAAAGACTCTAGGGTCAGAGAACAGGGGCCTGATTTGAAATACCATGAACTGTAGTAAGAGTTACTCATGTAATTCCCAGAGTAGAATCAATTCAGAGACCCAGAGTCCGTTGAATTAGTAAGAGGCTGAGTACTCTTGAGGAAAAAATTTACAATAATATCACATTATCTATTCTGTGACTCTCATTCCTCATCTACTCCAAAGTAGATTTAAGGCCATTTAAAGGTAATTTTTCATGAGAAAAGGGAAATACCCAGACCTTTCAGGGGTTATTACATACAGACACTGAACTACACTAGTATTTCAGTCCATCATGGACAGCACTGCAGTCCATCAATCAGAGAGGGTGCTTATAGGATTCATGCTAAAAGTGGAATGTTGACCTAATTTCACCTCATTGTGGGCCCAACAGCACCCTGATTTATAAATGAAATACATCTGGGCAACAACTGCCAGAATCTCCCCCTCACCCCGTTTAGTTTTCTGATCCATGGAAAAAGGCTATTTCACTGGAAAGTCCAAGTGGAGCCTCCTGAAACCTACTCCTCCAGCCACTATGGTAAATCAAAGGAACAGTTCTTTCTTCAGGGAAATAAGAGATAAGTACATCCATCACAGTTGCAGCGTAAGACCCTGAAGTATTGCTGAGGCAGCAAGATTCAGTTTCTGGGGCAGCAGAGCTGATGTTAGTGTCCTTAGTGCCCAGCGTGTTTGCACTTATAATACATGCTGCATCTCCTAGCGTTGAGCAGCAACTTCAGCGGGGCCCTCCCTTGCCCAGTTCCTCGCGGGGGTTTGGGGCATAGCTTTCAACCTGACTCTACAGTCTTCCTGGTGGCTCTTGGTCTGCTGAAAATATCCGGAGTCTATTTATGTTGCTTGCAATTGAAGACTCTCACTGGTTCATATGCATACACTATTAGCAATGTTTTTTATACGTTAGAAATGTATGAGAATAGCAACAACATTGCTCACTAAAATAAAATCAATTTGTATAAGATTTGTTATTTAGATGGCATTCATTGAAATAACACCATTACATACGGAATCAGGTATTTATATGATTAAATATGACAATGTAAATGAATATAATGCAGATGACATCATTTTAATAGCACCTTATAATTGACAGAAGGCAGAATAGCGTTAAGGAGAAAGATCTAAACTCTGGGCTTGTTTGCCTGTTTCAAACCCCACCTCCGCTATTTACTAGCTTTGTGATCTTGGCCAAGTTACTTAACTTGAAGTACTCATGTTCCTCATCTATGCACTGAAGATAATACAACTGTTGGAGATTGAGACAATATGTGTAAAAGGCTTAGAATATGTGGCGAGTACTCAGAAAATATCAGATACCATTAACACCATGAAAACAGTAACAGTAACACAAGAAAGAAATTTTAATGTTTTAATTAGTTTTATCCTTTCAACACCCGCTGTAAAGTATTGCTATTATCCCTGCTTGACAACTGAGGAAAGAGAAGCACAGGAAGGTTAAGTAACTTGCCTACCATCATATGATTAGTAAGTGGACGAGCTCGGATTCCAATCCTGAGTGGTGTGCCTCCAGAATTTTCACCCCTAATCACAAAACCAGAATTAATTTACCACTGCTACTACTACCTGCTACTCTTATTTTTTTATTATCATTATTATTTAGTCCTATTAACACACTGGCTCTGATCTGAACCAAGGTTGACTTATCTCATTGCAATCATAAGCAAATATATTTTCAAGCTCATTAGAACAATTATTTGCCGTTTTTGGTTTTTTGTTTTTGTTTTGGCTTTTTTTTTTGCCGGGGGGGAGCATTGCACAGCTTGCGGGATCTTAGTTCCCTGACCAGGGATCAAACCCAGGCCCTTGGCAGTGAAAGCACGGAGTCCTGACCACTGGACCACCAGGGAAGTCCCCAGTTACATGCCTTTAATGTGAACATAGATTACATCTCCTGTATTTGGAACTGAAGCTGAGGAGCAGAGTTGAAGACTAGGTCCAGAGGACTCATAGGTGAGACAACATCTCTGCCTATCCCTGCCTCCCCAGCAGAAACATCTGCAAATCATGGCATATCCCCAGATAATGGGGGCACTAGAGCACAGGAAAGGTCATTAATTCTTAAATAAATATATATATATATATATGTATTCAAACAGCAATACAAATACTAGATAAATACACCTTTTGCCCCTTTGGGGCCTGAAACTACCTGACTCTTTGAAATTTAACAAAACTGGCATTTTAAATAAAATTTCTAAAATCTCTGCTAACTGCTTTATGGATGACTGGTGTGTACCATCTGAATCTGTAGCTTGCCCCACCACTGAGAGGGCCAACTGGATAGGTTTCATTAAGGAATCAACAGGTTTCAAAATAATCTCCTAGATCAGTCACATTCTGAGCTAGTGTGTGCACATTGACCAAGTGAGAGATCAGAAAGATTATAGGAATGGTAGGGGCCCAGGTTTTAAGCAAATAGAATCTGACTTATAGTGAACCTAGAAGAGCATGAGTGAGGCTAAAGAAGGCATTTTTAACCTCACACAAAAAGATTGCTGGAAAGGACCTTCAAGATGGCAAAGGAGTAAGACATGAAGATCACCTTCCTCCCTACAAATACATCAAAAATACATCTACAGGGCTTCCCTGGTGGTGCAGTGGTTGAGAGTCCGCCTGCCGATGCAGGGGACACGGGTTCGTGCCCCGGTCCAGGAGGATCCCACATGCCGCGGAGCGGCTGGGCCCATGAGCCATGGCCGCTGAGCCTGTGCGTCCGGAGTCTGTGCTCCGCAACGGGAAACGCCACAACAGTGAGAGGCCCGCGTAATGCAAAAAAAAAAAAAAAAAAAAAAGAATATTAACTGAGACAGTGCAAAGCACTCGCACAGTGCCCAGCTCATAGTAGGCACTCAAAGTATAATTTATTATATTTTCATAATTTATTTTTCTTCCTTTATTGTTGTGAAATTTTTCTACTGACATGTTCCCCCTATCTGCTCATACCCTTTTGAATGTAATTTGATGATCTTTTAGGTGCTACTGAAACTGCTTTCCATTTCAGGTCATCTGAAAAGCATCTGAATGATAGGAAGAGGAGAGGTCAGCACCGCCATTCTATCTGTCTGAGCTGCCACTCTCTGTAAGGCATTGGGCTTAGCTGGTGCAGAACTGGATCCACAGGCTGCAGACCCAAGCAGAGAATCCTCCTGGGGGTGACAGGATGTGTCATTGAGCTGGAGGCCTCTATGCTCTACCCTTTGTTCATTCCTTTCACTTCTGTTGAGTTCTCAGCATTTTTTTTTCAAGGAAAATATAGCTGTGTTCTGCTTATAGATTTGTTCTGTTTTGTTTTTACCTTACATCCATGTGCTTACATTAGACCAGTCTTAAAGCCTCAAAGTGTTAGCTAGGGAAAACCCTATCCCTTTTTAAGAGTTGAGACTGATCAAGTTGTCAGAAACTCATGATTGACTGAGATTGTCTGAAGGTGGGCCAACTTCTCCAAGTTTGATAGCCTGTGTTACTAAAGTCTGTGATGGCAAAAGGGGATCAGTAAAGGGGATCATTGGATTTAAAGTAGACTAATTACAGCTCACAACCCTGCTCTAGACCAATGTTTAACCCCAGGGAGGATCTTAAAAGTATGGCTTCATTAGAAACTCAGGAGTCATTTTAACCTAATTGCTCCCTCATCACTGCTTAAAATTGACACCTAAACCTTTAAGAATTAACTCATAGTCTCTGACTCCTGACACTGTTCACCCTTGGTAAGTGCTCCCCAGAGGACCTGAACACTCTTACTAATTTCAGTAAATGTTTTCATGATCTTGGCTGTGGAGTTAATGCTTAACAAATTCCAGAGGAACCAATTTCCTGCCTGAGGAAACTTCCTTACCAAGTTCCCTAATTATTCCCAGGCAGTCATTGCCCTGTGAAATCCAGCCAGCCAAGGGAGGTTGTTAATATGCCACAGGTGGCGGCTACAGTTGAGTTACCAAGGAAACATATGAACTGTACAGAGAGGCATGTTTGACATCAAGAGCCCAGGGACCTGTAAACACATGTATTTCTGCTGTCTCTTGTTTTCTTTTAGCAAGAGGGGGTTGGTGCCCAGTAAGTCAGCACATATATCCTCCTTTTAAAATCATTGAGAAACTGTCTACAGAATTCTCTAAACCACTATTCTCAAACTTTTTCAGTCTCAGGACCCCTCTGCACTCTGACAGTTTATAGAGGACCTCAGAGAGCTTTTGTTTATACATACAGATTATAGTAACTGATATTTACTATATTAGATGTTAAAACTGATGTTTTAAAATATTTATTAATTTGTTTTAAAATGACAATAATAGCCCACTACATGTTAAGAGAAATAACATATTTTGATAGAAAATAATTATATTTTCAAAAAATATTTAGAAGAGCGGCACTTTTACATTTTTTCAAATTTCTTTAATGTCTGGTTTAATAGGATACAGCTGAATTCTCATACAATTCTGCAACTGAATTCTGCACTTGGTCTGTTATAAAATGTAATGTATATATTACATATGAGATAATGCATCATGTAGCTTCTGGAAAACTCTACATTTCTGAGAGAAAGAGATAAAGGAAAATAATATCTTAATGCTACTATGAAAATAATTTTTGACCTCACAGGACACCTAAAAAGATCTCAGGGTCTCCCTAAAGTCCACAAAGCAACTTTGAGAACCACTACTCTAAACAAAATCAGAGTAAAAAATGGTCATTGAATAGCTTTATATCTGAAACATAAGGCAAAACGAGAGACCAAGAGAAAAGTTGCAGTTATTAAGATGGAAGTGTCTGTGCCCTATTCTTCTTCTTTTTCTTTTTCTTTTTTTTTTCTTTTGCAGTACGCAGGTCTCTCACTGTTGTGACCTCTCCCGCTGCGGAGCACAGGTTCCGGACGCGCAGGCCCAGCAGCCATGGCGCGCAGGCCCAGCCGCTCCGCGGTATGTGGGATCTTCCCAGACCGGGGCACAAACCCGTGTCCCTTGCATCGGCAGGCAGATCCTCAACCACTGCGCCACCAGGGAAACCCTGTTCTTGATATTTATTGCACTATTCTTGATATTTAGACCATCCTAACCTACAAGGAGTTCCAGCCTCATGCTGGGACATCCTTATAATGACACCTAAGATGCTCTGCCCCATTTCTGGATGATAATGAGAAAAGCAGAGAAATAGCCCATATAGAAACCTTAACACCAAAAACAGATTTGCTATAATTTTATTTTGAAACATGACTTGATATTCTGTAAATTGCCAAATATCATAAATCCAAAGAGTTAACAAAGTCTACAATGTTAGGGGAAAAAAAGCTCATAATACTTGGAAACAGTAATAACAAAGGTTGAAAGAATTTTCATGGGCAATGAATGCCTGGATTTCCCCTCTTACGACCTAGTTGAGACGTCAGATAAAGGGGGAACATGAACTCTCTAAGAAGAATTGCCTTTTTTAGCTCCCCAAAGAAACTGTGTCTTACACCCAAACGACTCATGTTGATGGGATCGTTTTGATCCCAGAAGAGTTGCACAAAGATACATGATGATCTCAGGCAGTGTGTCTCTCCTGCAAGAACAGCCAGTGTTGATCTGAACAATCCTGCCCACAATCTCTGCTCATGACCTATTCCAAGCAGACAGTCCTATCAGATGCGGCCACCTCCAGGAGTATGCTCCGGCCTGGGATGTACGGTGGAGACAACAGCTCAGTGCATGGCCACTGGAGAAAGGCCTGGGGTACGTAAACCCGATCTGAGCATATTTCTAAGTCCTGTGCTTCTATCACATGAGACGCAGTAAAGCAAGCACAGGGGCAGAAAGCGTGAACTCTGAAGTCCAAGAAACCTGTGTTCTAATCCCATCCAGCCACCAAATAATTTTGAATACATGAACAGATTATTTAGTATCTCCCAGCTCTTCTATTAAATGGTATTATGAAGAATAAAATGGGCTCATCCATGCAGGGAACTTAGCTGGGTATATAATGTATCCAATAAATACTAGTTATTTTTAAAAAGCAAATTTGATTTTGTTTCTCCCCTATGTAACATTCTTCAGTGACTCCTCAATAACTTTCAAAATTGAATTCAAACTCCTTCCATTGGCTCATAAAGTCATTCACAGTCGGGCTTCATTTCCTGACACTCCTCAAGTATTCTACAGAGCCACCACACAATTCTACTTGAGATAGAATTCTACTTAAAATACAGCATGCTTTTTAGACACTAGTTTTTCTCTAAATGTAGAGTCCTCTTTTTGGTTTTTGCCATATAACTAACACTAGTCCTACAAACTATGATCACAATCACCTCCTCCAGGAAGCCTTCCCTGACTTACCAATATAAGTGTTAACCACAATTGTAACACTCACCACACAATGTGGTAAAAGTTAATTTATCTGTTTCAGTATTTGATTGTAAGCCCCTAGAAATGAGTTACTGTACCTGACCTTTGTGCCTAACATCTAGCACAGCAGCTAGCACATGCTGGCTACCCAATAAGTGATTTTTAATTTATGAACAGATACACAAATGAGATAACAGGCACAGTCCATGAATGTGTAACATGTCGGGTATTGATGATGGTGAGGATGGTGATGATATGATGCTGGTGGTGGTGGTCATGGTGGGGATTGGAAGGGCTTTGAATGCTCCCACTGGCTGCTTCACTCTAGGAAGTGAGTGTGGCTTACTGTCAAATCCCTCCCTTCCTCCACTCATGACATTGACATTCCTTGGCTCCTTTAGGGAGCCTGGTCATTTGAATTCCATTTCCTGTGTTCCATTCCATTTTCAAACTATCTCCCCCCTTGCTATGGACCGAATGTGTCCTCCTAAAATTCATATGTTGACACCTTAATCTCCAGTTAGGGATTTGCAGGTGGGGCCATTGGGAAGTAATTAGATCATGAGGGTGGAGCCCTCATGAATGAGATGAATGCCCTTCTAAAAAGAGAGATGATTATTCTCTTCACCATGTGAGGATGCAGCAAGAAGGTGGCTGTCTATAAACTGGGAAGAGAACCCTCACCAAGAACCTGACCATGCTGGCACCCTAGTCTTGGACTTCCTGCCTCCAGAACTGTGAAAACAAAAATGTTACTCAATCCCCCCAGTTTATGGTGTCTTGTGATAGCAGCCCAAATGGATAAAGACACCCCCGTAACTGCTTGTCTACAGTTCACACTGGCTATTCGAGGAGAAAGGTAAAAACAAGTAGGCTAGAGACAGGAAACGTGGTTACCATATCATGAGGGTCTACAATGTGCCAAGAACCCTGACTCCCGATTTGTATACATCGTGCACTTTTCTTTCCAAGAGCTCAGTCTGTAGAGTCAGGCAGGTGGAGATTGGAAGCCCAGCTCTGCCTTTTGCTAGGGTGACTGGCAAGTGACTCAGCACTCCGAGGCCCCTGCTCCTGGGAGAGCCAGCGGGGCCCAGCACACACCCTGTGTCCAGACACCAGGGCTGCACTCATAAAACCGTATGACCTCGGCGGGCTGCTTCTGGACATGGTAATAACAGAACTGACAACAACAGGATGGTTGTGAAGCTGAACTGACTTAATATAAGTAAGAGTCTTAGAGTAGTAACCAGCTTGAGGAAAAACAAGCTATTATTTCACATCTAGTTGAAGATTTTTTTTTTTTTTTTGTGGTACGCGGGCCTCTCACTGTTGTGGCCTCTCCTGTTGCAGGGCACAGGCTCTGGACGCGCAGGCTCAGGGGCCATGGCTCATGGGCCCAGCCGCTTCGCGGCATGTGGGATCTTCCCGGACCAGGGCACGAACCCGTGTCCCCTGCATCAGCAGGCGGACTCTCAACCACTGCGCCACCAGGGAAGCCCGAAGATTTTTTTTTTAAAGTGTGATTTCAGCACAGTGTTCGACAAGAAGCACACAACAAAGTCTAGCTATTATTGAAGTTATTATTATTACTTATTTTGTATTACTTTAATAATATTCATTACTATTATTACTTTCAGACTTAGAGGTGACAGACGTGGGGTTGTCCCTGTTAAAGTACTTGAAAGGAGAATGACAAAGGAAAAGACTATAGCTTCTTCTTCCTTTTTTTAAACTTTTTATTTTATAGTGGACTATAGGTGATCAACAATGTTGTGTTAGTTTCAGGTGCACAGCAAAGTGATTTAGTTATACATATACATGTATCTAATCTTTTTCAAATTCTTTTCCCATTTAGGTTGCTAGGTAATATTGAGCAGAGTTCCCTGTGCTCTGCAGTAGGTCCTTGTTGGTTATCCATCTTAAATATAGCAGTGTGGGCTTCCCTGGTGGCGCAGTGGTTGAGAGTCCGCCTGCCGATGCAGGGGACACGGGTTCGTGCCCCGGTCTGGGAGGATCCCACATGCTGCGGAGCGGCTGGGCCCGTGAGCCACGGCCACTGAGCCTGTGCGTCCGGAGCCTGTGCTCCGCAACAGGAGAGGCCACAACAGTGAGAGGCCCACGCACAGCAAAAAAAAAAAAAAAAAAAAAAAAAAAATATATATATATATAGCAGTGTGTACATGTTAATCCCAAACTCCTTAACTATCCCTTCCCACCTTCCCCCTGGTAAGTTTGTTCTCTAAGTCTGTGAGTCTGTTTCTGTTTTCTAAATATGTTCATATGTATCTATTTTTTTAGATTCCACATATAAGCGATATCATACAATACTTGTCTTTGTCTGACTTACTTCACTCAGTATGACAATCTCTAGGTCCATCCATGTTGCTGCAAATGGCTTTATTTCATTCATTTTAATGGCTAAGTAATATTCCATTGTATATATGTACCACATCTTCTTTATCCATTCCCCTGTCGTTGGACATTTAGGTTGCTTCCATGTCTTGGCTATTGTAAACAGTGTTGCAGTGAATATTGGGGTGCATGTATCCTTTCAGACCATGTTTTTCTCCAGATATATGCCCAGTACTGTGATTGTGGGATCATATGGTTGCTCTATTTATAGTATTTTGGGGGGTTTGGGGGTTTTTTTTTTGTGGTACGTGGGCCTCTCACTGTTGTGGCCTCTCCTGTTGCAGAGCACAGGCTCCGGACGCGCAGGCTCAGCGGCCATGGCTCACGGGTCTAGCCACTCCGCGGCATGTGGGATCCTACCGGACCGGGGCACGAACCCGTGTCCCCGGCATCGGCAGGCAGACTCTCAATCACCGCGCCACCAGGGAAGCCCCCTATTCATAGTTTTTTAAAGAACGTCCATACTGTTCTCCACAGTGGCTAAACCAATTTACTTTCCCACCAACGGTGTAGGAGAGTCCCCTTTTCTCCACATCCTCTCCAGCATTTATTAATTGTGCATTTTATGATGATAGCCTTTCTGACTGGTGTGATTTGATATCTCACTGTAGTTTTGATTTGCGTTTCTCTAATAATTAGCGATGTTGAACATCTTTTCCTGCACCTCTTGGAAAAGGCTGCAGCTTCTTATCATTCAAGGCGTGGCCAGGATCCACAGCACGGACATCGCCCTTGACTTTATTGAAGTTCAGGAGCTCAGACTTCGGCCGCAGACCTACGACTCAGAATGTGCATTTCAAACTCGATCCCAGGTGAGTCAGGGGCATGTTCAAGGTGGAGAGGCACCGCTCCAGTGCACTGGTCCTCAACCCACTGGAATCACATTTGAAACACACTGATGTCTAGACCCTCCCCCCATCCTCTCACCACCCCAAAATTCCGGCTCCATTGGCTGCAGTACAAATGTTAAAACTGCTGTGCAGTCATGTTTGACACCCACCCATCTAACTTTTGGTCCATGGGGAGTTAGGCTGCAGGGGTGGATGGCAGTTTAGTTTCTTCAGCAAGTGCCAGTGAGAGGGTTTGTTTTTTTTCTCGAAAGGCCCAGTGGAAGGATGGAGGGACATGGGGAGAACACATTCTTCTCTCCCGCCCCCGCCATTCCCCGTCTTCATTCCAACTATGGACAGGTGACAAGGCTCTGTGCAGGCTTCTTGGCCAATGTGTCTGTTTCTCTGGTTGCTTTTCACAGTGTCCAGGCTGGGCTGGCTAGCAGTCTCTCTGTCAGTCCCGTGTACGTGGGGCTTGGCTTTTCGGTGGTGGGAGTTTGTATTTCCTTGAAGTGGGGTTCATCTCCTTCCTTCATCCACTCCTGCCCAGTGCTCACAACACCCAGAGCCTACTGAGCTTTCCTGTGAGACCCTTGACCCCTGGTAAAAAATTCCCATTGCCACCCGGCTCAGGCTGCTTATCTAAGTGACTGTTGCTGTGTGGAGGACGGCTCATGCCCCATCGTAAAGCCAAGGACTCTCCTGGGGGCCAGTCTACTATTGTTTTGTGGGAATGAAGGTCATGGGGTTGTCATTTTCTGAATTTTCCAGAGAAGCTAACAACGTGGGATTTTATGAAAAAAAAATGTAAATGTTGACAGCTAGTTAAAAAAAAAAGCTTCCAAGTTCTGATAGCCAAATAAAACATTTCCAGAGCTCAGACTTGCCCCCTGTTCTAAACAGCCCATTTGGATTGCAAAGATTCCACAAGCTATGGAGACTAATCCAACTGATCTCGTTGGACCTTTGGAGCTGCTAGAAAAGGGGAGACATCCAGAGTCCCGTAAGCCACGTGGCCAAGGGTTTTTAATCCAGTGACTTGTTAGTTTGGTAGCCCCTCTGCTGAAGCCACGTCTTCATTACGCCTAAGCATGGCTGTTTCTCACACTCACGTGTAACACCTCTGTATGTCCTCATCCTGTGTTGTGTTTTTCAATATCTGCTGAACGTCTTTTTTCTTCTTCCAAATTTTTATTTAGTTGCCTGAACCTTGGCGGAGTTACTGTTGCAGAGCGAGGTGGAGATCGCCTCTCACTCTCTCGCCTGCTACATGGACCCACACACTAGCAGGCCTTGTCCTAAGGAGCACTTTCTGCCCACAGTGATCCCAGCGCTAGTGCCCCAGAAGGCTACCTGAGACTTGGTCAAGGCCAGTGGATCGAGGGTTTTTTTTGGCCTCTGGAGGGTTGTGCTGCAAAGGTTCTGTGCTATCTTGATTTGGAATTGAATTGTCAAGGTGAATCCTGCAGCTAACCTGTTTATAATCTGAGTTTAATGTTTCTGAAAAGAAAACCAGAGCCCTAAATATACCTGTCTTGTAAAATCCAGACTTTTGTAATTCCATTTTTTTCCCCCTAAATGAAAGACTGGCCACCTACCTACAGTGAAACTATATGGAAGAAACAAACTAACGTTTGTTCAGTTTTGCTATAGGTTAAGTGCTTCACATTGTTTAGTTCATTTCATTCTCATGTCAAAAATGTGAGGTAGGTATTATTTATTCCCATTTTACAAATGAGGGACTTAAGGCTCAGAGAGGTCAAAAAGCCTATAAATAGCAGAGCTTAGATTTAAACCAAAGTCTCCTGATCCCCAGACCTCTGCTTTTCCCATTTATCTGCACTTCTGGAGTCCTTTTGCAATTGCCAGATGCTGTTATATTCAGACTAAGACAGAAACATATAGACAGAGATAGGACTGAATGTTTTCCTTAATATGATTTGCAGTGTTAAAAATAAACAGCCATTATTTTAAATTCATAAGTAATTATAATGGAATAGATACTTAGGCAAATAGATTTCTGAAATAAATGTTTAAAGTTCCATGTTGAAAATCCAGATGACCTGGCAGAAATCTGAGACTGTGAGTTCCAGGACAGCTGAGACCATGTTTTATACACTCTGTGTCTCCAGCAATTAGCCCTGAGCCTAGCCCACAGTGGGGAGGAAGGCACTCAGTGTCTGCTGAATGAATAAATAAGTGTCTCCTGTATCCACATCAATATTTGGGAAAAAAGAGACCATCTACTTAAGTTAAATGGTCCTCCTTCACCCCTTGAACAGACTGTTGTCTTCAACATTACTGCCCTAGACTGAGTGTTTGTCTCCCTCCAAAGTTCATGCGTTGAAACTTAAAGTGATGGTATTTGGAAGTGGAGCTTTTGGGAGGTGGTTAGGTCATGAGAGGAGAGCCCTCGTGAAAGGGATTAGTGCCTCTAGAAAGAGACCACAGAGAGCTTGCTTGCCCCTTCTGCCATGTGTGTATACAGCAGAAAGATGGCCATCTATGAACCTTGAAGTTGGTTCTCACCAGACACTGACTCTGCTGGCCCCTTGATCTTTGACTTCGCGGCCTCCAGAACAGTGAGAAATAAATGCTTGTTTCTAAGCCACTATGATAGTTTGTTATATCATCCTGAAAGGACCATGAAAATACTGAATAATATTAACAGGGGTTAGGCAAGAGAGCCAAGCCAAGCAGTTGATCCATATCTGGAGAAGGTGGATTTTGGTCATCTTGCTTCATCAGAACCTCCATTTCCTGTTTGTATTATAAAATGACTCAGTGCCTTGGTGATCTATGAACAGCTAGTGAAAATGAAATATTCCTCTGAGTTTTTAAAAAATGTGTATTTATGAAAGCTACAGTGGTTTCCAAACTTCAACTGAATTTAATATTATTTGCTTTAGAAAATAATTTCATTTCTTCTCTTGTAAGTTTTTCTGTATAAAATTTTAAATACACAAAAATAAAACAAAATAATTTTACTTACCTATGGTGCAAAGGCAATTACTGAGCTTTTCTCAGCCTTTTATTATCCTTTGCCTATGTTCACGCACTGTGATCATACCATGCATAAATTTTTTATTCTACTTTTCTAATTATTCTTCCTTTTATAAAGATATTGATAGAACTTCATTTCCTTTTTTTCCTGGAAATTAAAAAAAAAACTTTCATAATACAAAGGCAATATATCTTTTTTCCAGTTAAATAAAACAATACAGATGAAAGATACACAGATTATTCAAAATGAAGAAAATTTAAAATGTGGAAGTTTAAAACAGAATGTTCTGCTTTCTCCCATTGACAGTCGAATACATTTTAAAGGGGAACACGCAATCAGCAAGAAACAAAAGGCCAGGGAATCACGTTTGATCCCCTGTCTAAATATATAACATTCACTCATGTCTGCGTGTCTGCCATCTGAATAAGCACCTTTTGGGGCCCAGAGTTGAGCTGAATTAAAGTTGGTAGGGGAGGCTTACGAGTTACTTATAGACCAGAGTCCAAGGTTCACTAGAGCATCACTGGACATTTTCCGGTATTTTAAAAATGTGTTTATTGCATCTTCTCTTAGGGATAGCGGGGTCTATAATTGGAAAACAAGACTTTCATTAGTCACTTGGGGAATGGTAGTCCCATGATCACTATTCTCTTAAGAAGAGCAGTTGGTTAACTTAGGGCTTTGGATTTGTTCCCTGGTGTATGCAGGTTTGGGGTGAGAGCTGGATTCCTGAGCCTCACTGTCAGAGCTCCTACTTCTCTGCTCTGTCTCAGAGTATCAGGCTCTCTAATAAATGATTAGGGAAAGAATGTTGACCTAAAGAGGCATCAAACTTTTACCTGTCCAAGGTATCCACATCTCAGTGGGTCACATCTCAGAGCACAGGAAGCCTCCCTGGGTATACAGCTGTCCCTGGGGCCTCACAGTAGACTGTCGTGGGATCCCCTGACCTTACCGACTCTATGTCTAGGGAGAGGGAGATGTAATAACCAATGGTTAGTAGGATACGGTATTTCCATCCTTAGAAAAAAAGATTTCTAAAGGAGGAAGTTAATTTCAGGAGAAAGTGATCAATTTATAGTTAACAAGTTGATTTTCATGGGCTCAGTGGTCAGTCAATAAGGAAAAGCAAATCAGAAGAGCAGGAGAAAGTCAGTGGTATTAGAGAAAACTATGGGAATAAATAATATCTTTAAAGAGAGAGAGTGTGATACGAAAGAAAGCCATGAACATAAAAAGGAAGTTTAAAGGGAGAAATACAGAGTTAAAAGAGAGATGAGAATTGAGCTTTGAAATAAGCCTGCATTTGTATAGTAAAAAAAGAAGTGGAACCAAAGAGAAAGGAAAGAACTAGAGAAGACTATCAGTACCCTGGAGGTCAAGGACATTTTAGGAGGAAGGAGGTGTTCCATGAATCAATAATGTACAGAGATAAAGTGTAACCCATGAAGCAGCACTTGGGAGGAAATGTGATGATTTACAGAGATCAATTTCAATGGAGAAGTGGGGTCAGAATCAGAAGACAAGAGACATGAGGAAATGTTTCTGTAAACATAGATTATTTTTGTTTATGTTTTGACATGTTGGGTATTCAAAGGAAGGTAAGAGAATGGTTGCAGCTTAAATCAGGAAACAGACTGATGACTGATGTTTTAACAACTCCTTACAGAGGTGACAGTGATCATTTAATTGACCATAGTTTTGGAATGCATGGCAGGTGTCAATTTAAGGGTTTAAATGGCAAGATTAGCTCTGGAGAGGGGGAGTGTCTACTCTTCCCCTGAGACAGGAGAGTAGGAAGAAAGATGGGGTGTAACCAAGAGGAGAGAGACTGCAGTGTGCGCCAAAAGATTTTCGTTACTTTTTTTTTTAATAAACATTTTTGGAGTGTGCACTATAAAAAGTACCAAGATCCCTTGGAAAATATGATGATGAAAAAGACCTAGACGATGCTCTCAAAGTAGTTTTATAAGGAAGATAACTCAGGTACAAAAATAACTCTAGGGATTGAGAACACAAGCTATTAAGTTAAATATAAATTTTTCTACACCTCAGTTTCTTCCTCCATAAAATGGGAATAATGATAGTACCAGCTATGTTTCAAGCATCCCATTCTCTTTCTAGCTTCCATTTCCTAGTGTTCTAATAGAAGTATTTGACCTAATGGAGACATTCAGCCCATGAGTCAAACACTGATTCATTCTCCATCATTGCCCTCATGTTCTCCTTTCCTTTTTACCCAGGATAAATTTACTGGCCCATCATTTTAATCACTCTCTTATCCCTCGATCCAATCCATCAAGACACTTGTTCCTGTCTCCTTGAGATACACATGGCTGCAAAACCCTAACCCTGATGAAACCTTACTACTTGCTTTCTTCCCATCTTTTGAGTCCCCTTCTGCATGGAGGAAAATTCCACAAAGTCATACGAGAGGGGTTCAGGAAACACATCAAGACCAAGGCACACATAGGCTCTGCATTTCTTCAGCATCTACATGGAGAGGCATCCCATGTTGAGGAGGGTTTTGTTCTAGTGGAGGCCCTTCCCCATTGCTCTTCCTTCATACAGGGCTTTGATGACAGCAACTTTATTAGGAAAGGGACCTTTAGACTGCTTGGGGAATTAATCTGCCTAGATATCATGCCAGCCGTTTACAGGAGCTGTCTGGGAAGGCCAGCAGCCCTGTATGTTAGGAGGCACCTGGGGACCTTGGGCCCTTTTGGTTGCTATAGGCCTCAGTCATGGAAGGAGTCTAGGCTAGCCTACTGTTCAGGCATCTTAGCATAAACATCTAGGGTCATTTTTGAACAATGCTTCTCCTTAATATCAATCTATCCCCACGACCCTTGAGTGCTCATCAGGTGTTTCTGGAATAGGAAGAGAGATATTATTTGACTTCCACCCAATCTTTAGAGGCTAAGTCAACTGCATTTGTCACACTCCCTCTGTAAAGAGCTAGACTGTCAACCACTTCCTCTCCCCACCATTTATTACCAATCCATTCTATAGAGACCTGGAGATTGTTTCTTCTATCCTTTGACATTAAAGTTAGAAGAGGAGAAGAGTGCATTGATCCTCCATTACGTACCTTCTGCATATTCCGTGGTGCATGAGGCTCCAGGGCAGAGGTACAAAGAGCTACTACTGCTCACTCAAAGGGCCCCTGCCATCAGTATTCAGGTCTGCAGCAAACATGTGTTTTATGCGCTGGTTTTTTTGTCGTCATGTTTATTGGAGTCTAATTGCTTCACAACGGTGTGCTAGTTTCTCCGTTATAACACAGTGAATCAGTTATGCATATGCATATGTTCCCATATCTCTTCCCTCTTGCACTTGATGCTCTCTTACAAAAGCTACCAGCAGGGGTCACAGAGAGCAAGCCCTTCCTTGGCTATTATTTTGTCCCTCATCCCAGACCCAAAGGATAAATGTTTTATGTTTAAGCCAAATAGTGGTGACCTCTTTGGGGAGAGAGTTGGTAGAGGATTGGGCCCCAGCCCCAGGTTCCTCTTGTCTTGAATGGACCCCAGATGACAGACAGGGACCTCTGGCACCTCTTGCAGACCATAGGACATGTGGGGAGCTTCTACTACTTGGAACAATGGCAGGCCAGCTGATCTTTCGTAGTCTTATAGGGGATACTACAGGGTGAGGAAGTTTAAATGTCTTCATTCTCTAAAGGCAGTTGAGCTCTTCCTCACCAATTTCTTTAGCGTGGTTTTCTTCTCCTCTCCCTTCTTCTTGTCCTGACCACAGACTAGTGGTGTTTAATGCCCTGACCACTGTGCTAGCTCCGCCCATTCTGGCAGCTTTCCCAGGGAAAACCCTCTGTACCTAAAAGGACCCTGAAATTTGTATAACCTTTGGATCCCATATATTTTCTTGTAAGAAATCTTAAAGGAAAAATTTCAGGCAAAATACCTGTGTTTTGCGGGCTGATAACTTTAAAAATGAGGCCTTTTACTAGACAGTTGGAAGAGCTGATTCCATTCCATTGTGATGTAATAAGGAATGCTGGAGTTAGGCTGGGGCTGATTTGAGTAGTATCTGGAAGAGATACATGGGTACTGACCATCAGTTCAAGTTTCACTTGAAACTGTTTTCTTGAGGGAGTACCTGTTTTCCTGGAAGGAAAATTGTCTCTACTTTTATCCAAAGCAAGAGGATCAGAGGAAACTTCACTGAAAAGGTGATGTTTGGGCTGAGGCTTGAGAGTTGCCTGGGTGCTAAGACCATCAGACAAGAGTATACTGGCCTTTTCTGAGACACAGCCAGGAATGTGTTTGGAAGGAGAGAGCAAGAAGCAGGGTAGAAAGGGGTGAGGTCAAGAGGTGATGGTGGGCCAGATCGCTTAGGGACTTTTAGGACATTCGAAGAATTCAAAGTGGGGTGGAATAGGTGTGCCTGAAGTTTGAGGACAGGGAAAAGTGAAAGAGAATTTTTTTTTTCTTTCTGCGGTGCGCGGACCTCTCACTGCTGTGGCCTCTCCCGTTGCTAAGCACAGGCTCCGGACGCTCAGGCTCGGTGGCCATGGCTCACGGGCCCAGCCGCTCCGAGGCCTGTTGGATCCTCCCAGACCCGTGTCCCCTGCATCGGCAGGCAGACTCTCAACCACTGTGCCACCAGGGAAGCCCCAAAAGAGAATATTTGACCGGTGGAAATTAGGGGAGCTTAAGAGGTTTAGGAAACTGTATTAAGGGAGCACTTGAAATTGGTTAATGAGATAGTTTGCTTTTTTCTTTTTTTCTTTGTACACATATATTTTCTGTCCTAAAATTATAACTATTACATAGACTCCATACAGTTCAAGTTGAACTTGGAGTATGTTCCATATGTTTCTTTTTTTCACACACACACACACACTGTATTTTATTTTTATAAGGGATAAATAAACTGACACCAAGCATTGTAAATGGGTGACCACAACAAGAGCAACAATGATTGCAATTAACAAACACGAAACACACTCATACTATGTCATAATATTGACATTCAGTCCAGTAATCCTCCACGGTAACAGGTCCTTTGCTTGCAGTGAAAAATGATTTGTATATTATTTCCCTCGGAGTCCTTGTGGGATTTTTTTTTTATTCAAACAGAAAGTCACAGAAATTGTAATCAGCCTCATCAGTTCACTCAGTCCCATGTAGTTAATTTGTTTTAAATCTTGATCTTTTAGCACTTTTATGAATTCATCAGTTTTCCATTAGTGTTCTGAAAATGCTTATTCATTGAGTTCAATAATATAGTTAGTTACCAGAAACGTGTACTTCTCAGAGTCTTTTCCATGAATTCCTTGAAGATGAAAACCTTTTATAGGAGCATTTTTGCAAAAGCATCAGAGCACACCCAGAACTGTCTGTAAATGACAAAAGACTTAAAAATGACCACAGTGAAATATTTGATGAAAGTTCATAATAATGCAATTGAAAAGGAAATTTAGTTATTTCTGAGATATACATTTTAAAGTAATAACTAGAATTATGACTTATAACATTATACCAGAACATATAAGATTTTGAGAAATTTCGTGTAATGTCTGAAACATTTATTTTAACGTGTTTTCATACAAATAACCTAAAGAAAGTTTAGTATTTGCTGTTTGTTTGTTTGTTTTCTTATACAGCAGGTTCTTATTAGTCATCAATTTTATACACATCAGTGTATACATGTCAATCCCAATCGCCCAATTCAGCACAGCACCATCCCCACCTCACCACAGTTTTCCCCACTCGGTGTCCATACGTTTGTTCTCTACATCTGTGTCTGAACTTCTGCCCTGCAAACCGGTTCATCTGTACCACTTTTCTAGATTCCACATACATGCGTTAATATACGATATTTACTTTTCTCTTTCAACTGACTTCACTCTGTATGACAGTCTCCAGATCCACCCACATCTCAACAAAGGATTCTACTTCGTTCTTTTTTACGGCTGAGTAATATTCCTTTGTTTATATGTACCACAACTTCTTTCTCTGTCAGTGGGCATTTAGGTTGCTTCCATGACCTGGTTATTGTAAATAGTGTTGCAATGAACATTGGCGTGCTTGGGTCTTTTAGAATTATGATTTTTTCTGGGTGTAAGCTCAGTCGCGGGATTGCTGGATCATATAGTATTTCTATTTTTAGTTTTTTAAGGAACCTCCATACTGTTCTCCATAGTGGCTTTATCAACTTAACATTCCCACCAACAGTGCAAGAGGGTTCCCTTTTCAACACACCCTCTCTAGCTTCTGTTGTTTGTGGATTTTCTGATGATGCCCATTCCAACTGGTGTGAGGTGATACCTCATTGTAGTTTTGTTTTGCATTTCTCTAATAATTAGTGATGTTGAGCACCTTTTCTTGTTGATGCATCTCTTTTTCCTAACTTTAATGAGAATGTGACTTTTGTTTCACTGTTAAGAATGATCCTTGTTATTTTTTACCTTGAAATTCTTTATCTTACAAAACAAGTTTCTCTTGATGCTTTGCAAGTAAGAATTGTAAAATCATGAATGGATTTTGCATTTCATCAAATGCTTTTTTGGTACCTATAAGATGATAATATTTTTCATTTACTTTGTTAATATTTTGAATTATATCATTAAATTTTCCAATGTTGAATCATCCTTTCTTTCTATTTGATCATGATGTATTATTATTTTATTATATTGCTGTATTTCACTGGATATTATTTCATTTTATATTTTCATCTATGCTTATAAACAAAGATGGCCTGTAGCTTTATTTTTTATGGTTCTTTTTTCTTTTTGCTATCAGAGATCAGAATAGCCTCATCTGAGTAGCTTTCCAACTTTTTCTATACTCTGAAACAATGTGCACAATAAGAGTTAACTGTTTCTTGAAACTTTTCTAGATTCACATATAAAATGATGTGTCTCCTGGACTTTCGGTGGTCATACTTTGAACCAGCTTCTTTTCCTGGGGTATTATTCAAGCTTTCTGGTGTTTCATGGATCCATTTTGGATATGTTTCCTCTCCAGAAAATTATTCTTTTATATTTTGAAAATTTTGTTGTCCAGTTTCTCCTAAGATTCTCTTTTGAGATTTTCAAAATCCTTTTGTGCACTATTTCATTCCTAGGGGTTTATTTTCCCCTTTTTTCTTAGGTTCAGTTATGCCCATGTTTTATTGTTCTCATTAATTTCTTCCAAGAATATTTTTGGTCATCTGTGTTTGGTCTTCTATGTGTTTTCTTTGACTAACTTTCTCTTTATTCTTTGTTATTTGTTTACTCCAACCCCTTCTTTCTCGTCTTCTATTTTGTAGCTTCTTCAATTGAATGTTTAGTTCATATATTTTCAATCACCCTTGCTTTTCCTTTCGGTACGATGAAAGATATCTGTCTCCTTTAATTCTTTTCACCCTATACTTTAAAATGTATTTAAATAATTTAAATAAATTAAAAAAATATTTCACAGAAATTTGTAAAAATCATCATAACTTGATGATTTATGACAATGAGCCATTCTGATGGCTGTGTAACCAGCACCTGCCTTCAGGATAGAATATTCACATTATTCTAGAGACTTCCTCACACCCCCACTCAGAACCTCTCTCTTTCACAACGGTCACCACTACTCTGACTTCTAACATAAATCACGTTGCCTCCTTTTTCTCTTTATATAAATGGAAGCATAGAATAGGCATTCTTTAGAGTCTGGATAATTTTGCTCAGTATTCTGTTTATAGAATTACTCTTATTTTTTCATGTAGTTCTTGTTTTTCTTCATTGCTGAATTGTATTCCATTGTATGAATATACTACAATGTACTTAGCCATTCTAATGTTGACTGGCATTTGAGTTGTTTCCAGTGTTTGGCTACTGAAATAATGTTGTTCTGAACATTCTTGGAATTGACTTTCATTGCACAGACATACACATATCCTAGGCATGAATCATAGTACATGGGTAAGTTCAATTTTAGTGGATACTGTCCAAAGAGTTTTTCAAAGTGAATGTAATGATTTCCATTCTCCTTACTAGAGTACAGGAACTTCCACTGTTCACAACAACACCATTTGTTGTATTATCAATCTTATGAAATTTTAGCCTTTATTTGAATATGCAATTATATTCCATGGTGGTGTTTTATTTGTAGTTCCCTAGTAACTATTTGCAAACATTAGTTTTCAACCTGTCTCTATTGTATTTTTTTTTTTTAGGTTTTGTTTTCAGTACTGCCCTGAAGACACTACATTTGGGATACCCACCCAGGGCTGGGTGATTCACTAGACCTCAAGAGGCCAGAGCCAAGTGTCAACCAAGGACATCACAGACTTGCAGGCTCAGCCAGCATCAGTCCTGAGCAAGGCTTCTGCCCAGCGTGGAGTCCCCTGCAGAATCAGCAAGCCTAAGAAATATTATCAACTCATTGCATTGAAGTCTACTGGGGGTTCCTGCTGATATACTCCAACCCGTTTTTGAAAAAGCAGTGTTTTCCAGCATCCTCACCTATCCAGAACATAAATAAAACCTTGGGAGTTTCTTGCTTATTAATGAAAGCTATGAAGTCTAAGTCCAACTGGGCCAAGAACCCAAGTTGTAGCATAATGGTATTTCATCCAACCAAAGAAGAGTTTAATGATTTTGAGAACTACATTGCTTATATGGAATCCCAAGGTGCACACCGAGCAGGCGTGGCTAAGATAATTCCACCCAAGGACTGGAAAGCCAGAGACACCTATGATGACATCGATGACATCTTAATAGCCGCTCCCCTCCAGCAGGTGACTTCTGGGCAGGCAGGTGTGTTTACTCAGCACCACAAAAAGAAGAAAGCCATGACCGTGAGCGAGTATCGCCGCTTAACAAACAGTGAAAAACACCAGACTCCATTCTACACTGATTTTGAGGATCTGGAGCGAAAATATTGGAAAACACGCCCCTATGGTTCACCAGTATATGGTGCGGACGTCAGTGGCTCCTTATTCGATCAAAACAGGAAGCAGTGGAACCTTGGCCACCTGGGAACCATTCAGGACCTGCTGGAACAGGAGTGTGGAGTGGTCATCGAAGGCGTCAACACCCCCTACCTGTACTTCGGCATGTGGAAGACCGCCTTCGCCTGGCACACAGAAGACATGGATCTTTACAGCATCAACTACCTGCACTTCGGGGAGCCCAAGACCTGGTACGCGGTGCCCCCGGAGCACGGCCGGCGCCTGGAACGCCTGGCCAGGGAGCTTTTCCCGGGCAGCTCGCGGGGCTGTGAGGCCTTCCTGCGGCACAAGGTGGCTCTCATCTCGCCCACGGTCCTCAAGGACAACGGCATCCCCTTCGGTCGGGTCACTCAGGAGTCTGGAGAGTTCATAGTGACGTTTCCCTACGGCTACCACTCTGGCTTCAACCATGGCTTCAACTGCGCGGAAGCCATCAATTTCGCCACCCCGCGCTGGATCGATTACGGCAAAGTGGCCTCGAAGTGCAGCTGCGGGGAGGCCCGGGTCGCCTTCTCCATGGACCCCTTCGTGCGCATCCTGCAACTGGAGCGCTACGAGCTGTGGAAACGCGGGCAGGACCGGACCGTGCTGGACCACACGCAGCCCACGGAGCCCAGCAGCCAGGGCCTGAACGCCTGGAGGGAGGTCCGCGCGGCCTGGGGAGCCGCTCTGGGCCCCAGGCACCACCAGCCCCGCCGTGCTCCGCGCCCGCGTGGGCCTGTAGCCGCGGACGGTGGGACCCGCCACCGAGTCCCTGTGCATGCTGTGTCCCGGCGCCCCTCGCCGGCCCGGGGTTCTTGCTCGGCAGCCCAGTTCGAGGCTGCGGCCACCTGCACCTCCGGGGAGCCCGGCCCGACCCAGCCGCTGACCCCAGGTCCATCCGCCCCGGATCGCCACCCAGCTGGAAGACGTGGCCCTCGTCGTCGTCCTTGGGAACAGGGGACTCAGGAGCCAACTGCTCCCCCCAGGGCTAAGAGGAGGCTTTCCTTAGACATAGCTCAGGACCCAGAGGCTCAGCCCCTTCCTGTGGATGCACCCTCGCCACGCAACGCTGACCCGCTCAGCCCTGGGCTCCAGCATCCCGCCAAGGCTTCTGGGTGTGGTTGTGGCCCTGTCCCCTAAGCCCAGGGGATGCCTTTCTACCCCATCCTGTGGGCCAGCTCTGGATGCTGCTGAACTTCTAAAGAATCCTGGGCGTTGATTAGCCTCCAGTCTCTCTCCTTTCCTCCTTCCGCCAAACTAGAGGTGGTCGTTTTTCCTGCACTTTTCTTCATAATTATATCAAAACATTTCAAGCAAAACTTATTTTTCTGAGCTTGTTGCCTTGTGTGATGTTGGAGAGTGAGTTTGGGGTTGATGGTTGGATTCCAGCTGGCCGGCTGGGTTGGGGGATTTGGTTTGCAGCCCTCTCTGAAGGATGACTTGGTGGAAATCACCTGGCACTTGGCAGCTCCAAGTTGCTAGGAGTGATGAGCAAACATAGGGCAAAAAGTGCCAGCATGTGAAAAATCTCCTCTCCGAGTCTCCACTGCCTTCTCAATGCTGTATGTGTATTTCACATGGTTAAGTCATTGATACATCCCAATAAACAAATCCACAAATAAAGGAACAAGACAATTTCAAGTGGGCATATGTTCTGTGAAAAGATTAAAGGGGATGGGGTGATAGGGCAGAATGGGCAGTGTGGTTCTGGTGGTCAGGGAATACTTCATAGAGCAGGAGACCTTTCTGAGTCCCAGATGACAAGAAGGAAGGTCCAGAGCTGATTTCCACTTGGATGAAACAACAAGTGTAACAGCCCTAACATAGAGCTTGGTGTTTTTGTGTGGATAGAGAGGAAGCTCATTTGTATCTGGAGCTAGAGAAGGGAGAGGCAGGATCTTGTAGCTCACGTTAAATATTTGAGTTTTTTTCAACTTGAAATGAGAAGGCATTGGAAGTTTAAGAGAGCACTTGACATGATATAATTTGCATATGTAACTAATCACCTTAATTGTTCTGTGGACCCCTTGGGGGCAGGAGAAGTAGTTAGAACATCTAAGTAATACAGGTGAGAATCCATGGTTACTGACTTAGGCCATAGTGTTGAGAATGCACAGAAGTGGCCAAACTCAGAATAAATTTTGGAAATTGAAAATGATAGTTTGGATGCAGAAGGAAACATTTCAGAGAATCAAACCACATCTCTCTTCCCTCCAGCTCTCCCCTACAGAATTTCAATAAGATTCTGGAATTTGAAGCACCATGTAAAACTACAGGCAGGAGCGATGAAAAAGTAAGGCTTCTTTGAAGTTCTGATTGAGGAGTAGCAAAAGCCCATGTGTCCGCCCTATCAACATGCAGCTAGGCAACTCTGTGGTAGTATATTCTGTGGAAAACTGAAGCTGAGAGACTGAACTCAGGATCCTCAGTGGAGGATGGCAGTGAGATGCTTGGCTGAATAGATGATTAAGCCCTGTATTGAGATGGTGGAACCACATGATGGAAGCAGACTGGAATTACTGGGAAGGCAGCAGCCCTGGAGAGCAACTGGACCATAGTAGATCTCATATGAGCAAGGAGTAAACTTTCATGTGATAAGTAACTGAGATCTTGAGGGCTTTTGGTCCTTTAATTTAGGTCACTTGTGGATACGGCAGTGCAGAGAAATATGGGAACTCTGAGAAGCCTCTATGAAGACAGTAGCCTGGCTCATATTGCTATTTTAAATTTTAGAAACTGAAATTGTACTTGTTACATTTCAGGGATATCACAATCTCTTCCCGGCAGATACATGCTCCAAATAGCCTAGGAGAACAAAATTGGTTTTTTTGTTTTGTTTGGTTTTTTTTTTGGTGGTACGTGGGCCTCTCACTGTTGTGGCCTCTCCCGTTGCGGAGCACAGGCTCGGGATGCGCAGGCTCAGCGGCCATGGCTCACGGACCCAGCCGCTCCGCGGCATGTGGGATCTTCCCGGACCGGGGCACGAACCCTCGTTCTCTGCATCGGCAGGCGGACTCTCAACCACTGCGCTACCAGGGAAGCCCAAAATTGGGGGTTTTGAAGGAAAAGAAACAAAAAGAAATTTCAGAAAATATTTCTTCCACTACACTCCTTATGTTTTCACTTCACTTTTATACGTGAAACAAAATTTCCTTTGCCCAATATAGAGAAGCAATGTTAAAAATACAGTTTAGTTTTACCAGTACACTGGTTCCTAAATTAGTCTCCTTGACCTAAGTAGGCATTTCTCAAAAGAAGATATACAAATGGCCAACAGGCACATGAAAAGATGCTCCACATCGTTAATTATTAGAGAAATGCAAATCAAAACCACACAGGGGTATCACCTCACACCTGTCAGAATGGCCATCATCAAAATGTCTACAAATAATAAATGCTGGAGAGGGTGTGGATGAAAGGGAACCCTCTTATACTTTCGGTGGGAATGCAAATTGGTTCAGCCACTATGGAAAACTGTATGGAGGCTGCTTAAAAAAACTAAAAATAGAGACACCATATGATCCAACAATCCCATTCCTAGGCGTATATCCGGAAAAGACGAAAACTCTAATTTGGAAAAATACATGCACACCAGTGTTCATAGCAGCCTTATTTACAATAGTCAAGACATGGAAACAAACCAAGTGCCCCTCAACAGATGATTGGTTTAAGAAGAAGTGGTACATACGTACCATGGAATATTACTCAGCCAAAAAAAAATGAAATATTGCCACGTGCAGCAGCATAGATGGACCTAGAGAATATCATACAAAGTGAAGTAAGACAGAAAAAGACAAATATATCACTTACATGTGTAATCTCAGAAACAATACAAGTGACTCTATATACAAAACAGAAACAGACACACAGACATAGAAAGCAAACTTGTGGTTAGCTAAGGGGAAAGGGAGCAGGGGAGGGATAAATTAGGGGTATGGTATTAACAGACACACACTACTCTACAGAAAACAGATAAGCCACAAGGATTTGCAAAACAAAACAAAACCAAAACAAAACAAGAAACACAAGGATTTGCAATATAGCACAGGGAACTTTATTATCTTGCAATAACCTATTATGAAAAATAATCTGAAAAAATATGTATATAACAATCACGTTTCTGTACACCGGCGACTAACACAATATTGCAAATCAAGTATACTTCCGTTAAAAAAAAATTAGTCTTCTTGAAAGGATCAGGAGCTGGGGGTGGTAATGAAAGGGGTTCATCAAGCAATTCTACTGAAAATTCTATTTTATTTCAAGTCAACCGGCACACTCAGTTTGGATACTAACAATCTGTACCACTCTTCTCAGGAAAAGATGCCCAAACCCAGCTGTTCTTCCATGTCCAGTAAGTTTTTGCTATACTTAATCTTGGAAAAGCAAGGGACACTGACAATGACAATTACATAGAGGCAAGGATAGAGCCACCTTTGTTCTCACTGCCACGATCTCTCCTAGGCCCCTCTCCACTTCTGAAAAATAACAATCACGAGTCGAGTGTATATTCCTCAAGTTTGTAGACAAAAGGCTACGAAACCGAAAGTAGTATGTCCTGTTGGTTTAACAACTCACCCCCACTGGCACCTTTTAGAAAAGTCAATATTACAGTCACAAGATCTAAATATTTTCCTATCTATAGTTCCTAGTCAGTTCAACAAAGTCAACTAGATCTCTGTAATTTATTTTATTTTATTCAATCTGCTGATGATGGACAATAGGGTCATTTCCAAATCTTTGTTAATTCAAACAATGCTTTAGAGAACAGCTTTGTATAGAGGATTACTGGGTTGTATTTATGTTGACTTTTAACTTACTAGGAAAAGCCAGCTTGCCCTCCAATTTCCACCTCTATAGGCAGTGTGGGAGGATTCTGGTTTCTCCATATCTTGACCCACTTTTTTATATTGTCAGACCTAATCAAAATGGGCAGAGAATAGCTTCTCTGATTGCTAGGGATCCTGCACATCTTCTTGTACTTATTGGCCATTTGGATTTCCTCTTTTCTGAGTTACCTATTCTAAAGCTCTGCCTACTTTTTTTGGTTTGACTATTTTTTGTTGTTGTATAGAAGTTATGTGATATTCAGAATACTAATTCATTGTCTATTTCATGTATGGTGACAAACTTCTCCTAGACTGTAATTTCTTTTAATTTTTTACGTCATTGTATTAGTCAGGGTTCTTCAGAGTAATAGAACAGATAGGAGATATATGTATAGCTCTTAGTAGGGGAACTCATTCATTTGGTTATGGAGGCTGAGGAATCCCACGATCTGTCAGATGGGCCGTCTGCAAGATGGAGAACAGGGAATATGCTTGGGTCTGGGTTCGAAAGCCTGGGAACCAGGAGTGCCCATGTCAGATGTCCCAAAGCAAGAGAAGACGGATGCGTCTGCTCAAGCAGAGAGTAAATTCACCCTTACTCTGCTCTTTTGTTGCATTTGGGCTCTCAGTGGTTTGGGTGATCCCAGCTGCAGTGGTGAAGGAAATCATTACTCAGTCTACTGATGCAAGTGCTAATCCCTTCCCGGAACAGCCATGCAGAACACACAGAAGTAATGCTTTACCAGCTATCTGGACATCTCTTAGCCCAGTCTACCTGTGGAATTAACCATCACAGTCATTACTTTGGAATCATTTAAATATATCAGACATTCCCATCATGGTGCTTTTGGTTCTCTAAGGCATTGTTCCACCCTGAGTTCATAAAGATATTCTTCACTATTTTCTCTTAAAGTTCTGTGTTGTATCCGTCTGTAATGCACCTCAAATTTATTTATGTAAGTGGTATGCGGTCAAGCTCCAATTCTACCCCCCACAATAGTGCCAATGCCACTACCACATATTGAATAGCCCATCCTTGCCCATTGGTTTGCTACCCTACCTCCATCATAGGCAGACTCCCACATATCCATGTGTCTGTGTCTGGCCTCTCTATTCTGTACGTAGATATATTGGTGCATTGCAGCTCAAATATCACAGTTCGGTAGAGGAGAAGTCACCCCTCTTTGTTCTTCTTTTAAGGAATCATCTTGGAGATTCTTGCTTGAATACTTCCCTACTTACTAGATCTGTCACCTTGACCAAGTTTCTTAATATCTCCTTGATGCGGTTCCCTCATATGAGAAATAGGGTTCATAGGATTTCCCTTATAGGGTCACTATGAAGATAAGGCATAAATAAATTCTTCTATGCAGAGTGCATTGAACAGTGTCTGGCATTAGATAGTCATCATATATTAGCTTTTTGTTTTTTGGTTTTTTTTGCGCCGACGCGAGGGGGCCCGGGGCCATCCTAAGGGCCCGGAATGCAAGTCGGCCGCCAGGGCACGACACGGGGTCTCACCACCAGAGGCCTCCAGCGCAGGGGCGGTCCCGCGGCACCCAGGACGCAGACTGGCCTCCTCGCGCCCACTCAGGGGGCCCCTCGCGGGGCTCGGGAGCACCACCGCCAAACACCCACGGGCCGCGGCCGGCCCGCGACAACACTCTCCCGCGGGCACACTGGCCGCCCCGCGGGCCCCACACACACCTCCGCCGGGCCCGACTCCCCCGCCTCGGGAACCGTGAGCACTCCACCCGAGGACGCCGCCGGCCGAGGCGGCCGCGGGGGGGGGCGACACCCTCACGTGAGCGAAGCCGTTTCGGTCCCAGACGGGTAAGGGGGCGCGGAGGGGTGGGGGCGGGTGAGGGCCGGCGACGACGGGGAGGTGGCGGCACGCACACACGGCGAGGGCCGCGGGGCAGGGGCGCGGGGCGCTGCCCAGGGAGAGGAAGGGCCGAGACACCACCGGGCCACCAGGAAAACAAACGCGGGGTCCACCGCCACACACAGGAGGGCGGTCTCACGACGCCTGAGATGCCGGCCGACCCCAGCCACCCTGGGGCCTCCCACGACCCGGCCCCGCCGTCAGGGCCCGAGTGCGACGGTCCCCCCGCGTGGCACGGACGGACCCGTCCACCCAAACTCAACCCCACCGTCCTCGCCAGATCCGCCTTCATCTAAGTCCGACCCACGGGGCTCGCGCCCCAGGGAAACGCTCCCGAGCGAGGCGACCCCCACCGTGCCCACACACCGCCACCGGCTGCGACTCGCGGTGAGGGTAGGCGCGACGGGCTTCTCGTGGCTGCGGGACTGGGTAGTCGGGACATCCAGGCGTCCCCGCCCCTTAGGCTCGCCACCGGGGTCACCGCACGCGCACGCGCACGCACACGCGCACCCGCCCGCGAGCGCGGCCCCGCGCCGGACGGCGGTCTGGCGGGACCTTTCCCCGACTCAGATCGGGGAGCCGCGTGCCGCGGTAGGCAAAGAGCGGCGCTCGGCCCCACCGCGGGACCCGCGCAAGCCCTCCCGCGAAGGCGAGGGCCTCTGCTCACACGTGCTCTGGCAGTCGCCACCGTGGCTACTGCACGCTTGGGAGGGGCAGCGTCTGGGGGGTCCGGTACCCCAAGGCTCCCTCTCGGATCGCTAGAGAAGGCTTTCTCACCGACGGTGCGTCATCCCCCACCCATCGTCTCTGCCCTTTGGGCCCACGGAGGCGCTCCACGAGCCGCCAAGTCCACGACTGGGCGGGGGGTGGGCGGGGGGGTCTGCGGTATGGGTAAGCCCACGGCCCACAGGAGCGTTCGCGGCCACAGCCGGGGGCACAACCTCTGCCGCCCCCAGGCTCCGGAAGGAGGGAGCACGCCCGAGAAGCGCGACAGGCCCCCTTCTCACAGGCCTCGGCCCAACACGATCGGACCCACGCCCGCGTGCGATCCGCCCCCACAAGGGGGGGGCGGCACACGTGGCGTTCGCCTGGCCACAGTCAGTCCCCCCAACAGCACACCGTGGGAGGACGACGGCGACGAGGAGGCACCTGTCCCCCACCGAGGGAGAGAAACAGAGGCACGCCTCCCTTTACCGTCTCGACCCCCCCCAGGAGAGCCACTCACGGGACACACCACCGCGGCGGGGAGCCGAGGAGCACGCTGGGAAAAGGGAACGACACCACCGCTCGGCCTCGGGCACCTGAGGGACGACCTGGAGCGCTCCAGGGGCACCACAGAGGACCAAGCAAGGTAGGCTCACGCGCCGGCAGGGGCGCGCAGCACAGCGGCGGGACGGCCCCCCACCAACGCGGGGAGGACCGCTCGCGAGGCACAGGCCAAGGAGGCGAAGCAAGAGTGTCTGCTGCGTCCCAGGACCACGGCCCCGCCCACGCCGTGAGGCAGGGGGCGGGCGACCGAGGGGCAGGGCCGGAGACCACCACCCCTGCCTTCCACACACCCCTCGACAGGCTGGGAGGGCGTGATAAGAGAGGCGAGGGGCCCGCGACAGAAGGAGAAGAGTGATCCCGTTCGCCAAGAATGTCTGTCCCTAGTCTGGCACGACTTAGGCCCGGCCCAGGAGAGCACGACATCACCACATGGATCAGTCAATATTAGCTATTTTTAATAATATTTGTTCTGTTAGAGGTACAGAGAAGCTTCTGTTGATCAAAAGAAATGAAAAAGAGAGTGAAAAGACAAATCAAAGAGTGAGAACAGATACCGTGTTACTCATACCCAGTAAAGAACTAATAAGCAGAACATATAACTCCTACCAAGACAGACAACCCAGCAGAAAAATGGACAAAATACTTGATGAGGCACTTCCTGAAGGAACACCTCCAATCAGCCAATAATCATCAGAAAAATTGGTTCACCCCTATTAGTAACCAAGTAAATGCAAATCATTATGAGGTAGCCCTATGCCCTCAGCTGATGGGCTAAAACTGAAAAGGCAGAAAATCACCAAAGGTTTGCAAAAATGAAGGGTGATGAGCACCCTTACATGCAGCTAGTGCGTAAACTGGTAAAATGTGTTGAAAAAATGTGGCAAGTTTAAGTTTACATATTCTATGGCCAGTATACACGTCAGAGACTTTTCAGAGCAACGCTGTTTTACTAAGAGGCCCAAAGTGGTAGCAACCCACAGCCCCATCAACAGTAGAAAGTTTATATGGTTGAATACTTTACAGCACTGAAACAGAAAAGTCCAGCTGCATGCAACGGCATAAGTGATGAAAAACTACACCCAAAATACACTAAAGGACATCAATACAATTGTGTTTCTTCAAGGTTATATAAAGTTTTCAAAAATGGACAGAGTTTTAATTTTATAACGTTTACCAAAATTACTATGTGAATAGTTAGGATAAGGTCAGCCCAGGAGGCAGAAGGGGCTGTAATCTGGGAAAAAGAGCACAAGTCAGGCAGCCAGGTGCCTGGCAATGTTGCATTTCTTGACCTGGGTAGTGGTTCCACTTCTGCTCACTCTATAGTTATTTGTTGAAGTGTACATGTATGCTTTATAGATTTCTGTGAACACTTTGTATTTCATACTTTAAAATATTTTTTAAAGTGCTCTAAAAGGTTATGTCACATAGTGGTTCATAGAATCATTTGGTTTATAATGTGCTGTATTGTAGACTGTTTCCCAAACTCAGATTGTTTCAAGTTTTTTTTCATTCTAATATGGCTTATTGATGCCTTCTCCTGTTTATTTATTATTTACAATATTATATTTAGTAATACCTAAACTTTTGAGCAGTTTTAGATTTACAAAACATTGAGCACGTGGATCAGGGTGCATTGACCTGACCCCACTCCCATGTCCCCCTATTAGTAACATCTTAATTCCCACGGTATATTGATTACAATTAACAAACCAATGTCAATATGTTATTGTCTACTAAAGGCTATCATTGGTTCAGATTTCCTCACCTTTTACCCAACGTCCTTTTTCTGTTCCAAGATCTCATCTAAAATATCAAAATTGCATTTAGTTTTCATGTCTCCTTAGGTTTCTCTTGGCTGTAACAGATTCTCAGACTTTCCTTGTTTCTGACCAAAATTTTGCATGGAAACCTGACAGTCTGGGGGAATAGTGGTCAGGTATATTGTAGGATGCCCCTCTATTGGAATTTCATGCTTTTCTTATGATTATCTTGGGTTTCTCTGTTTTTTTGGAGGAAGATTACGGAGGGAATTTTGTCACATTTTAATCACATCATATCAAGGACATATACTATCAAAGTAATTTATGACTTTGTTTTTTTTTTTTTGGCCACGCCTCGCAGTTTGTGGGATCTTAGTTCCCTGGCCAGGGATCGAACCTTGGCCCTAGGCAGTGAAAGTGTGGAGTGCTCACCACTGGACTGCCAGGGAATTCCCAGTTTATGACTCTTGATGTTGACCTGGTTAAAATGGTGTTTGGCAGGGTCCACCTCTATAAAATTACTACCTCTCCCCGAGTCCCATCACCACTTGCCACTTGGCACCAGCTTCTCACACGCAGGGAGCACCCTCTTCCTGTAGCAGGGAGTACTCTATAATCTATTAACCAGTTCTTTCTTTATTTTATTTTGTAAGTAACAGACTTCTATTTTATTAATCATTTATATTTTTGTATATGGTTGTTTTCCCTTTTGTTTTTTGAATTGTTTTTATCATCTTTATCTTTTTTTTCTTTCAAATAATTCTGAGGTATCTTGGTTTCGTTTTTACTAACTACTTGCATACAACATAAAAATCAATAGATTTTTAGGTATTATATGGATATTGTTGTAGATGTTATGTGGATATTCAGTTTAAAATAAATATGGTGGTGTTCCCTTTTTTCATTATTGACTTTCAATTTTATTTCATGAGTGAAATAAAAGTTTGATCAAGATGGTACTCAATACGCTGATTCTATGGAATGTTTATTGAGATTTATTATGTGGTCTTAACAGCGGTAAATTTTTGTAAATATTTTATATGTGTTGAAAAGCATTTTGCTCTGTGGTTGCTGCAGGAAATATAATCAAAGTTGTTAACTTTATTGTTTAAACTTTTATAGCATTATTAATTTTCTTCTGTCCTCATGTATCAGTTCCTGGAAGAACGGTGTTTGAAAGAAAAAACCTCACACCAAGATGGCAAATATGTCAGTTTTACCTTATAATTCTCAGTCTTTGTGTTCTATGTCTCAGTGCTATGTGTCTAGGTGCGTAAAGTGCATCATTGTAATCTTTCCCACGAGTTTTTCTTTCTCATAACTATCAGCTGCCCTTCTTTTACCTTATAAATACATTCGATATTAATTGCTGCCAGACCAGGTTTCTTTTGTTTAATATTTGCTTGGTTTGACTTTTCCACTCCTTTTATTTTCAACCTGTTAGTTCGCTGTAAGATTGGTTTAAACAATCAAAAGGGCGCAGACAAAGTGGGCTCACCAACCAGAGCAATTACCATTGATTGGTGCTGATCAAACTATACCTTTGCCCAGGTAGAAAGCCAGAGCCATCAGGACATGGGTCTGCATTTGGAGGCCAGCTGCCCAGCGAATACTGTCTCTCTCTCTGGGTCCTTGAATATCTCCAACTGGAATCAGGATTTTGTTGGTAGAAGGTAGGTCACTTTATTTCTGTAATTTGTGCTTATGAGCAAAAGAGTTATTTTCCTACCAGAAGTTTTAAAAAATGACACTATTTATGCATATAGAGAGAGAGAGCGAGAGAGAGGGTACTATACGTTGGGATATTCTTTCCTTGAGTTTTTATTTTTAAACTATTTTCCAACTTGTGAAGTTAAGTTTTTTCTTAATATTTTCTTGGTAAAAGCCACAAAGATTTTCAGGAAAAAGCACCTCATTTAGTGAACTGCAATCTAATGAGAATGAGAGGGTTTCTAGAACTGGGTAACGAGTGTGTCAATTGGAAGGGAGTTGAAAAATATGTGGGATCAAATTAGAGATTTTGATTCGATATGAGGGTATTAGATTTGGGGTGTTACTGATTGAAATTGAAATTGGTGTGGGACATATATAGCCGGACTTTGAGCACGGCCTGTTTCATTCAGAGGCTGAATCCTTCAAGGAAACCATTTTCTGGGTCTTGTGTATCATCATTTGGAATTAAGATTTTAGACTGGCAGAAGGCAAGCACGTTTTTGGCCTTTTTTTTTTCTTTTTTTCCTTTAAAGCATAAAGATGAAAAGGATGACATTTTATCCCAGAAAGCAACTTTTCTTCCCTGGTAAAATTCACATTTATTTATCCCTTTAAAGTACAAGCATTGCATGCATATCATTTTTAGATTTCTTCATTGGGGCCATGTATTTCTGTTATTAAAGGAATTAAAACCTGTTTACTCTTTCACTTTATAATTGATTGTTAACTGGTGTATGGGATCTTTAGATTTTGTTCGCTAAGCAGTGTCAGAAACTTGGTTGAATCCTATATTTCTTTTTTTTTTTTCAAAGTCTGTATTGGAGAATAATTGCTTTAGAATGGTGTGTTAGTTTCTGTTTTATAACAAAGTGAATCAGTTATACATGTGCATATGTCCCCACGTCTATACCCTCTTGCAACTGCCTCCCTCCCACCCTCCCTATCCCACCCCTCTAGGTGGTCACAAAGCACCAAGCTGATCTCCCTGTGCTATGTGGCTGCTGCCCACTAGCTATCTACCTTACGTTTGGTAGTGTATATATGTCCATGACTCTCTTTCGCTTTGTCACAGCTTACCCTTCCCCCTCCCCATATCCTCAAGTCCATTCTCTAGTAGGTCTGTGTCTTTATTCCTGTCTTACCCCTAGGTTCTTCATGACATTTTTTTTCTTCTCAAATTCCATATATATGTGTTAGCATACGGTATTTGTCTTTCTCTTTCTGACTTACTTCACTCTGTATGACAGACTCTAGGTCCATTCACCTCATTACAAATAGCTCAGTTTCGTTTCTTTTTATGGCTGAGTAATATTCCATTGTATATATGTGCCACATCTTCTTTATCCATTCATCTGATGATGGACACTTAGGTTGTTTCCATCTCTGGGCTATTGTAAATAGGGCTGCTATGAACATTTTGGTACATGACTCTTTTTGAATTATGGTTTTCTCAGGGTATATGCCCAGTAGTGGGATTGCTGGGTCATATGGTAGTTCTATTTGTAGTTTTTTAAGGAACCTCCGTACTGTTCTCCATAGTGGCTGTACCAATTCATATTCCCACCAGCAGTGCAAGAATGTTCCCTTTTTTCCACACCCTCTCCAGCATTTATTGTTTCTAGATTTTTTGATGATGGCCATTCTGACTGGTGTGAGATGATATCTCACTGTAGTTTTGATTTGCATTTCTCTAATGATTAAAGATGTTGAGCATTCCTTCATGTGTTTGTTGGAAGTCTGTATATCTTCTGTGGAGAAATGTCTACTTAGGTCTTCTGCCCGTTTTTGGATTGGGTTGTTTGTTTTTTTGTTATTGAGCTGCATGAGCTGCTTATAAATTTTGGAGATTAATCCTTTGTCAGTTGCTTCATTTGCAAATATTTTCTCCCATTCTGAGGGTTGTCTTTTGGTCTTGTTTATGGTTTCCTTTGCTGTGCAAAAGCTTTTAAGTTTCATTAGGTCCCATTTGTTTATTTTTGTCTTTATTTCCATTTCTCTAGGAGGTGGGTCAAAAAGGATCTTTCTGTGATTTATGTCATAGAGGGTTCTGCCTATGTTTTCCTCTAAGAGTTTGATAGTGTCTGGCCTTACATTTAGGTCTTTATTCCATTTTGAGCTTATTTTTGTATGTGGTGCTAGGGAGTGATCTAATCTCATACTTTCACATGTCCCTGTCCAGTTTTCCCAGCACCACTTATTGAAGAGGCTGTCCTTTCTCCACTGTACATTCCTGCCTCCTTTATCAAAGATAAGTTGACCATATGTGCGTGGGTTTATCTCTGGGCTTTCTATCCTGTTCCATTGATCTATCTTTCTGTTTTTGTGCCAGTACCATACTGTCTTGATTACTGTAGCTTTGTAGTATAGTCTGAAGTCAGGGAGCCTGATTCCTCCAGCTGCATTTTTTGTTCTCAAGATTGCTTTGGCTATTCGGGGTTTTTTGTGTCTCCATACAAATTTTGAATTTTTTTGTTCTAGTTCTGTGAAAAATGCCAGTGGTAGTTTGATAGGGATTGCATTGAATCTGTAGATTGCTTTGGGTAGTAGAGTCCTTTTCACAATGTTGATTCTTCCAATCCAAGAACATGGTATATCTCTCCATCTGTTTGTATCATCTTTAATTTCTTTCATCAGTGTCTTATAATTTTCTGCATACAGGTCTTTTGTCTCCTTAGGTAGGTTTATTCCTAGATATTTTATTCTTTTTGTTGCAATGGTAAATGGGAGTGTTTCCTTGATTTCACTTTCAGATTTTTCATCATTAGTATATAGGAATGCCAGAGATTTCTGTGCATTAATTTTGTATCCTGCTACTTTACTAAATTCATTGATTAGCTGTAGTAGTTTTCTGGTAGCTTCTTTAGGATTCCCTTTGTATAGTATCATGTCATCTGCAAACAGTGACAGCTTTACTTCTTCTTTTCTGATTTGGATTCCTTTTATTTCCTTTTCTTCTCTGATTGCTGTGGCTAAAACTTCCAAAACTATGTTGAATAAGAGTGGTGAGAGTGGGCAGCCTTGTCTTGTTCCTGATCTTAGTGGAAATGGTTTCAGTTTTTCACCACTGAGGACGATGTTGGCTGTGGGTTTGTCATATATGGCCTTTATTATGTTGAGGAAAGTTCCCTTTATGCCTACTTTCTGCAGGGTTTTTATCATAAATGGGTGTTGAATTTTGTCGAAAGCTTTCTCTGCATCTATTGAGATGATCATATGGTTTTTTTTTTTTTTGCGGTACGCGGGCCTCTCACCGTTGTGGCCTCTCCCATTGCAGAGCACAGGCTCCGGACGTGCAGGCTCAGCGGCCATGGCTCACGGGCCGATCATATGGTTTTTATCCTTCAATTCATTAATATGGTGTATCACGTTGATTGATTTGCGTATATTGAAGAATCCTTGCATTCCTGGAATAAACCCCACTTGATCATGCTGTATGATCCTTTTAATGTGCTGTTGGATTCTGTTTGCTAGTATTTTGTTGAGGATTTTTGCATCTATGTTCATCAGTGATATTGGCCTGTAGTTTTCTTTCTTTGTGACATCCTTGTCTGGTTTTGGTATCAAGGTGATGGTGGCCTCGTAGAATGAGTTTGGGAGTGTTCCTCCCTCTGCTATATTTTGGAAGAGTTTGAGAAGGATAGGTGTTAGCTCTTCTCTAAATGTTTGATAGAATTGGCCTGTGAAGCCATCTGGTCCTGGGCTTTTGTTTGTTGGAAGATTTTTTATCACAGTTTCAATTTCAGTGCTTGTGATTGGTCTGTTCATATTTTCTATTTCTTCCTGATTCAGTCTTGGCAGGTTGTGCATTTCTAAGAATTTGTCCATTTCTTCCAGGTTGTCCATTTTATTGGCATAGAGTTGCTTGTAGTAATCTCTCATGATCTTTTGTATTTCTGCAGTGTCAGTTGTTACTTCTCCTTTTTCATTTCTAATTCTATTGATTTGAGTCTTCTCCCTTTTTTTCTTGATGAGTCTGGCTAATGGTTTATCAATTTTGTTTATCTTCTCAAAGGACCAGCTTTTAGTTTTATTGATCTTTGCTATCGTTTCCTTCATTTCTTTTTCATTTATTTCTGATCTGATTTTTGTGATTTCTTTCCTTCTGCTAACTTTGGGGTGTTTTTGTTCTTCTTTCTCTAATTGCTTTAGGTGCAAGGTTAGGTTGTTTATTCGAGATGTTTCCTGTTTCTTAAGGTGGGATTGTATTGCTATAAACTTCCCTCTTAGAACTGCTTTTGCTGTATCCCATAGGTTTTGGGTCGTCGTGTCTCCATTGTCATTTGTTTCTAGGTATTTTTTAATTTCCTCTTTGATTTCTTCAGTGATCACTTCGTTATTAAGTAGTGTATTGTTTAGCCTCCATGTGTTTGTATTTTTTACAGATCTTTTCCTGTAATTGATATCTAGTCTCACAGCGTTGTGGTCGGAAAAGATACTTGATACAATTTCAATTTTCTTAAATTTACCAAGGCTTGATTTGTGACCCAAGATATGATCTATCCTGGAGAATGTTCCATGAGCCCTTGAAAAATGTGTATTCTGTTGTTTTTGGATGGAATGTCCTATAAGTATCAATTAAGTCCATCTTGTTTAATGTATCATTTAAAGCTTGTGTTTCCTTATTTATTTTCATTTTGGATGATCTGTCCATTGGTGAAAGTGGGGTGTTAAAGTCCCCTACTATGAATGTGTTACTGTCGATTTCCCCTTTTATGGCTGTTAGTATTTGCCTTATGTATTGAGGTGCTCCTATGTTGGGTGCATAAA
This sequence comes from Mesoplodon mirus, assembly GCF_964341445.2. NCBI lineage: Eukaryota > Metazoa > Chordata > Mammalia > Artiodactyla > Ziphiidae > Mesoplodon > Mesoplodon mirus. The sequence continues at coordinate 60,822,618 of NC_138983.1, forward strand.
TATTTACAATTGTTATATCTTCTTCTTGGATCGATCCCTTTATCATTATGTAGTGTCCTTCTTTGTCTCTTCTAATAGTCTTTATCTTAAAGTCTATTTTGTCTGATATAAGAATTGCTACTCCAGCTTTCTTTTGATTTCCATTTGCATGGAATATCTTTTTCCATCCCCCTAGTTTCAATCTGTATGTGTCTCTAGGTCTGAAGTGGGTCTCTTGTAGACAGCATATATATGGGTCTTGTTTTTGTATCCATTCAGCCAATCTGTGTCTTTTGTTGGGAGCATTTAGTCCATTTACATTTAAGGTAATTATTGATATGTATGTTCCTATTCCCATTTCCTTAATTGCTTTGGGTTCGTTATTGTAGGTATATTCCTTCTGTTGTGTTTCTTGCCTAGAGAAGTTCCTTTAGCATTTGTTGTAAAGCTGGTTTGGTGGTGCTGAACTCTCTCAGCTTTTGCTTCTCTGTAAAGGTTTTAATTTCTCCATCAGATCTGAATGAGATCCTTGCTGGGTAGAGTAATCTTGGTTGCAGGTTTTTCTCCTTCATCACTTTAAATATGTCCTGCCAGTCCCTTCTGGCTTGCAGAGTTTTGCTGAAAGATCAGCTGTTAACCTGATGGGGATTCCCTTGTGTGTTATTTGTTGTTTTTCCCTTGCTGCTTTTAATATGTTTTCTTTGTATTTAATTATTGACAGTTTGATTAATATGTGTCTTGGCGTATTTCTCCTTGGATTTATCCTGTATGGGACTCTCTGTGCCTTCTGGACTTGATTAACTATTTCCTTTCCCATATTAGGGAAGTTTTCAACTATAATCTCTGCAAATATTTTCTCAGTCCCTTTCTTTTTCTCTTCTTCTTCTTGAACCCCTATAATTTGAATGTTGGTGCGTTTAATGTTGTCCCAGAGGTCTCTGAGACTGTCCTCAGTTCTTTTCATTCTTTTTTCTTTCTTCTGCTCTGCAGTAGTTATTTCCACTATTTTATCTTCCACGTCACTTATCCGTTCTTCTGCCTCAGTTATTCTGCTATTGATCCCATCTAGAGTATTTTTAATTTCATTTATTGTGTTTCTAATCATTGCTTGATTCATCTTTAGTTCTTCTAGGCCCTTGTTAACTGTTTCTTGCATTTTGTCTATTCTATTTCCAAGATTTTGAATCATCTTTACTATCATTATTCTGAATTCTTTTTCAGGTAGACTGCCTATTTCCTCTTCATTTGTTAGGTCTGGTGGGTTTTTATCTTGCTCCTTCTCCTGCTGTGCGTTTTTCTGTCTTCTCATTTTGCTTATCTTACTGTGTTTGGGGTCTCCTTTTTGCAGGCTGCAGGTTCGTAGTTCCCATTCTTTTTGGTGTCTGTCCCCAGTGGCTAAGGTTGGTTCAGTGGGTTGTGTAGGCTTCCTGGTGGAGGGGACTAGTGCCTGTGTTCTGGTGAATGAGGCTGGATCTTGTCTTTCTGGTGGGCAGGTCTACATCTGGTGGTGTGTTTTGGGGTGTCTGTGGACTTTTTATGATTTTAGGCAGCCTCTCTGCTAATGGGTGGCGTTGTGTTCCTGTCTTGCTAGTTGTTTGGCATAGGGCGTCCAGCACTGTAGCTTGCTGGTCGTTGAGTGAAGCAGGGTGCTGGTGTTGAGATGGAGATCTCTGGAAGATTTTTGCCGTTTGATATTATGTGGAGCTGGGAGGTCTCTTGTGGACCAGTGTCCTGAAGTTGGCTCTCCCACCTCAGAGGCACAGCACTGACTCCTGGCTGCAACACCAAGAACCTTTCATCCACACGGCTCAGACTGCTCAATTTGGGATGATTTGTTGTCTATTCTTATATTCCACAGATGCAGGGTACATCAAGTTGATTGTGGAGCTTTAATCCGCTGCTTCTGAGGCTGCTGGGAGAGATTTCCCTTTCTCCTCTTTGTTCTCACAGCTCCCGGGACTCAGCTTTGGATTTGGCCCAGCCTCTGCGTGACGGAGGGCGTCTGTTCTTCGCTCAGACAGGACAGGGTTAAAGGAGCAGCCGCTTCGGGGACCCTGACTCACTCAGGCCGGGGCGGGGGGGGAGGGAGGGGCACGGAGTGCGGGGCGAGCCTGCGGCGGCAGAGGCCAGCGTGACGTTGTACCAGCCCGAGGCGCGCCTTGCGCTCTCCCGGGGAAACTGTCCCTGGATCCCGGGACCCCGGCAGTGACGGGCTGCACAGGCTACCCGGAAGGGGGGCGTGGACAGTGACCTGCGCTCGCACACAGGCCTCTTGGCGGCAGCAGCAGCAGCCCCAGCGTGCCACGCCCGTCCCTGGGGTCCGCGCTTTCAGCCGTGTCTCGCGCCCGTCTCTGAAACTCCTTTAAGCAGCGCTCTTAATCCCTTCTCCTCGCGCACCAGGAAACAAAGAGGGAAGAAAAAGTCTCTTGCCTCTTTGGCAGGTTCAGACTTTTTCCCGGACTCCCTCCCGGCTAGCTGTGGCGCATTAGCCTCTTCAGGCTGTGTTCACGCCGCCCTCTCCCTGCGCTCCGACCAAAGCCCGAGCCTCAGCTCCCAGCCCCGCCCGCCCCGGCGGCCGAGCAGACAAGCCTCGGGCAGGTGAGCACTGGTCGGCACCGATCCTCTGTGCAGAAATCTCTCCGCTTTGCCCTCCGCACCCCTGTTGCTGTGCTCTCCTCCGCGACTCGGAAGCTTTCCCCCTTCGCCACCCGCAGTCTCCGCCCGCGAAGGGGCTTCCTAGTGTGTGGAAGCCTTTCCTCCTTCACGGCTCCCTCCCCTGGACCACTCTTATGCCTCTAAGAGTCTTGTCCCAGCTACAGAGACCAGTCTCCCGCACCCTTGACTGTGATCCCCTGGGGCTAAAGCTAGAGGCACCTGCATCTCTTGAGTCCTGGGAGGAATTCCTCACCAATGGATGGTCTTCAATCTGTGAGCCCATGACTACTGAGGAATTTGCTAAATGTGACTTTATCTGACCCTCCACCCCAGAAACCACAGAAGCTCCCAGCCAAGCAACAATCTGGGCTGGGCCTGTCCTCAGTGGAGATGCTTTATCTCCTAGAAATGACCCATTTCCCAAGCTGCCAGATGCTTTCTCCTACCATGACAACCAGGGCTCCTAGCAGCCTCTGAAGTGGACCTTCCCACGAGGACAGCTGCCATAGAATGTTGTACCTCTCAGGTATTCTCATCCTGCTACTGAACATTGTTGTGCCTTTGGCTTCTGCCTTGGCTTAGATGGTATGGACACTGCTTGCTTCTGATGGCACCCTCAGGGGACCTCCTTGCAGTGGTGTGCCTCTAGTCCCCATAATAATTTGGGGCAACACTGGACGATGCTGAGGATCTGGCTGAGCCCCTTCCATCCCCAAGCTTCATCTGGGCCTCTGAGTCACTGACCGTGGTTTCCAGTGGATAGTGCTGCAACCACAAGCAAGCTTCATGAGCTTCTCACATCACACGCCTGTGAATCTGACACCCTCTTCTTCCCAGGCCACTGCTCATGGCCTAAACTAGACCTTTGCCCATTTGAGTCTGTTCGCTAGTTTTGTCTCATAGATTTTTAAACTTTATTGATGTTTATTAAAGTTGTTATCCCAGTGTGTATCTGCAAAGCAAAGAAAGGTAACATCCTTAAAATATATTTTTAAAATCAAAATTATCCCCTAAAGGAAAGTAACCTTGCAATAACCAACCCACTCTTTTGCTTAGTATCACTTCCTGTTCCCACTCTCTTCTGCCTACATATTTTATTTTGTAGAGTTCCTCGGTGCTCCTTCCTGCTAGACTGAATGCTGCCAAATTTGAATTGAATTTTGCATAAATAAACTCTTAAAATGTTTAATATGCCTCAGTTTATCTTTTAACTGTCTAAAACAGAGTGATCCAGAAAAGTTAAAATTAAAAGAACAGACAAAACTATACCAAGCAAAATGCAAACAGAAAGCAGAAGTCATGGATCTTGTATCAGACAAAGTCAAAGGTGCATGAAAGGGCTCTAAAGGCTAAATTTCCCCATGAAGGTGTAGCAGTCATGAATACCGAGGCAACTTTGATAAAGTATAAATTACAGAAAATCAAACAAGTTGAAAGAAATGCATTAAAAATAGGAGAATTTAAGTCACCTTATGTGATATTGTGATTTATAATATAAAATATATATTTGGTCCTCATCTCTGTTTCTGGTCAATAGCTCCTAAAATCCTTGGAATTTCCTAAGAGAGTTATGTTTTATGATTTTGTTATGTTAATGAGGTGGCTGTTGGAATGCCCTTAGGTCACTTAAGGGTGGGGGCTGTTTGCCAGGGGAACCAACCCCGTGATTACAGTGTTGGGATTTTCAGTCCCACCCTAGACTTCCAAGGCGGGGGGCGGGGGGGGGAAGGGGCTGGAAGTTGAACCAATCACGAGTGGCCACTCATTTAATCAATTGTGCATATATAATGAAGTCTCCATAAAACCCCAGAAGGATGAAGTTTGGGGAGCTTCTAGGTCGGTGAACATGTAGGCATTTGGGGACAGTATTGCACCTAGAGAGGGCATGGAACCCCCTTTTACCTTACTTAGTGCAAGAGAGAAAAAATGGACAAACTTAAGGATGTAGAAAACTTCGACAGCATTAACAGTTAGGTAGAATTTACATACCTGGTAATAGAGTACTCAGTTTTGTCATTACCAAAGGATCAATCATAAAAACTGACAATACATTTGGGTGAATAGAAAATACCAATAAATTCCAAAGTAAGGGGAAAAAATCAAACTCATTAATTATCATGCAATAAAACTAGAAATTAACTTTAAAAATCGGGAAATATATAGGTCCTTCCTGGAAAGTTAAAAATTCTCAATTAAAAGACCTGTAAGTTAGAGGGATATAAACCACAATAGCTAAATACCCTGGAGACAAGGACATAGAATAAATATTTGTTAACTGTATAAACTCTAGAGCCAGACTGCCTGATTTTGAATCCCAGCTTTATTCTTACCAGTTTGTATGACTTTGGCAAATTATTTAACTTCAATTATTTAACTTCATGATAACTCAGTTTCCTCAACTGTAAAGTGGGATAGTAATAGTAGCTACCTCATATGATGGGTAGGTTGATTCTATGAGTTAATATTTACAAAGTGCTAAGACTGATGCCTGGGACACAATAAGCGTTATTGGAGTGTTTTTAGATTTAAAATGAATGAAATACCTAGGAATATATGAGATTCAGTTAAATAATACTGAGGAAAATTTACAACCTTAAGTATTTTTATCCATAAAATTAAAAGTAAGCAAGTACTTGGATTAAGCTTCTGTCTCATAAAGTTAGGGAAAAACAAACAAAGAGAGTAGCAGGAAGGAATTAACAAGGACATATGCAGAAGTAAATGAGTTAGAAAAACTGTAAAATAATATAACTAAGAAGTCAACAAAAAGCTCAACTGGATACTTTTCTGGAAAAATTAATTAACTAAAACAGATTTCAGAAGAGATAGAAAATCTAATACAGGGACTTTCCTGGTGGCACAGTGGTTAAGGATCCGCCTGCCAACACAGGTGACATGGGTTCAAGCCCTGGTCTGGGAAGATCCCACATGCCATGGAGCAACTAAACCCATGTGCCACAACTACTGAGCCTTCACTCTAGAGCTTGTGAGCCACAACTACTGAGCCTGAGTGACACAACTACTAAAGCCCACACGGGGCTTCCCTGGTGGCGCAGTGGTTGGGAATCTGCCTGCCAATGCAGGGGACAAGGGTTCGAGCCCTGGTCCGGGAAGATCCCACATGCCACGGAGCAACTAAGCCCATGTGCTACAACTACTGAGCCTACACTCTAGAGCCCGTGAGGCACAGCTACTGAAGCCTGTGTGCCACAACTACTGAAGCCCACGTGCCTAGAGCCCGTGCTCCTCAACAAGAGAGGCCACCACAATGAGAAGCCTGCGCACCACAATGGATAGTGGCCCCCGCTCGCCACAACTAGAGAAAACGCGCATGCAGCAGCGAAGACCCAATGCAGCCAAAAGTTAAATAAATGAATAAATAAATAAAAAATTTAAAAAAAGCCCACACGCCTAGAGCCTGTGCTCTGCAACAAGAGAGAAGCCACAGCAATAAGAAGGCCGTGCACCATAAAGAAGAGTAGCCCCCGCTCACCGCAAGCAGAGAAAGCCTGCTCACAGCAACGAAGACCCAAATCAGCCAAAAAATAAACAAATAAATAAAAAATTTTAAAGTAATTATTAAAAAAATAAAATCTAAGACATAAATTTCTATGTAAGAAATATAAAAAAATGTCAAAATATATGCCTCTTCAAAAATCACTAGTACCAGGTAGTTTCATGGGGGAAGTGTGTGGAAACCTTTAACCTGCAGGTCTTTTCAAACCTATTTAGGCATTCAAAAACAAGAAAAAATTCAAAGTTTTAAAGTAAGCACAACACTGATAGAAAAACCTGACAAATTGCATAGTGAGAGTAATAGACAAAAGTTATTTATGAACATCTATGCAAAAGGTTTTTTTTGTTTTGTTTTTTCCTAAAGAGTAGTTTAATCCTTTGCTTATGGAAAATCAACAGAGAGAGGCAAACCAGAAACTTCTGTTGGCAATTTCCCTTAATAGTTCATTAACACCTCTCATCCTGCTATCTTGTGACATATTAGTAGATCTGTAAATATTTAAGATATTTATAATGTGTAAATATACCATGGTACCTTGGAGTAAGACAGAAGGGGGAGGGACATGTCTAATTATGAAAGTCACGTGAGATAGCTGGTAGATATTTGTTGAGGAAGAAAAATGCCATGTTATACAAAGAAATCTTCTGCATGATATAGTGTGTTTAGACCCACATTGTAAAATATTCTTCTGTGTATTTTCTACAAGAGTCTTCTACAATGTAGAATCTATGCTAAGAACATATAATGCTCTATGCTGTTTTCATCTCTTTGCTTTAGGCTTGGGTTTGTACTTCCTCTTATCTCTCATTTTAGGAAGTAACCTGAAGCAACCAGATCTTTGTTGCTGCCAACCCTACTGAAATATTCATTTTCTTTTCTTGTAATATTTCCTTCCATTCTGCTCCATGTGCACACTTACCACAGTAGTCCTCAATTCTGTCATTTCATTGGTGCATGCTTGCAGACTTCTAGTTGTTTCACTCTGTATGACAGTCTTTAGACTCATCCACTTCTCTACAAATGACCCAGTTTCGTTCCTCTTTATGGCTGAATAATATTCCATTGTGTATATGTACCACAAACTTCTTTTTCCATTCATCTGTTGATGGGCATTTAGGTTGTTTCCATGACCTGGCTATTGTAAATAATGCTGCAATGAATATTGGGGTGAATGTGTCTTTTTGAATTATGGATTTCTCAGGGTATATGCCCAGTAGTGGGATTGCAGGGTCATATGGTAATTCTATTATTAATTTTTTAAGGAACCTCCATACTGTTCTCCATAGTGGCTATATCAATTTACATTCCCACCAATAGTGCAAGAGGGTTCCCTTTTCTCTACACCCTCTCCAGCATTTGTTGTTTGTAGATTTTCTGATGATGCCCATTCTAACTGATGTGAGGTGATATGTCATTGTAGTTTTGATTTGCATTTCTCTAATAATTAGTGATGTTGAGCAACTTTTAATGTGCTTCTTAGCCATCTGTATGTCTTCTTTGGAGAAATGTCTATTTAGGTCTTCTGCCCATTTTTGGATTGGGTTGTTTTTTTAATATTGATTATAAATTATAATCAATATAAATTATAATTAATTATAATTACATATTTTGGAGATTAATCCTTTGTCCATTTATTCATTTGCAAATATTTTCTCCCACTCTGAGGGCTGTCTTTTCATGTTGTTTGTAGTTTCCTTTGCTTTGCTAAAGCTTTTAAGTTTCATTAGGTTCCATTTGTTTATATTTGTTTTTCTTTCCATTACTCTAGGAGGTGGATCAAAAAAGGTCTTGCTGTGATTTATGTCAAAGAGTGTTCTTCCTATGTTTTCTTCTAAGAGTTTTATAATGTCTGGCCTTACATTTAGGTCTCGAATCCATTTTGAGCTTATTTTTGTGTATGGTGTTAGGGAGTGTTCTACTTTCATTCTTTTACATGTAGCTGTCCAGTTTTCCCAGCACCACTTATTGAAGAGACTGTCTGTTCTCCATTGTATATCCTTGCCTCCTTTGTCATAGATTAGTTGGCCGTAGGTGTGTGGGTTTATCTCTGGGCTTTCTATCCTGTTCCGTTGATCTATATTTCTGTTTTTGTGCCAGTACCACATTGTCTTGATTACTGTAGTTTTGTAGTATAGTCTGAAGTCAGGGAGTCTGATTCCTCCAATTCCATTTTTTTCCCTCAAGACTGATTTGGCTATTCGGGGTCTTTTGAGTCTCCAGACAAATTTTAAGATTTTTTTGTTCTAGTTCTATAAAAAATGCCATTGGTAATTTGATAGGGATTGCACTGAATCTGTAGATTGCTTTGGGTAGTAGAGTCATTTCCACAATACTGATTCTTTCAATTCAAGAACATGGTATATCTCTCCATCTGTTTGTATAATCTTTAACTTCTTTCATCAGTATCATAGTTTTCTGCATACAGGTCTTTTGTCTCCCTAGGTAGGTTTATTCTTAGGTATTTTATTCTTTTTGTTGCAATGGTAAATGGGAGAGTTTCCTTAATTTCTCTTTCAGATTTTTCATCATTAGTGTACAGGAATGCCAGAGATTCCTGTGCATTAATTTTCTATCTGGCAACTTTACCAAATTCATTGATTAGCTTTAGTAGTTTTCTGGTGGCATCTTCAGGATTCTCTATATATAGTATCATGTCATCTGCAAACAGTGACAGTTTTCCTTCTTCTTTTCCAATTTGGATTCCTTTTATCTCTTTTTCTTCTCTGATTGCCATGGCTAGGACTTCCAAAACTATGTTGAATAATAGTGGTGAGAGTGGACATCCTTGTCTTGTTCCTGGTCTTGGAGGAAATGCTTTCAGTTTTTCATCATTGAGAATGGTGTTTGCTGTGGGTTTGTTGTATATGGCCTTTACTGTGTTGATGTAGGTTCCCTCAATGCCCACTTTCTGGAGAGTTTTTATCATAAATGGGTGTTAATTTTGTCAAAAGCTTTTTCTGCATCTATTGAGATGATCATATGGTTTTTATTCTTCAGTTTGTTAACATGGTGTATCACATTGATTGATTTGCATATATTGAAGAATCCTTGCATCCCTGGGGTAAATCCCATTTGATCATGGTGTATGATCCTTTTAATGTGTTGTTGGATTCTGTTTGCTAGTATTTTGTTGAGGATTTTTGCATCTATATTCATCAGTGATATTGGTCTGTAATTTTCTTTTTTTGTGATATCTTTGTCTGGTTTTGGTATCAGGGTGCTGGTGGCCTCATAGAATGAGTTTGGGAGTGTTCCTTCCTCTGCAATTTTTTGGAAGAGTTTGAAAAGGATGGGTGTTAGCTCTTCTCTAAATGTTTGATAGAATTCACCTGTAAAACCACCTGGTCCTGGACTTTTGTTTGTTGGAAGATTTTTTATCACAGTTTCAATTTCATTACTTGTGATTGGTCTGTTCATATTTTCTATTTCTTCCTGGTTCAGTCTTGGAAGGGTATACCTTTCCTAGAATTTGTCCATTTCTTTCAATTGTCCATTTTATTGGCATATAGTTGCTTGTAGTAATCCCTCATGATCCTTTGTATTTCTGCAGTGTCAGTTGTTCTCCTTTTTCATTTCTAATTCTGTTGATTTGAGTCTTCTCCCTTTTTTTTCTTGATGAGTCTGGCTAATGGTTTATTAATTTTGTTTATCTACTCAAAGAACCAGCTTTTAGTTTTATTGATCTTTGTTATTGTTTCCTTCATTTCTTTTTCATTTATTTCTGATCTGATCTTTATGATTTCTTTCCTTCTGCTAACTTTGTGGTTTTCTTGTTCTTTCTCTAATTGCTTTAGGTGTAAGATTAAGTTGTTTATCTGAGATGTTTCTTGTTTCCTGAGGTAGGATTGTATTGCTATAAACTTCCCACTTAGAACTGCTTTTGCTGCATCCCATCGGTTTTGGGCCGTTGTGTTTTCATTGTCATTTGTTTCTAGGTAATTTTTGATTTCCTCCTTGATTTCTTCAGTGATCTCTTGGTTCCTTAGTAGCGTATTGTTTAGCCTCCATGTGTTTGTATTTTTACAGTTTTTTTTTCTGTAATTGATATCTAGTCTCATAGCATTGTGGTCGGAAAAGATACTTGATACGATTTCAATTATCTTAAATTTACCAAGGCTTGATTTGTGACCCAAGATATGATCTATCCTGGAGAATGTTCCATGAACACTTGAGAAGAAAGTGTATTCTGTTGTTTTTGGATGGAATGTCCTTTAAATATCAATGAAGTCCATCTTGTTTAATGTGTCATTTAAAGCTTGTGTTTCCTTATTTATTTTCATTTTGGATGATCTGTCCATTGGTGAAAGTGGGGTGTTAAAGTCCCCTACTATGAATGTGTTACTGTCGATTTCCCCTTTTATGGCTGTTAGTATTTGCCTTATGTATTGAGGTGCTCCTATGTTGGGTGCATAAATATTTACAATTGTTATATCTTCTTCTTGGATCGATCCCTTGCTCATTATGTAGTGTCCTTCTTTGTCTCTTCTAATAGTCTTTATTTTAAAGTCTATTTTGTTTGGTATGAGAATTGCTACTCCAGCTTTCTTTTGATTTCCATTTGCATGGAATATCTTTTTTCATCCCCTCACTTTCAGTCTATATGTGTCTCTAGGTCTGAAGTGGTTCTCTTGGAGACCACACATATATGGGTCTTGTTTTTGTATCTATTCAGCAAGCCTGTGTCTTTTGGTTGGAGCATTTAATCCATTCACATTTAAGGTAATTATCCATATGTATGTTCCTATTACCATTTTCTTAATTGTTTTGTGTTTGTTTTTGTAGGTCATTTTCTTCTCTTGTGTTTCCCACTTAGAGAAGTTCCTTTAGCATTTGTTGTAGATCTGGTTTGGTGGTGCTGAATTCTCTATCTTTTGCTTGTCTGTAAAGCCTTTGATTTCTCCATTGAATCTGAATGACATCCTTGCCAAGTAGAGTAATCTTGGTTGTAGGTTCTTCCCTTTCATCACTTTAAATATGTCATGCCACTCCCTTCTGGCTTGTAGAGTTTCTGCTGAGAAATCAGCTGTTAACCTTATGGGAGTTCCCTTGTATGTTACTTGTCATTTTTCCCTTGTTGCTTTCAATAATTTTCCTTTGTCTTTAATTTTTGCCAATTTGATTACTATATGTCTTGGTGTGTTTCTCTTTGGGTTTATCCTGTATGGGACTCTCTGTGCTTCCTGGACTTGGGCGGCTATTTCCTTTCCCATGTTAGGGAAGTTTTCGACTATAATCTCTTCAAATATGTTCTCTGGTCCTTTCTCTCTGTCTTCTCCTTCTCGTACCCTTATAATGCAAATGTTGTTGCGTTTAATGTTGCCCCAGAGGTCTCTTATGCTGTCTTCATTTTTTCTCATTCTTTTTTCTTTATTATATTCCTCAGCAATGAATTCCACCATTCTGTCTTCCAGGTCACTTATCCGTTCTTATGCCTCAGTTATTCTGCTATTGATTCCTTCTAGTGTATTCTTCATTTCAGTTATTGTACTGTTCATCTCTGTCTGTTCTTTAATTCTTCTAGGTCTTTGTTAAACATTTCTTGCATCTTCTCGATCTTTGCCTCTATTCTTTTCCCGAGGTCCTGGATCCTCTTCACTATCATTATTCTGAATTCTTTTTCTGGAAGGTTGCCTAACTGCCCTTCATTTAGTTGTTTTTCTGGGGTTTTATCTTGTTCCTTCATCTGGTACATAGCCCTCTGCCTTTTCATCTTGTCTATCTTCCTGTGAATGTGGTTTTTGTTGCACAGGCTGCAGGATTGTAGTTCTTCTTGCTTCTGCAGTCTGCCCTCTGGTGGATGAGGCTGTCTAAGAGGCTTGTGCAAGTTTCCTGATGGGAGGAACTGGTGGTGGGTAGAGGTGGGTGTTGGTCTGGAAGGCAGAGCTCAGTAAAACTTTAATCCGCTTGTCTGCTGATGGATGGGGCTGGGTTCCCTCCCTTTTGGTTGTTTGGCCTGAGGTGACCCAACACTGGAGCCTACCCGGGCTCTTTGGTGGGAGTAATGGCTGACTCTGGGAGGGCTCACGCCAAGGAGTACTTCCCAGAACTTCTGCTACCAGTGTCCTTGTCCTCACGGTGAGACACAGCCACCTGCTGCCTCTGCAGGAGACCCTCCAACACTAGCAGGTAGGTCTGGTTCAGTCTCCTATGGCATCACTGCTTCTTCCCCTGGGTCCCGATGTGCACACTACTTTGTGTGTACCCTCCAAGAGTGGAGTCTCTGTTTCCCCCGGTCCTGTTGAAGTCCTGCAATCAAATCCCGCTAGCCTTCAAAGTCTGATTCTCTAGGAATTCCTCTTCCCGTTGCCGGACCCTTAGGTTGGGAAGCCTGACGTGGGGCTCAGAACCTTCACTCCAGTGGTTGGACTTCTGTGGTATAAGTGTTCTCTAGGTTGTAAGTCACCCACCCAGCAGTTATGGGATTTGATTTTATTGTGATTGTGCCCCTCCTACCATCTCACTGTGGCTTCTTCATTGTCTTTGGATGTGGGGTATCTTTTTTGGTGAGTTCCAGTGTCTTCCTGTCGATGACTGTTCAGCAGTTAATTGTGATTCCGATTCTTGCTCTCACAAGAGGGAGTGAGAGCAACTCCTTCTACTCCACCATCTTGAACCAATCTTCGATGCAAAAGTTTTAAATTAAAATTTTAACTAAATTAAAAGAATAACATAATGACTGAATGATATTTATTGCAGGAAAACAATGATGGTTTAAAATAAGGAAACCTAGTAAAGTGACTTATTAGTAAATCCAAGAAGAAAAGTTATATGATCATTTTCATAGATGCTGATGGACATATGATAGAATTCAATGCTCAGTTCTGTTTAAAACATGCCCCCCCCAAAAAAACATGCCCCCACAGAGGAATCAATGAATACTTCCTTAAACTGAAAACATTTTCTCTGTTTATCTAGTTAAATATTTTATCCCAAAAGCCAACGATTTACTTAAGAGGGAAACATATGTGACATTTCTGCCAGTAATTAAAATAGAATTAGAGGTATTAAGCAATGCAAAATATTACAGCTGTAAGTGATGGAAAGGAAGAGACAAAATTTACTTTTTTTGATGGTTGTGAAAACCCTGGTTCCTGGAAAACCCAACGAAGAGGCTATTTATACCTATCTTTTTTCTCTTACTCTTCACCCTAGCAAGGCTCAGTGCTGCCCACATTTTACTTCTTGGGACATTTTACCAATGGTGAAAAGCATTTCTGCAGTGAGGAGGCAGAATTAATTTTCCTAAATCAAGATGGTGAGGGGATTGAAGCAGAACTCAGTCAGAACTTTTTTGTCCATCTAAAATAAGTAAAAATAGGGCTTCCCTGGTGGCTCAGTGGTTAAGAATCAGCCTGCCAATGCAGGGGACACGGGTTCGAGCCCTGGTCCAGGAAGATCCCACATGCCGTGGAGCAACTAAGCCCGTGTGCCACAACTACTGAGCCTGCACTCTAGAGCCCTCTAGCCACAACTACTGAACCCGTGTGCCACAACTACTGAGCCTGCGCTCTAGAGCCCGCAAGCCACAACTACTGAGCCCATGTGCCAGAACTACTGAGCCTGTGCTCTAGAGCCCGTGAGCCACAACTACTGAGCCTGTGTGCCACAATTACTGAGCCTGTGCTCTAGAACCCACGAGCTGCAACTACTGAGCCCACGTGCCACAACTACGGAAGCCCATGCACCTAGAGCCCGTGGTCCACAACAAGAGAAGCCACCTCAATGAGAAGCCTGTTCACCACAACAAAGAGTAGCCCCCACTCGCCACAACTAGAGAAAGCCCGTGCGCAGTAATGAAGACCCAACACAGCCAAAAATATATAAATAAATAAATAAAATGAGTAAAAGTAAAAGGAAAGAACCAAAGAAGGGCCAAACATTCAGAGATTCTCTATTAGGTAAAAAATTGTTGGGTACTATTGTGTGCAAAAGGGTAGTCAGCGTTTGTTCAAGAGTAGGATTCCTAAAGTCATAATTTCAGAAAAGGTCAGATGACAAGGGCGACTTAGTTGGGGTGGAGAGGAAAATGATTTAAAAAAGGGGAGGAGGTGAAGAAGGTGAGAGGTCAGCTTGCTGAACAATGTAAGAAAACTCTCTTGTTAACTTTCATATTTTTCGTGCTTATGTCAATGGTCACCTTCGCCTACTTATTATTTCAAACTTCCTACCTTTCCCGGAACTTCCATTTTATTTCTCCTTTCATTTTTAAGCAGCTACTTACTGGTGAAGTTTCCCTCATTTTCCCAGACCTCTCTGATCTTCTATAACACACTATCTATAATCACTGAGCACAGACAACATGCCAGGCACCATACCAAGCCTCAAGATCAGCACAATACACAGAATCACCCTACAAGGTAGAAACTACTATTATTCTCTTTAAATAGATGAAGACACAGAATGATAGAAAAGTTGAATAAAATACTTAAGGTCACCGTTTTGTAAATCTTGGGTGAGTATTCAAATCCAACTTATTGATTAATGCTAATTCTGTACTTGACTTATCTTCCCCATGGAAATAGACATCTTGTCAGGAAGGTCTAAGTCTTGATTTATTTTTATATTCCCCATTGAACCTATTTTGATACCTTAAGCATAGTAGTCACTCAATTCATGTTTATTTGAGTAAATGATTAAGCTAAATCATCTAGCTAGTTTCTTATCTTTTTCTCTCCTTACTAAAAATTATTTTTTTTCTTGGTAAATGTGTGAAATTGATAGAAAGGGAGAAGCTTTTCTTTTAAAAGTTTAAAGCGTTTGTTTTTCAGTTGTGGGAACATCTTTTTTTTTTTTTTTTGCGGTACGCGGGCCTCGCACTGCTGTGGCCTCTCCCGTTGCGGAGCACAGGCTCCGAACGCGCAGGCTCAGCGGCCATGGCTCACGAGCCCAGCCGCTCCGCGGCATGTGGGATCTTCCCGGACCGGGGCATGAACCCGTGTCCCCTGCATCGGCAGGCGGACTCCCAACCACTGCAGCGTGATGCTTTTAAAACTGAAAGCATGACCCTCCCGGCTCAAAACTCCATCTGACTCAGACTAAAACTCAAAGTCCTTACATGGCCTGGGAAGTCCTTAATGATCTGCTCCCCAAGCCCTATGGAGAGGTCCATGTCCTGCTACTCCCCGCCTTGATCCTAACACTCCAGCCATGAAATAGCCTCAAACACACCAGGCCTGCTCCTGCCTTAAGGCCTTTGCACTCTGTTCCCTCTACCTGGAGGCTCTTCCCCCCAATAATGGTCATACCCCTCGTCTCCTTTAAATCCACTCAAATCTCACATTCCCATTTTGACCTGCTCTAACTCCTCGCGACTCCTGATTTCCTCCTTATTTTCAGCTACTTTTTCCTTTTTCATAGCACTTATCACCTAATACATTCTATAATGTACTTATCTGTCTCTCTCCAGTAGAATGTATACTTTTCAAGGACAGTGATCTTTGTTTTGTTCACTGATATATCCCAAGCTCCAAAAGAGCATCTGGCACATATTCAAATTGTTGAATGAATGACTCACTGCATTGACACCTTAGGATGCTGTCAAGAACAAAGTCCTTTAAAAGGCACCTTGATGTCGATTATCCCATTGAAGTACCAATTGAGACCCTTGCGCCACTCTCTGGCTCCATCTGGTGGCAGCTGTTTCTCTCCTCTCAGTGCGGTTTCAAGTTTACTCGGAACTACTTAGCTCGTTTCTCACTGAGTGCGCATCGGACCGAAATCAAAGAGCACAAACTCAGAGCAGAAAATTGTAGCCGTGAGTAGCATCATCAGAAACCAATAAGCACAAAGATCTAGTTCACGTGGTGCAGGTTCAGCCTATCGTGCTCCTAATCTTTGTCAACTCACTCCCTTCCGCGCCTCGCTCCTTCCTTCTCGACAAGATGGCCACACCGGCGGTACCGCCGAGCGCGCCTCCCGCCACCCCAACCGAAACCCCTTCTGCGGCCTCAGAACCGGCCCCGGCTCCAGCCCCAGCCTCAGCCTCAGCGCCGGCTCTAGCGCCGGTTCCAGCTCCAACGCCGGCTCCAGCCTCATCCTCAGACCCGGCGGCAGCAGCGGCTACGACCGCGGCTCCGGGCCAGACCCCGGCCTCAGCGCCAGCCCCAGCGCAGACCCCGGCACAGTCACTGCCTGGCCCGGCTCTCCCAGGCCCCTTCCCTGGCGGCCGCGTGGTCCGGCTGCACCCGGTCATTTTGGCCTCCATCGTGGACAGCTACGAGCGACGCAACGAGGGCGCTGCCCGAGTCATCGGGACCCTGCTGGGTGAGTGGTCAGAGAGAATTGACGTTCTCTTCTACTTCCCACCTCCCGTTTATCTTGTTCCCCTCACTTCCCACCCCCATTGTAGTTATTTATTGACTAAATACTGTGTGCCAAGTGATTTACATTTTATCTTTAATCTTCCCAGTAGCATTTCACGTCAAGTATGACTAGTCCCAATCTACGAAAAATGAATTCAAACTCTGACTAGGACGTCAAAAACCTTTGACTCCCTGAGACCACTGACCACGTTTTCCCCCCTTATCTACTGGTAAATGTCTTTATTTTCCAGATGTTAAAAGAGAAGTTTTTCCTAACCATTTGGCATTGGAGTGGGGACAACTGTAAAAAGATATCCCTCTCACCAAGTAAACCGGTTTGGCATGAACCCATTTAGGGTTTCAGTAATATTCTGCTTTCCTAAACGCCTAAGCCTGAGCCTCTGTTCCTCAGTCTCCCTCATATTAGTCCCCAGTGAGATATGGACCCCATTCCCCCAGTGCAGTCTCTGATTCTCCATTTGGACACAGACAATTGTATTATCTATTATTTGTATTAACGTGCACATGGAGGAATAACCTTTTCCCTGCCCGTGTTCCAAATTTGGGAAATTGATATTTTATGTTACAGTAAAATTGAGAAACCTTAAAGAGGGATTTCTGACAATATACCCCTTTCTCTAGGGACTGCTGGTCCCATCAAATTAATTTGCACTCCATCTTGGTCACAGAATTTGGACACTTTTGTGAATCCAATTTAGTCGCACGTATCGTTTCTCTTTCTTACCCTTGAACGTGTAATAGTTTCCATCGTAGAAGACAATTGGTGTATTGCGAAGAGGATGATAGTTGTTGGCAGACTCCGGCACATATTAGCTAAGTCTGTTTCCTTCAGGGCCTACTTTAGATTTATTCTGTGAGAACTAAATTATCACAGAAGGCATCTAACTGTGCTGGCACAGACTAGGTACAAAACAGCTGTTGGTTGCCATCTTCCACCACATCAGGCACCCTCCTGACACAGACACACATTGTCTCCCTCTTTATCTTTGAGGGTGTCGCATTTTACAGAAACTTCAGTTGATCCGTTATCTTTCTAGCATTGCCATAGTTGTCTCAGATCAAGCCTTTGTATTCTCTTTGCCTGTTCTCCCTTATTTTATCCTTTAAGTTTCACTCATCTTCCAGGTTCCCAGGAAAAGCTTTCACTCTCAGTCCTTCATCCCATATCCCCACCCTCACCCCTATTCTTAACCTTCCAAAGTACGCTGTCATTCTGTGACTGCCCTGCTTTGAGCCTCTGTAGTAAATGGTTCTTGCGTCACTGACTTGGCACTCGACAAATACTAGCTTGCTCTTTCAGCTGCACTGTCAAATTTTCCAAACTCACTAGAGCTATTTAACGAAATAAACAATTTTCCACCCTAGGTTTGTGCTAAGTGCCCCCAAATATTTGTGACCCTAGTTAGAACAACTGTAATCTAGATTTTTCAGATCCTCTTTCAGAATGGAGTCATGGTACAAGGCTAGGTGTTACAGAGGCATTGCTTACTGAAGAATGAAGCATAGATTCTGCTTGCTAGGAACTTAGAAATTTTCAGTTAGAAATCAATTCATGAGACATATTCCATTTGGTTAAATGAAATCAGTGGTGCCTTTTATGTACCGTAAAACTATTAGGTACTTAGAATTCAAAGTTTGATCAAACAAGCTCTACTCTTAACCTTAAATTCAAGATGAAGATGTACCTTTATATGCAAATAATTAGCATATAATGTGATAAATGCTCTAGTAGAAGGGTGTTATGGTGGCATGCAAATACAGAAGACTTAACTATTTCAGATTCTTGAAGTGGTCAAGTCTGTTGACAAGGGGTCGAATAGGATAAAGAGTATGTATCCACACTCCTGTATATAAAATGAAGAACAAGGGCTTGCTGTATAGCACAGGGAACTGTACTCGATATCTTTTTTTTTAATTTATTTACTTGTTTATTTATGGCTGCGTTGGGTCTAATTTGCTGCGCGCGGGCTTTCTCTGGTTGTGGCGAGTGGGGGCTGCTCTTCGTTGCAGTGTGTGGGCTTCTCACTGTGGTGGCTTCTCTTGTTACGGAGCACAGGCTGTAGATGCGAGGGCTTCAGTAGTTGTGGCTCATGGGCTCTAGAGCGCAGGCTCACTAGTTGTGGCGCTCGGGCTTAGTTGCTCCGCGGCACATGGGATCTTCCCGGACCAGGGATCGAACCCATGTCCGCTGCATTGGCAGGCAGATTCTTAACCACTGCACCACCAGGGAAGTCCTCCATATCTTGTAATAACAAAATGGAAAAGGATCTGAAAAAGAATATATATGTGTGTGTATGTGTATACATACATAACTGAATCACTTTTCTGTACACATGTAACATTGTAAATCGACTATACTTCAATTTAAAAAAAGAAGTATGTATCCATTTGGTTTGGGGGCATAGTTTCAGCTAAGGGGGCAGAAACCATAGTGAAGTGGAATTAAACAGATGCTTATGGGTATAGGCAACATTGTGGTCTGTGGTGGAGAGGGAAGCACTTGAAGCCTGGGTGGGCAGTGCCAGTAGATGAGAAAAAAAAATGGAGAGGTCAAGGGACCAGCAGTCTTAGTGAGGACAAGAAACAAATGTAGCTAGAGTAAAAGTATCATCAGAACTAGAAGAATAAAAGTTTGTGGTATGATGTTTAAGGTTCACAGGGAGAAGGTTTCTGGTTGATGGTAGGGTCAAGGTTATGACTGTGGGACCACGGCTGAAGGGAGGTACAGGGGAAACGCCCTAAAATTGTGCCCTCAGGATAGGCTACTATGTGAGTGGTCTCTATAGACATGATTAGAATCTTCAGGGAGCTCTGCAGATGAAATTATATTAAGGAGAAAGTCTGGAGGCTGAAAAATGAAGGTCACATAGTGAAGATCTGGAGTAGGACTGGTAGCAGGAAGTGACAGACAGGCAAAAGGAGACCTTGTGAAGTAAGAATAGACCCTGTTTGCTGATAGTTAAAGAAGAGACTTGGAGATTACTCCAGAGTTTCATTTCTCTGGAAAATCCTGTCTCCATGGGTGCTCCTGGCTGAACTTGGAGCTTATGCGCCCAGTTTGGGTTTTTGTTTCCTTGACTTTGAGGAGACCTCTTGAAAGCATTTGGGACAGTTGGGAGCCCAAGGCTTTATAACACATGGACAATACTCTCTCACAGGAACCGTGGACAAGCACTCAGTGGAAGTCACCAACTGCTTTTCAGTGCCGCACAACGAGTCAGAAGATGAGGTGAGTGGGAATTTGAGACCCCCGTGTGGTTTGTAGCTCCTCATTTGCTGGACTCTTCGTGAGGCCCCTCCTGCGCCACAGTGTGTTGTGCTCATAACTAGAGCTGCAGTGAAAGAGCTTCGTTCCCATTTGTACATATTTCCCGGGCCTCTTCTGTCTGTTGGGAGTGGCCTCTTGTCCTGTTTATCCATTTGCTGTGGACTTCTGGCTTCTTAGCTTCCTTTCCTGCCTTCCTTCTCAGGTGGCTGTTGACATGGAATTTGCTAAGAACATGTATGAACTGCACAAGAAAGTCTCTCCAAATGAGCTCATCCTGGGCTGGTAAGTTGGGACCAGGGGATGGAAAGTCGCAGTGGTTGATGGCCAACATCTTTTGTCACCTGACCAGGTATCGTACACCCTCTTTTGGAGACAGAGTATTGAAAGTGTATTATCTCAAGGAGCTGTGAATTCAGTGTGTTTTGCTGGCGGTTCTGATCCTGTGAGGCCAAGAATACTTATTTTGGACTGCAGCTTTTACTGAGCAAGTCTTTTTTGCCTTGCTGGTGACTTAGAATTTTCAGGAGCTCTAAGGCAGCCTTTATTTGATTTGATACAGTTTTCAGTGTGCCTATTTTTTTGGCATGTGTTGTCCCTGGGGGTATAACTACACCCCGACTAGGGGTGCTGGGTACCCAGAGACACCCATGCCACCATCCTGTTTGGTATTGTTGTCGCACGTAGACATGAGTCCACAGCTGTGTTCCATTTTCCAGGTATGCTACAGGCCATGACATCACAGAGCACTCAGTGCTGATCCACGAGTACTACAGCCGGGAAGCCCCCAACCCCATTCACCTCACAGTGGACACGAGCCTCCAGAATGGCCGCATGAGCATTAAGGCCTACGTCAGGTGACCAGAGTCTTGGGCGACAAGGGCATGAAAAGCTACCTCATTCATACTGTGCCTGGATGCCACCCCCCGCCTCCACCCCACGCAGGTGTCATCCTTCAGTGTGCAGCTCGCTGCCTAAGGAAGCCCCTTCCTCACTTTCAGGAGTTATCACTGGAGAGGTTTTATTCCAAAACAAACTCTGTCCCTGAAATTTCCCCTCACTGATCCTTGCCTACCCAAATTTCTGCTCATTGCTCATAACCAGTTTCAAAGGGCAGCCCTTTAGGTATTTGAGCAAGCTCGTTTTTCCTGTCATCTTTTCTAGAAGTTAACTGTTATACAACTCCTACGGCCGGTCCTCACACAGTGTTCTGGTCATGATTTCTTCTCCACATTCACTGATTTTCTGAGTTGCCCTTCAGTTTGTCGTTATCACTAAAACTGCACAGGACACAGGGCGGTACAGATTAAAGAATGGCTGTCCTTGTTTTGAACATGTCTTTTAACCTGGGATAAAGTACAGTTTGGATGACAGTAACATTACCCTGTTGGCACATTAAGCAGCTAGAATGCTGGTTGGTGGGAGATACTGGGAAAGGCTCTAGAGGCATGCCGAAGACGGGGTGGCTGTAGGAGTTGGAAGGATTATATTTTCTGCTTAGAATGAAGCCCTTTGTTAGCACATCTCTTACTTTAACTTTGTGCCATTTTTGTGTCTGACACTGAAGTGACCAGTTACCTAGTACGTGGTAGGACAGAGATGGTGGATGTCACGTCCTCGTGGGCCAGTTGGTGTACCACTAACCTATAGCTGTTGCGTGATTTCTTAGCCTTTCCAGGTATTTCAGACTCCTCAAGATCCAGTGAAAGTATAGTTGACATAGTAAAGGCAGTCATCTTTACTAAGATGACTTACAGCACCCAGTCTGATCTTGATGGGCCAGAGTCAACTTTTTTTCATCAGTGCTGATGAGTAACTTGGTCCCAGAGAAGACCTGTCCTGTCACTTCTTTCTGTGAGGAAGGATGTCTAGGCAGCTAGTTCCACAGGGAAATCCAGTGTCCTGTCCTCAACACTGAGATTTCAGTGTGTGAAGTAATTCTCTATAAAGGGTCCAGGCCCGGTCCAAAAGCTGAGTCCCTTCTCTCAGGCCAAGGGTTTGGTGTGTGGAATGAGCTAAGGGAAGAAAGTGACTTGTTCCCTTTAGCCCTCTGGGCTTCAAGTGGCCCAGCTTTCTTCTTTCAGAACCTTGGAAGCCATACTCTTGGTATGACTGCTTTCCCAGCCTGAACTAGACATGAAACCCCCTCCCAAGTCCTTCTGTTAACCTTGGCTTTTCTCTCCCCAGCACTTTAATGGGTGTTCCTGGGAGGACCATGGGGGTGATGTTCACCCCTCTGACAGTGAAATATGCATATTATGACACTGAACGCATTGGAGGTGAGTGACTTGCCCATACCCGCTTTCTAGGTCTTGGGCATTTTTCCGGGGAGGGGGTTTCTGTTCTGTAACAAGGATGGAGGGCCTTGGGTGTGTTAAGAGGAACAGTTGATGTAAGGTTTGTGATGACTAGAAGTCATTCTTCAGTAGAAATGGGATTCAAGGAATTATTTGTGAAATTGTTAGAGGTGGGAAATCATCACCACCAGAGGCTACACGGCCATTCATATGAGACCAGAACCAGTGATTAGCATACTGGGTGTAGGAGTTGAACTCTCTCCAGAGAAAGAAAAGCTAATAAGGGCAGGGCAGGGGGGTTTGGGGAAGCTGACTCAGTCCAAGGGGAGGTGGTTAGAGATCTCTTTCCCGATGGGATGACTGAATTCTCTGTGTCACTTCTACCCCCAACCCGCTGCCACAGTTGACCTGATCATGAAGACCTGTTTTAGCCCCAACCGGGTAATTGGCCTCTCCAGTGACTTGCAGCAAGTGGGAGGGGCATCGGCCCGCATCCAGGATGCCCTCAGCACAGTGTTGCAGTATGCGGAGGACGTGCTGGTGAGGAGTGGAGGGGAAAGGAAGGAGGAGGGCGTGATCTCCCCTCTGAGATGGCTGGGGATGTGCTGGTGAAGTGACAGTCTCGGTGGTGAGAATTAACTGTTCCTCGTTGACTCTTTGGTGCTCAGTCTGGAAAGGTGTCAGCTGACAATACCGTGGGCCGCTTCTTGATGAGTCTGGTTAACCAAGTACCCAAAATAGTTCCTGAGGACTTCGAGACCATGCTCAACAGCAACATCAACGTGAGTGCCATCCCTGGGCTTCTGGGAGCCTGTGCCTTCCCCCACCTCAGCCATACACCTGTGGAGGGGGTTGGGAAAGGTGACCTGGAGTGGATAGAGGAAACAAGGCTCCGCCTTTGGCCCCCTGGCAGTCCAGGCTCAGGGGAAGAGAGCACAGGTGCTCCGAGATTCCCCTCCTGCTGTTTCCTTGCTTCCTGTGGCTTAGGTGTATCAGTAGAGATGACAAAGTGTTCTCAGGCATTTCCTTCCTGTCTTCCACCTTCACTCTTGCTCAGCCTCTCCCAGCTCTTTGTTTATCCAGGACTGCCCTCACCCAGTGTCCATCATACAGCTGGCCAAGACCAGCCTTTCTGCTCACTCTTTACCCAGCCCCTCACTCATCCTGGATTCCTTCTCTTCCAGGACCTGCTGATGGTGACCTACCTGGCCAATCTCACGCAGTCACAAATTGCCCTCAATGAGAAACTTGTGAACCTGTGAATGGTCCGCAAGCAGCCCTCCTACCAGGCTGGGCCCCAGCCAACCCTGGGACTCAGAATGGAGTGAAGGAGAAATGGTTTCTTTGTGGTTTGAGTCACACTGAGTCAGTCAACTGCTTGTGACTGTAAATAAACATAGCCTACCTTTTGTAAATGAATTCCATATTATGTGAGTTTACCTCTGGGTGTAAGGGAGAAGACAGTTCTGGAGCTCACACAGAAACCAGGAAGTGAGTACCCTGGTGGAAGTTGGTTGTGTGTGTGGCCTCACTCGTCTTCAGTTGTCGCACCCACAGCCCAGGCTGCTTTAGCTGCTTCTGACCTGAGACCAGATAGCCTTCTCAGCAACCTGGTGGTACAGGGGCACTTGCTCCCCACTCTTTTGCCTACGTTCAGAGCAAACTATCTCCCCCCAAAATGACTTTTACCACTTTTCTTCCATAGCATCTTAAATGGATGGCAGTGCAGAGAGTTGCTTTGTGCAGTTTGAAGTACCTGGAGGTGTGCTAGTGAAGGGAGAGAGGTGGGAGAGAAGGGAAGGAGTGGATACAGACCTCTGTCCTGAGACCCATGAGTGTGTGCTGGTGGAAAGACAGCCTTCTCTGTGGTGAGGATAACTGTGCTTTACCACATTTTTTCCTTTGATTTTCAACCTGGAAAGGTGTCCACTGACAGTACCGTTGAACCATTTCTTGATGGGTTATGTGGTTTCCACAGGAAATGAAGATGAGAATCTATGGAGGGAAAATAATTAAGAGACTTGGGTACTTAACCGGAACTGAAAGAGTAAAGGGTGTGGTCAGTGTTTTAAAGCACCTGAATCATAGGACAGAGCTGTTTGCCATGTGGTCCAGGGAGGTAGGATTAAGATATGTAGGTTGTTTCCCTCCATTTTGGTAAGGAAAACAGAAAAGTGAATCATCAGTTGAAAAACAGTAGAAAGTCAGTACTGGGTCTAACATTTTTTGAGCTCTTACTATGTTTGGGGGCAGTTTTAATTATCTTTATATCGCAAAAGGAGCTAGCATTCAGAGGAGTTGAGTATGTTGCTTGAGGCGACACAGTAAGTGATGAAACGGTATGAATCCAGGTCTGGATTTTTTTTCATGTGCCACCCTCTGCTTCACAGTTTAGCGGCCCGATGAAATACTCTAATAATGCAAAAATGCAACATAACAGGAATATATAAGGATTGACCAGCTCTGTCAGAGAGAGTCTGCCTAGGATATGATATCCGAGCTGGTGTTTTTTGTTTTTAAACCAGGAAATCAGGAAAGGGTGATCGGGACAGAGGAAATAGATGTTAAAAAGCTTAACCTGTTCAGAACCTAAGGAGACGTATGCAGGAGCCAGACTGTAAGGCCCTCAGCCTGTGGAGGTTGGATTTTTATCCTGGAATTCGGTGGGGAAAGCACTGGATAATTTTAAGCAGACTTAAGCAGATATGGATTTCAGGAAGATCACCCAGTACTGGTATAGAGGAAGGAG
Source organism: Mesoplodon mirus (assembly GCF_964341445.2). Lineage (NCBI taxonomy): Eukaryota > Metazoa > Chordata > Mammalia > Artiodactyla > Ziphiidae > Mesoplodon > Mesoplodon mirus. Next base: position 60,847,402 of record NC_138983.1, read on the forward strand.
GGAAAGGGAGAAAAACAGAAGGCAGGGAGACAGAGAGTCGCTGTGATTGTTGAGAGGTGATGAGAGCCCAGGCTAAGGCAGGGGCAGTGGGGTTGGTAACGGAGACTTGGATTCAGGGAGACTTGGAGTCTGGTTGACATCTGGATGGTGAGGGATGGGATGAGTCTAGGATGTTGCCTGGTTTCTGATAAAGGTGATTGAAAGGGTAGTGGTATATGGAAACCCTGGCTACTCAAGAGTGGTGGAAGCTGAGGATACAGAGAGCTGTGTCCAGAGTTAAGGTTACAGGGGTCGTTTGCCAAATGAAGTTTTAAATGCAAATAAATAATTGTGACTTATTTGGTAAACTGTGGGACCGCAGCAGGTCTTTTGAGGAAAGGCTGAAGAATTCAAGTTACCTGTTTGCTTATGTTAATACTTACCAAATGCTAACCAGTGTGCTAAGCAAAAGGTCCTGGTGCCTGCTTAGAAACTATGGGAGGGACAGACAAGTAAAGAGACCATCACCTTGGGAATCACAAGGTGTTATAGGTCATGGAAAGCTTCCAGTTAGGGAATGAAACCTAAGCTGGACTTGAAGAATGAGAAAGAGACAAAAAGAAGAGAGAGGAAAATAAGGCATTCTATGCACAGAAAATAGGGTGTGCAAAGGCTCTGTCACCAGTGTCACTTCATCGTTGCCCACTCCTGTCTGTGGAGACGTTCATAAGGCAGGGACACTCTGTGCCTAAAAGGATGCTGGCTTTTTCCCCCAGCCTTTGCTTATATGTGCACAAGTTTGTCTTTCCTATAAAATGTGTGTTCACACGTTCTCTTTGTATGTGGTGTGCCTGTGCGGAGAACACTGCAGGGTGTGTCTGGGCACGACATCTGGTAACTAACTGGTCCCTCCTCTGACGCCTCCCCCCACAACCGTTCCATTCCCCAGGGTTCTGGCCTGGGTCCTCTGCCTGGAGGAGCTCAGGGAAGCCTGGGACTGATTACTGCCTGTGTGTTAAAGATGCCCAGGCTCCAGCTCTGGCCCAAATTCAGAACTGGTTTCCTGATTCCAGACTAGTTAAATGAACACCATATCTCTCACCTGGATGTCTCAGAAGCATCTTAAATTCAGCACTTTTCGTATTGAATTGATTGTCTCTTCCTCACCCACAAATCACTTCCTCAGGTGATGATGCAACCATGTCCCCAGCTGTCAAAGCCAGAAACCTTGGATGAATCCTCGATTCCTCCTCCCCCCATCACGCCTCAACCAGTTTATCACAGCTCTGCCATCACTCTTGCCCTCTGTGATATAATAAGAAATACATATTTTCACCCACGTTCCTAGGTTCCTGGCATGCAGCTCTTAAACTCTTTGGAATTTCGTAAGTGATAAGACATACAAAGATGTAAAGAGACTCTTGTTATTCCTCACCAGCCTCTTTCAACCGACCATGTGATTGGAGGTTGGAACTTTCAGCCCAGGGTGGGGAGAGGGGCTGAAGGTTGGATCACAGTGACCACAGGTTTAATCAATTGTGCCTGTGTGATGGGGCCTCCATTAAAAGCCCAAAAGGACAAAGTTTGGAGAGCTGGGTTGGTGAACAAGGATGTGTCCAGGAGCAAGACACATGCCAGGAAGATAGCGTACCCCAAACTCCACAAGACAGTTGCTCTTGTGCCTGGGACCCTTGCAGACCTCACCCTGTGGGCCTCTTCATCTGCTGTTCAGTCATACCCTTTAATATCCTTTGTAACAAAGAAGAAATGGTAAGTAGACTTTTCCTGAGTTCTGTGAGCTGCTCTGGCAAATTAATTAAACCCGAGGAGATGGTTGTGAGAGCCTTCTGTTTATAGCCGGTGGATGAGGAGCACTGGTGTCAACCTGGACTTGTGACTGGCATCTTAATTCGGGGGGGGGGAGCAGTCTTGTGTGACTGAGTCTTTAGCCTTAGGATCTGGTGCTGTCTCCAGGTAGATGATGTCAGAACTGAGTTAGACCAGAGGACGCTCAGCTGGTGTGGCATTGCTTGGTGTGAGGAAATCAGCTGCATGTCTGGTCACAGAAGTGTTTGATGTGAGTAGTCAGCGTGGAGTAGAGGAAAACAGGTTCCCTATTCCCCCTTTTCCATCCGTTCTCAAAGCAGGCGCACTGCTCTTGTAAATCCGACCAGCACCCTCCTCAGATGAAGTTCAGGGGTGTCTTATTGCCAGGATGAAGTCAAACATCTACCACAACCTGTAGGCTCATCATGGCCTTGCCTGCCTCTCCAGCTCTGCCCCGTACACTCAGAGCCTGGGCTGCCTTTGCTCTGCCCTCTGCCTAGAATACAGCCCCTTTAGCTGGCTTAGCGCTACTACTCCTTTAGGTGTAGTCTAGATGCTGCCTCTTGGAGGCATGCTCCTGTACCACGATCCCACAACTTGCTCCTACTTAGCATCTATCTCACCATTTTGGACTTGTCTGTTTATCCTCTGTAAGAACACAAGCTCTCTGAGAGCAAAGACTGTCTGTTCTTTTGGCTGTGAGATCCCAGAACAACCCATATACAGATTAGGTGCCAGTAAATGTATATGACGTGAATAAATGAATGGATGGCTTGTAGAATAATTACCACAAGACACTCTGGGCATAGTAAGTTCATCAGGGGCACCGGGATCCTTTGGAGAGGGGCTGGAGGGAAGGAGCATGCCAGACAGGTCATTTGTTTAACTCATTTATCCTACAAGTATTTAGTGTACACCAGACCTAGTGTAGGGCGCTGGGGATACAGAAATAGATGAACTATGCTCTCTGCCCCCTATGGGTTTCAGTCTTGGAGTGGAGACGCACAAAAATAAACAATTGTGACAAAATGGAATAATTGCTGTAAAAGAAATAGGAACAAATCTTGGGAAGGCACAGTAGAGGGCATGCTTAAATCTGCCTGAGAGCTAGAGAGGGAATTCAGTCTTGAAAGACGTTGGGAACTGACACAAAACAGGAAGAGCTTTGAAGAAAGTGGGGTGAAGATCAAAATATGACTCAATTTTACAGTGGCCTGACTATAGGGAGGTGTGTTTCCAAGGATACAGCAGCCTAGACGTAAAAATATAGTTGTGATAACAGCTACGACAGAGTTTCTGTTGCCCTGCCTTCTCTGTGGGGTCACCTGCTTCCTCAGATTCTACCCAGAAGTCGTCTGGCATGTCTCACAAGTTCTCTGAACCTGGGGTTGATTATGTATTTTGAAATTTCAACTAAATTTTATAAAATAATTTTTTAAATAAACAGTATAAAATACTCATTATCCATGCCCTTCAGCCTTCAAAACCCTTATTTTGAATAGTTTCATGAATTTCTCTTACGTGGACGAGCTCTGAACAATGTTTTAGTGTCGGACTTGTGGGTTGTTGCCAGTCTTGTGTTATAACATCATTCCATGGTGAACAACTGTGTGCAGACACGAGTGTCTGGCTCTCCATTTCTTTGGGATGATCTGTATCCCCTACTTCGTGTCACACATTGTCACCTGGGAAGCCCACACAGTGCCATCCAACCTCTGCATGTGAAGGAGACCTTTGTGAGGGTAAATCACAGCTTCCTCTTGCCCTCTCTCCACTGTGGAGGGAGGGAGTGGGAAGCTGAGGGGACCAGAGACAATATCCCCCTCTGCCCTCCATGGGTCCGTAATCGCCATAAAACTCTCCTCCATCAGCCCAGACCAGAGTCCCAGTAAAAATGAACTCAATCAAAGTAGCCTTGGAGAGCATGGGAGAGTCTAGGGACGTGGAAATCTGGACACGGTTCCCTGTTCCTAACTCCAGCCTATCTGCCCTCTTGAGCCTGTGGGCTCCTTGGCTGCAAGAGAGGCCTTGGGCTCTGCTGGAGTCCCAAGAGAGAATTACTTTAGAGCTTTGTCCCTGGTGGGCCAAGGGAGTGCTGGGAAACCGATGCGGAGAGGTCTCTGGCAAGACCAGGAAGCTCTGGATCCTGTGAAGAACATGGCCCACAGCCACTGGTGGACTCTTGAGGGCAGCAGGTGTGGGGTCTTACTGGATTCTTGCTCTGGCCAAGAAGGATGGAACAGGTAAACTGAGCCGTCCCACCCACTGAGGCAGGGAGTCTGAGGCAAGGGCTTCAGCAGGGGATTGGCGTCTTGCTTGTTTCTGCTCAGCTCGTTCTAGGCAGAGAGACCATTTCACCTTCCAGAACCCACAGAATTTCCAGCAATGGCCAGGCTCTGCTCCACAGCAGGTCTCACTCAGGCCTCCTTGAAGAATCAAGGAGCCCTTTCTTACTGCAAGTTTGCTTGGCACAGCGTAAGACTGAGACATCAGGTTCCAAGCATAGATGAAATTGGCATTTCTCCCACGTGCTACCCATGGTCAGCATTTCCAGGAATGTTCAAACAGGGCCCAACTGCCGGAACTGAGTTGCTTTTACACTTACTGTAATGTCTAGGAATGCATGCACTCTCGATAGTGCAGGCTCTAACAGGGTTAGCGAGATTTCAGTTGTCCCCCTCTTCCCCAGTGATGTCTCCCAGAAGGGAAAATAGTTGCATTTGGTGATGATCTAGGCTGTGATTAGGTCCGTTTGTTCCATGATGGTCTGTCTGATCCTTCCTGGTCTATCTTCTACCTTATTCGGGTTGCCAGTCCTGTGTTTATGTCTCTGTCTCATGATGATGGCCATCAGTTTTATAATGGTCTCCATGTCCCACTATGTTGGTCCCTCTGCCACTTTGTTCCCTGAGAGCACTGCTCTATGTCTGAGGCTTTCTGAGTCATGGCCACCAGAGGGCGCCCTTGCGCTACTTAAAGTCTGTTGGTTGCCAGTTTACACTCCTTTTTCTGAGTAGTTTTCCAAGGGCCTGGTAAAGAAAAAGCACCTTCTGCTTTGGAGAGGCTAGATTGGTACACAGTAAGTGACCAAAGCTTCTGGAGATTCTTCTCTTGGTCATCTTTGAGCCATAGAGTGATGACACCCAAGTATCTTACTCTATGCCCACCCCAATATCACTCCAAATAAGCATGCTTCTTTTCAAAACATGGTTTGGAAACACAGTTTTAAGTAAATCTTCTAGGGCCCACTCCCCTTCCAATCAGATTGTAATCTACAAGCCCCTCTGTACAAAAGTTCTGGAGCTTCCACTTTCCAGGAGAAACCCAGGCCCTGACCACCAAAGTGAAGTTTCTGGGGCTTTCCAGCCAGGGAAGGAGTGGTACCAAAGCTCATATATAGTCCTGGGCACCCTGTGAAAGAGCCTGGCCTCTCTGTATGTTACTAGAGTTTTGGGCAGGTGAGTGAGGGACCCTCACCAAACTCTGGAGCTTGGAAGAAAGAGAATGGTACAAGGCAGGATCACGTCCAAACAGTCCCAGGTAAGACTGCTTGGCTGATTGGGATGCAAGAGATGGATCGAGGTAAGGGTTAGCTGAGAAACCCCAAAATGCAGCTGGAGAGGGGACATACATAGTTTGGGTCCCCTGAAAGTAAAACATGTGACAAGGACTTGTGGGGAAGGTAGTTGATGGGAAGGCAATCTGTATTGGATTCCTAGGGTTGTCATAAAAATGAACCACAAACTTGGTGTCTCATGACAACAGAAACTTATTCTCTCACAGTTCTGGAGGCTGGAAGTCTGAAATCAAGGGGTTTGTGGGTCATGCTCCCTCTGAAGCCTCTGGAGGAGGATCCTTCCTTGCCTTTCCCAGCTTCTGGTAGCCCCAGCTGTTCCCTGGTTTGCAGCTGCAGCACTTCAGTGTCTGCCCCTGTTGTCATCTGGCATTCTCCTTGTGGTCTGTTTCCAAACATCCCTCTTGTAAGGACACCAGTCATATTGGATTAGGGCTCACCCTATTGACCTCATCTTAATTTGTTTACATCTTCAGAATCCTGTTGCCAAATAAGGCCACATTTCCAGATACCAGGGCTTAGGATTTCAACATATCTTGTGGGAGGGACACAGTCAGCCCATAATATGCTCCAAGAAGCAGAAGTGAATGGAGACAAGGAAGGGAGGAAAGCCTACCATACAATCTATGGTATTAAGCTGGTCATTTCCATTCCACTGAGAATCTTCTCTAAGGAGCTGTGTAAAATACCCCTGAGAATTCTCCCACTGAAAGACTTGAAGGCTGGGACATTTAACCGGTTCTCCCCTTGGTTGAAGAATTTCTTAGGAGGTTAACTTCCTCATACTTACAGGCTGCATCTACAGGTGGCCTGAGCGTACTTCGCCAGCTGATAAGGAGAGCTTGCAGTGGGTTGTGAACACTGTGCGAGGAGCTGTCCACCATAGCTGTGCTGAAGTCGGGGAGCTTATGGGCTATGGCACAGGGAACAAAAAGTGTCTGTGAAGGTACACCCTTTGTATCAGTCAGATCTGCTCATGACCCACAATAAGTCCACTCTGTCATAGACTCTTAAAGGCAGTGGTCAGTTGCAAGCTGTGTTAAAAAAAAAAAAAAAAAAACTTTTCAACAGGAGTCAGTGGAATATAGTTCCCCTGCTGTGGTGGCTCGTAAGCCACTATTAATATTCATCATCTCCTTCCCAAAACCCAGCAACCAACGCTGGTCTGGATTGCTTGTCCTGAGGGTCTGAACCCTTGGCTTCTTTGCCGTTATCAGGCTTTGCTGGCTGTGATTGCCTAGTCACTGTCATCACCCGGCCTGAAAGCCCCGAGAGCCACTCCAGCACCCAGGTGTCAGGTGGATCCTCCCTGACCCCATTATGCATGCAGAATATCCTTATCTCTCCTGGACAGGCAGGGATGATTGCTCTCTCCAATATGATAACTCTCTTTTTGCCTCCTGGTCCACTGGCATGAGGAGCCCCAAATGGAAAGCTTCCCATGTTAACCAGTGGACGATGTCCCCCACAGGATCAGGTCCTCTAATATAACAGAGCCAGTGGCAGAAATGGCAAACAGTTTCTGCAAGGAGGTCCCCGGGGTGATGATGAAAGGGGTCAATTCTGCTTCACCCCTTGGCTTCTTGGCCCTGTGTATCCTAACTACCGGGGACATAGCGCTATATATCGGCTGATAGTTTAATGCATATACTGCCTCCTGGAGGACAGTGTCCTAATCCACAGGGTGTCATCCTAAAGCCGGCTCCTTGGCTGAGCCTTTAAAAGGGCATTCCCACTTTCTACCCTCTGCTTCCAGGTAATGAAGTATATGGTAAGACCCCTTGTTTTACAGAACCATTGTCACAGTGCTTTACCATAATACACACCCTTCAGCTGAGATTTCACTCTACAGGATCCCAGGTTGATAATGAGACATTCTATAAGTCACTGGAGAAACACTACAACATGGAAGATAAATCCATATTCAGAAAAGCTTTCAGTTCCAGTAAGGAGAAGAAGCCTGATGCAATCAACTTGCCAAGTGCTGGGGTAGTCTGCTCAAGGACTGACACCATAATGAGGATCCAGCCTCTGCGATGAGCATTCAGTAGCAGCAGTAGGTATCAATAAATCAGCCCTGGTGAGAGGAATCCCTGTCATTGGGCCTATGCAGAGCTTCCATCTCTGCCACCTTCCCACTCTGTTCGTGGGCCCAGGCACTTCCTTGGTTGAGGATAGAAACCAACTGATATCCACCAGACACGTCATTCTGTGTACCTGGTTGTTGAGGGCCTCCTCTTCGGCAGCAGATGCTTTCTGATGAGCAGTGACTTGAGACTCAAAGATCTGCCCAATCTGACGCCTCTCCTATTAGTCCATCCACTCGCCTTTCCCCCAGACTTTCTTCTCCAGTATTCCAATCTTCCTTCATCCAGACCTCTGACCAACCAATTGAGTTATTCTCCACTGCTCAGAAGTCCATGTATATTCTCACCTCAGGCCATGCCTCCCTACATGCCAAGTTGATGGCCAAGTGTACTGCCCACGAGGAGGGTTTCCCTCGCCACCCACTCACCTTCAGCACGTGTCCCAAGTGGGTGTGCGGTAGGGCTGCAGTTCATTTTTGGTTTGTACCATTGTGTCAAGCCAACCCATCCATATGCCAGGTTCAGATGTTTTCCTCCTACAGCTGTCGTGGTTGGGAACCCCCTGAACATGTGGACGTGAGCTGAGGGAGCAGGTTGGTGCCACAGGGGTATATGACGTGGAGTCTGAGCCACCTTGCCATGCAGCTTCCTTGTGCCCTCTGAGCCTGACCTAAAGGTATGTCGTCATACAATGAGTCATCCTTTCAAGACTGGCGAGCTAGTGAACGTAATCACCCAGTTCACAACTGGGCCACCTTATGAGTGGTGGCCCAGACTGCAATGGGCATTTCTAGTCATGCAGTGTCTTTTTTGTTTGTTTGTTTGCGGTACGCAGGCCTCTCACTGTTGTGGCCTCTCCTGTTGCGGAGCACAGGCTCTGGACGCACAGGCCCAGCGGCCATGGCTCACGGGCCCAGCTGCTCCGTGGCATGTGGGATCTTCCCAGACTGGGGCACGAACCCGTGTCCCCTGCATCGGCAGGCGGACTCTCAACCACTGCGCCACCAGGGAGGCCCTAGTCATGCAGTGTCTTGATGTCCCATTTTCAGGTCTTTGCAGGCTGTACTTGGGCCTGGTAGCACACCATGAGCTGCTTTTTCAAATGAGTAGTTCTGTGCTGCAGAAGGTGTGGCTTAGCTCTCAGACCTGAAAGATCTCCTTTTGGAACTTCCCACAGACTCCATCCACACAGTGTTCCCATTAACACAGAGGCCTCTGGCACTGTTGGACTCTCAGGTCATAGAACTCAAGAGTCAGGGCAGCTGGGACCTCAGCTTGAACCTGCTGAAGATGTCTTTTTTGCTTTTAGAACTAAAAAGAGATAGTGGGTTCTCTGGTCTCATGTAATAAATCCATTCCAACATACCTACCTCCCCGAGCCCCCTGACACTCAGTAAACTGCCAACGTAGTTCCTTTCTCAGGGTGGGTTCTCCAGAGCCAGACTCTGAAGTGAATACTTGTGTACAAGTGATTTATTAAGGAAGTGCCCTAGTGGTGTGATGGTAAATGATTAACAACTGGGTCTTTGGAAAGAAAGCCTTGATTTGTAGCATTTGCCTATTTCCATGAATACTCCGTGGTGCATGCTCCCACCATGGCCAATTTAAAGCTACCAACAGGACGCTTCTGAACATGGAGTTGAGAAGAGATGCTAACAATTGGCTCCTGGCTCTGGTCAGCTCCAGCACGCTGCTGAAATGCCTCTGCAGGAGACAAGGAAAGGAGTGGGTGCAGGAGGACAAGGAAGTAAAGCAAGAATGTGATCTCAGAGACCACAGGGAGGCTCCAGAGTACAAGTTACACCTCCGTGTTGCATGTGCCCAAGGCAAGGATGCTGCACTTTCATACCCCTGCACCTAAAAGGTGTTAGGCAAGGGCCACCCAGGGTGGAAGTAAATTCCTAGGTACCTATGGCTCTTTGTGTAGCTTCATAGTATGAAGGCAGTCCTCTGAGGAAGAGGTGCAGGAGTTGGATTTTAGAAGCAAGAGTACATAAAAGCTGTCGGTGAAAGTGAAAGGTGGGCAGGACACACATAGGAATAGGAAAAAGGGACCCAAAAGGCTCGGAGCAAAGCACCAATGTTGTCCTCTACACACCTCACTGCAGAGCCATCACCATATCCGAGCTTTAGGGAGTGATCGCAGCAAATGTATCAGACCAGCTCCAGTTGCCCTTGCCTGAGCATTCAATCCCGAATCACGGGAGAGTGCTCCCAGGTCAGTAAATTCTCCCCTATCTAACGTTATATTCCAATCTCCCCACCCCAGTCCCAGCCCAACACCCTCAAGTTCTGCTCCCACATATGCTCTCCATGGGCCTACCACTGTGTATCAGACAGGGCTCAAGCAGAGGAGAACCCACTCTCCAACAGAGGACAGAGACCTTTGTCTATCTTTGAGTGATATCCCTTCTAGCTGAGTCACATGCCCCTTTTGATATCATGTAACCTAAATCCTGAAATTAGATTACTATTTACACGTCTCATATTAGATGGTAAGGGAATGGGAGAAGTGAAGGGAAAATATCGCTTAATATATACACAAACGTACTCATATCAGGAGAGGAAGAGCTCTTTCTACCAGCAACGGATCCTCAGCATAATTTAGGGGTTCAAGGCCCCCACCTTCATCAAAATCTGCTCATGTGTCCTCATCCCAATTTTCAGGTCCTCCCCATCCCCAGTCTCTTTAGCGAGACTCTGAGTGGTTGAGAATATAATTTGCATTATACTCTCAACCACCCAGGGGATTAGTCTCTGGGTTTGGGTTTGGTTTTCAGGAATCTTGGCCCTGAAGCTGCAAAAAAATAACAATTTCTTTCAGGGCAACTAGAGAAGATTTTATGTCCCTTACCAGGAAGAAGACCTTGAACTAGGAATTTAAAACACTGACCTTATCATTGTTTCCCAGGTTCTCCATCTGCGCATAGAAGCAAATGATCAACCCCATTTGATTACCAATGTCTTTAGATTATAATTTGAGTGACTTTCGCTCTTGCATGCTATATGCTTTACCATTGTCCCCTTTGCCTATGGAAATAGGGTTGTTAATAATTTAAAATCTAATTTGATCCAATTCTGGGCAATCCAAAACCAATTCAGAGACCCCATCCTGGAACCACTTCCCCCATAGCATTTGATTCAGTCGGGGGTCCATCAGAGACACAGAACAACTATGAATGATAAGGGGTAAGGAGTTTACTATATGCATTAGAGCTGACGGAATCACAGGAGCCTGAAGAAGCTGAAGGGGAGATTGGCAAGAGCTGGAGGAGCCACCAGCTTGGACGCTGTCCCGTGCCATCAGTACCAATCAGCGACAGCTTGTGGAGCTGCCACAGTGCCTGGCCCTGCACAGACCTTCCGAGCATGTGTGTGCAGGCCCATGTGCACATACTCACACACACACACATGCACACAGGCTGCTACTTCTCTTCTGCCTCCAAATCTCACACAAACTGTTTCTTGGGGCCATTGTAACACAGAACCAGACAGGGAGGGATGTTCTGGAAAACATAGTTCCAGCTTAGCTAATCTGGCACAGCACAAAGCTACTATGTACGTAAAGGCCAGATCTTTGGAAGGCTGAACCAGGAAGCAAGAGTGAGAGAGTGGGAGGAGTGATGCAAGAAAATGAGAAAAAAGAGAGAGAGAGAGTGCCTTATTGAGCTAGTTGCCTCTGTAGCAACCAAGGTGTACTCTTGCAAGGACTCCATGAAGAGCCATGTAGAGAGGCCAACCACCAGTTCTCCATTAACTGGGTGCTTGCCTTGGGATAACTCTCTTATACTTCCAGGCAGCGCCTGTGGCTGTGCACGCACTGTGTTTCCTTCAAAGAAATTCCTGAGCCAGAAAAGCAGAGACACTGTGGCAGGTTCTTTAGGTGGGATGCTGGTAATATGCACAGAACTCTCCACCACAGCTGTACTGAAATCAGGTGGGTCTGGGGAGGGGGCACAAGGCACCGCCAGCATTTGCTGCAGAGGGCTTGACTCCAAGAGCACTTATTATCATAGCAACCCAGGTATCCCTCACATCTGGGGAGGAAGAAACCTACACAAGGCCTCAGGGAGATTTGGAAGCAAAGACAAGGTTTGAGCTCAGGGCTCCTACGCCCAGGCCAGAAGGTACTTTCTGAAGTTCTGCAATGTAAAGCATGTGTTACCAAAGGGAGAGGATTAAATGATACATGCTTTTAACAGCAGAGGTGGTTGATACCACCCGTGCTGAAGGGGGCTAGGATTCTGGGGTTCTCTGCCCAGGGAAGTAGAGTTTGCTAAGGTCTTGGCCCAGAAGACAGCACCTTCAACTGCGGCAGGACCAGGCACAGTGCCCTGGGCTGACCAAAGCTACTAGTGGTGCCTCCATTGGCCACTTCTGAGCCAAGAGCGCTTGTCCTACAACCCCACCTGCACTCCAAGGCAGTGATGCACAAAGAGATCTTTGCATATCAGCGTTTCTTCAGGGGAATGCACAGGTTCCCACCTCCACTGCACTGCCCCTTGGGCCCATTCCAAACTCCACTGGAAATCACATTTAAATCTGAAATTCAGGGCCTCCCTGGTGGCGCAGTGGTTGAGAGTCCGCCTGCCGATGCAGGGGACGTGGGTTCGTGCCCTGGTCTGGGAGGATCCCACATGCCACGGAGCGGCTGGGCCCGTGAGCCATGGCCGCTGAGCCTGCGCATCCGGAGCCTGTGCTCCGCAACGGGAGAGGCCACAACAGTGAGAGGCCCGCGTACCGCAAAAAAAAAAAAAAAAAAAAAAATCTGAAATTCAGTCAGTGGAATCTTTTTAGCAGGAGCAGCCAATGTCATTGATGTTGCTGAGTTACAAGCAACATCTAACTCAGGCTGGGACTCTTAGCCCCTTTGCAGGCTAAGTTGGGGTCTAACTCAAGCTGGGACTCTTAGCCCCTTTGCAGGACATTTGGTCCTGTCAAAAACATCCATGAGCATATTTGGTCCCTGTCAAATGGTTTTGGACGGGACCAAATATCAAGGGCCTTTTGGCGTGGACCAAATGTCTCCATGGACATTTTGGACAGGACCAAATATGACAAAATATCAAGGACCATTTGGTGTGGACCAAATCTCTCATGGATTTTTTTTTTTTTTTTTTTTTGCGGTACTCAGGCCTCTCACTGTTGTGGCCTCTCCCGTTGCAGAGAACAGGCTCCGGACACGCAGGCTCAGCGGCCATGGCTCACGGGCCCAGCCGCTCCACGGCATGTGGGATCCTCCCGGACCGGGGCACGAACCCGTGTCCCCTGCATCGGCAGGTGGACTCTCAACCACTGCGCCACCAGGGAAGCCCTCATGGGTGTTTTTGACAGGACCAAATATCTGTTAACCCGTCGCCCAGCTCTGAAGGCAGTATCCAGAGAAGCGTTCTGCAAACTGTGAGAGGGGCTGCTTTAAAGGTATGATATTACTTTGTAGATGCGAGTTCTAATGGGGGCAAGTCGTCTCAAAGTCCAGGGCCAATAAGGGAATCTAGTTGGCTGGTCTGAACCCAAGGGAGAGGCCAGAGGCCAGTGATAAAGCTTCTTTTGGGTCTGACTCTGCACCCAAACTGTGAGCCAGTCAAGGGAGGAGTCAATGTCACATTCTCAGTGCCCACCCCAAGATCTGGCAAATCAGAGCAAGTTGCCACCTTACTTAAAATCCTTCAATCACTCCCCATCCTAGACTTCTGGTCTAGGCTATAGACCAGAATCTTCATGCCTTTCAAGGGTCTGCATCACTTGCCTCCAGACCTCTACATCAGCTGTATTTCCCTCTACCATCAACCTTGGGCCATGAATTCCAGGTCCAGTGTTACTCTTTCTTTTTCTTAAACTTACAATATTTCTTTCCACTTCAGGGCCTTTACTCACGCTGGGCTCTGTGCCTGAAATGTTCTCATCCCCAACGTTACCTAATTAACTTATGTTAATCATTCAGATCCCAGCTCAAATGTTACTTCCTCAGGAAAGCCTTTTTGCATCCCATCAGACTAGACCAATTCCCTGAATCTCACCTTCCTTAACTTACATTCTCAGAGCATTTGCTACTTTATCTTAGCTTTTTAATACAATTTGTAATTATGTATTTGAATACAAATGCCATAGTAATAAAGCTCAGGTAAGCAAAAATACAACTTTCCTTCTCTTTTCCTCTTACAAACAGCCCTTTAATACTCATTTCTACCAATGACAAAATTTAATCTTGCCAATTCAGGGTAAACTCAGGCTCTTCTGGAAGTTGCTCAAACTTGCTTCAGTGAATAGTCAATTCAGGAGTCTCCTCCTACACAGAAAAGAGTAAACGTAGCAGGTCTGAGAAGGTGTGCTTGCAAGGTTGGCCCTTGGCTAGCATCTGGGAATTTGAATTTCAGGAGGTTCCCTGCATTTCCTGATAAGAATGACTCACTGTGCCTAATCTGTTTATAAGAAACATGGTTGGGCTTCCCAGGTGGCACAGTGGTTGAGAGTCCGCCGGCCGATGCAGGGGACACCGGGTTCGTGCCCCGGTCCAGGGAGATCCCACATGCTGCGGAGCGGCTAGGCCGTGAACCATGGCTGCTGAGCCTGCGCGTCTGGAGCCTGTGCTCCACAGCGGGAGAGGCCACAGCAGTGAGAGGCCCGCGTACCGCAAAAAAAAAAAAAAACAAAAAACAACTGTATATATATATATATATCTATATATATATCTATGGTTTATGCTTTCTTTGGGGATTCCAACTTTTGGTATGTGCTAGGCAAAGGGTGCCTAAGCAACCAGCCCCCAATAAAGCCCCTGGGCATTGAGTCTTCAATGAGCTTCTCCGGTAGACAGCATTTCACAGATGGCACAACTTGTTGCTGGGGCATTTAGCCTGTCCTGTGTGACTCCACTGGGAGAGGACCCTGGGGAAGCTAATGCCTGGTTTCCTCCAGGCTTCATCCCATGTGTCTTTTTTGTCTGCTGATTTTGCTTTGCATCTGGGCAGGAAAGGACTAACTTAGCAGGCCTGGGTTGCTCAAACCTTACATATTCCAAAGAAAGGTTTGTCTTCAGGATTGGTCCTTAGCTTGGCTTCTGGGAGATAACCTCTGGCCCCTTAGAATATTCTGGCTGATAAGAGGCTTTGGGCCATGCTGCACCAGTTTTACCAGATAAGTTTATCATAAGAAAATGATTTATGTAGTAAACTCTTTCTGCTCTGGGGAGGCAGGGAAATTGTCCTGGTAGCTGAGGTCAGTCATACAGGCATGGCACATGAATATGACTTACCCTCCATCATAAACCTCGGACACCAAGGCTTGGTGCAATTCCCCCGTTGGCAACATTGTTGCTAGGAGAATCACATGTGTTCTCATGTGACTCCACAGGGAGGAGTCACCTGGAAGCTTGCACGTGATTTCTCTTGCTTTGCCCCAAAGCCTTTTCTCTTGGCTGATTTTAATCTGAATCCTCTAGCTGTAATAGACCATAACCAGGAGGATAAGAGCTTCTCTGAGCCCTACCAAGTCCTAGTGAATCATTGAGCCTAAGGGTGGTCTTTTGGACACTGACATAGTATCCTTTCCCAATGATAAATGATAGCAATGAATAACAAGTGTATAATGAACCCTGTGAGTTCTCTTAGCAAGTCATCCAACCTGGGGGTGGTCTTGGGGATCCCTGTTATTCTCCATCGCCCTTCTTTCCTAAACTCCTGAGAGAGAGGGGTTTCTGTATCATCCTGTCTTCTAGGGAAAGGAAGGTATCTGATCCATGATCATCTCTGTAAGAACTAACTTGTCTCATCTGGTTCTTGCTGCCACACCTGCCAACTTTGTTCATGTTTGCCATCCCACTGTAACCTCTCTGGTCGTCTGTCCCCTGTACTCCGCATCCTCCTCACCCAAACATTTAAGCCCATTTGGGTCTACCAGCCCTCTTAGCCCTTTCATTTCCCTTATAGGAAGCCCAGAACTTTCCATGGCATTTTCTGGCACCATATTAAGGAAAAGAAACTCCAGGAGGCTTCAAGACCATTAGTCTTGAATCAGCCATTGTTGATGTTCCCACCTCTGGCAATGAATGCTGGGAGCAGGGTATCTGTTTCCTATGCACTAGGCTTCCCACAAATTCCACTGGGTTTCTGTTTCCCCAGCTCTCTGTATTATTTCGTCTTGGATTATTTACATCACTATAAATATTTGTGGCTCAGAAAGAATGTAATGTTCTTTCTAAAGTTATCTAGCTAACTCGCTCTTAATATTCAAACTAACTGCCCATCTATTTTCAGATTTAACTTTTGAAAATTTTCAATCATTGATGCATTAATTTAAGAGCACTCACAATTATAAATATTGCAACATTGAGTCATGCGATTATAAATATACCTGGCAGAATTTTAACCTATAAAGCACATGAACTGATTTTTTCTCCAAGTTCTGCCTAGAATGTTTGTCTGTATTTGAAAGTGAATACTCAGATGTTAATAATAAATCCAAACAAGGTGCCTTCTTCGCACTCTGGAGGTTGTATGCAAGTTAGAGGTGATGGGAACACCCCCAGTCACATGATTACTGATCATTCACAAGTTCAGGGTTGCCTGATATGGCATTTGGTGTCCTGGTCTCCAACAAACCTGGAGCTAAATTGGAGTTTATACATAGTTTCTGTCACTGCTTTTTCTAGTGAGACTAAAACAAAAAACAAAAAGCAGAACAAGAACAACAAAGTATATAGACAGATATTTTTCCCAAACCTTTTCTTTTTAATACCAGACCCTGAACTCCTGACACTCCACACACCTTTTCATTGCATAGTCACCTCTTGAAGTTGCTCTTAGAATCGCTACCAGAAATTTAAAGAGCATTTTTGTTGTTGCTGTTGTTGGTTTGTTTACTTGTTTTGGAGCTTCAAAGTTGAACATTGACACTGACCCTATCGTTTCACAGCCAGCCCTGCCTGGCCCCTTGCTCAGGCTTCCAAGAAGCCCACATCAGGCTTCTCCCGCATTCAATGAGAACCAGAGCTCTCAAGTGTGGGATTACTTACCTGGGGAGATGTAGAGGCCTGTTCCTTCCTTAGACAGTGGAGTCAGGGATGCTAAGGAAAATTACCTGTCAATTTGTGTGGACTTCTTAGAGCTCTATCCTCACCCCTTTCTTTCATTTACAGAAAGCCCTGGGGACTCAGAGTAGGGTTGACGGGGTGCTCTTGTGAAGATGTTCCTGCCATTGTGCTCATTTGGGATGGAGAGGAAGGGGCTGGTGGTTGATGGGGGAGGTTGTCATGTGGAGGTTGTTCAGCTGGGCCTGTGAAGGTGAAGCCACCACTCTGTGAGTGTGAGAGTGGGGATGGCCCATCATATCAGCAAGATCATTCAAAGTGCCAGTCACCTGGAGATGAGGCCCAACTCTCTGAAGTGGACATCTTCACCTCTTGACCTTGGGCATGCTGGTGTCAGGATGACTAGGGAAGAAGTCTTGTAAGAGAGTCTACCTTTTGGAATCGGAATATAGATATCTACAGATGGCCAGAGGAATGGCACAGGGACCCTGCATTTATGCATTTCATGTGATGGCTCTGCTTACTTTCCCATAGTTGTTCCTCTAAAATTAGTGATGTCATTAAAGATCTAGCCTGTTCTAGATCTGAGAACATGGGGACTGTGTCCACCAGGGCCAGATTGTTAAAAGAGGAGCATTGCCTCTAAGGGTGACATGGGGGTAGGAATGGGAACAGAAACTGAAGGGAGAGGATGAAACTTCAGGGCGCAGTGGAGGGTGCAACTGGTTCTAGCCAACAGGACTTTCTTCCAGAGTTTTACTTTGGAGAGTATGGAACTTGTTTTAGGATAGGGAGTGGTTGCCCTTCATAGCTTTCCATCTCTGTTACACCGGAGAATTTTTCCTTCCGGGTTTGTTCTCTGGGGACATAGACTCCCAGGTCCCTGCTCTGTGGTGCTGCATTGTTATCTCCTCATTTTGCCATGGGGGACCCTTGGTCCTGGGTCCTCTTTTGGATTTCTCTGCTGCTTGTTTGCTCTCCCAGAAATGCACTGGACAGTTTGGCCTTGCATGGCTGAGGGATTCCACCTTACTGGAGGGTATCCAGGACCCTAGTTCCAGGACCACTTGTCTAGGCACTTCTTCACAGATAGTCCGAAGCCCTCCAGCCTTTGAAGGTTACACTTTTCTTTAAAATGCAAATAGACTATTTCCAATCTATCTCCTTTTATTTGGGGAAGTCTAGTATGCCCTCCCTAATACGCCCAAGCATTTCCAGGAAGGGGTGTGTTCTCCTGGTCTCCTTTGCCTTTGCATCACTGCTCCTAACTTAATTCTTAATCTCCAACTAACTGCTTGGCTTGCTGTCCTTCTACGCCACTTTGTCTCTCGTGTGGATGGTGCACTGCCTTCTGCATTGTCCAAGCATCATTTCAACAAGGTGATGGTGCATACATAACCAGACTTCTACTGAAGGCTTGGAGATAACAACGCAGCACCACAGAGCAGGAACCAACTTAAAATAGCATGTTAGACATCTTTGTTCTTCAGGTGCCTTGGTCGTCCCTGCCTAGGAATTTCTCATCAGCTACGTTCCCTCTTAGACTCTAGCCTTCTGCCACTCACCCTCTCTTCCTACCCAAGCCTTTCTCCTGTATTCTCTCTCTCCAGACTTATTCCTCCCACCCACTATTTAACTACCATACAACAACACCTACATTCCTAATGCTTTACTATCCAGGGCAATTGAGTAGCCTTGTTGCAACTCTTCTATGCAGACTAGTTGAGACCCTTCCTCTCATAACCAAAAGGCCCATTAATCAGCTTTCAAGGAAAAAGCACCAGCTCCTCTGAGATGAATTCTGCCTGCCTGGTTATCTATGGTATAAAACAACAACCATTTCATAATGCTCACAGGTTCTGTGGGTCAGGTGAGGGCATGGCAAGGATGACTTGTCTCTCTTCCATGATGTCTGGGGCCTCAGCTGGGAAGACTCAAGCAGCGGGGGATGACTTGAAGGGCTAGAGGATGTAATCTTCTGAAGGCTTCTTCACTCATGTGTCTGGTGCCTAGTTGTGGTGACTTGGAGGCTAGGTCAGCTGAGACTGTCAACAGAAGCATCTACATGTGACTTTTGCTTATAGCTTAGGCTTCCTGACAACATGGCAGCCACATGGAAGTCAGACTTCTTACACGGTGGCTCAGGTCTCCAATGAACAAGGGAACACTGAAAGGCCTTTTATTACATAACCTCAGAAGTCACATAAGCATCCAGAATCAAGGCAAGGTAACATAGATTTTACTTCTCAATGAGAGGAATGTCAAGGATTTTGTGACCATGCTTTAAGACTGCTGCACAGCTCCCTCCCACAGAATGCTGACACACAGCTCCTGGCACTGGTAAGGGTAAAGGGCCCTTTCTCTGGGGCTTTGTGAGGCTCTTCCATCTGCCTAGCCCAGGGTTCCTCCAGGATGTCTGGGATGTAGCTTCCCTACAACTTTCAGCCCTGGTTCGGGACACCTGGCTTTGGGCTTCTTATTTGTATTTCTTATTTGGGTGTCAGGATTGGGAGATGGAGGTCTGGGAGTCCAGTACACCTGCTGTTGGCTCTGACAGCTATAGAACTCTTGTCTTTTGTCAACAACCTGGTTCCCTGGGGGGTAGAATCTGTGTTTATTATTACTACCTCCAGGGGCTTCCCCAAGGCAGGCTACAGGGGCCTGGTAGTCAGTGCCCAGTGTCAGTCTCAGGAGGTCTCTGTGGCTGCTGACTCTGAGTTCACATGGGTTGGAGTGGGTGATGCCGCTGGAGCGGGTCCTCTCTTATTGTGGGAGTCCCTTCTGAGGTCCTCTTGCCCTTCCATCAGTCCTTTGGAGAAAAGACATCTCTGGAGGCTTGTCTTATAACATATGGGATTAGAAGCAGTGGCTTCTGGTTTTGCAGCATTTGTGGGAGGCCCCACAAACTCCGCACATTCTCCAGATAGGGAAGTTCAGCCATCACCCCTACCCAAACAGTGAAATAAGCCTTCACAGAGTTGCAACAAGTTGATTTTGGAGTCCCAATCCACCACTCCTGAGGTTATGGGTGTGCCAAGAGTCTCACCATCAAGATGTGGCTCAGAAGCAGTAGTTCTGTTTAGGGGGCAGACCATGCAGGTCAGTCTGTAAACCCTAAAGCGGGTAACAGTGGCTGCTTGCTGCATACAGCGTTCTGCTGAGCACCCGGCCCTTGGCAAATCTGGTTAATGATGCTTTGGGGCAGATCTGAGTGCGTGGCAAATTTCAGAGCTATAGGGATCCACAAGTTATGTAAGTGAGAGAAGCTGGCTGGCTGGGGCCTGACGCTGATGGGAGAACACACACTCCTCATAAGGATAGCAGCCACTTCTCTGCTCTGTACCTGCCGTGCTGAAGGCAGACCTAGAGTTGCTATATTTTCTTAGTTTTCCACACAGAACAAAATCCCAGTCTATAAAATCTCCCAATTTTTGTGCTGTTAATGAAAAAAAGAAAAAAACCTGCTCGGGACAAACGAAAACACATTTGTGAGCGGGACGCAACAGAGGCTGTGCCAGCTGCAAGCCCTGTGACCCACAGGGTTAACAGGTAAGGCTAGTTCCATGGGAGTTGACCCTGATCCTTGGATTAGTGTAGCTCAGGCCCTACTGCCCTGCCCTCCACCTCCAGGGAACCTTGGAACCTCCACCCGGGCCTTGCCCTCAGCGTGTTAGTGCAGCCACCGCACAACAGCGGCACTGGAAGGCCCTTCTTAGGCTTCCGCGACCTCGGCAATAAGATTATACCTGTAAATCCCCGCAGGCAGCAGCCCAGGGTGGGGGAAGGGAAGGGAAAGAGGGGCGGGGCAGACCGACCGCCAGGCCTGCTCACTTACCCCAGACCGCCCCACCCAGCGGGCCCCTCTCCCATAGACCTTCCTCCCTGGGCCACCCTCAGCCAGGCGTAAACGAAGTTAAGCCAACACAGCTGGAATTTTTTTCCCCCCAAAGGATTTTTGGTAGTAATGAAGGGAAAACACAAAGGAAAACAAACAGAAAGAGATGGCCTGGAAGTGGGAGTGTTTACAGAGCTTGGTCCTCGGAACCCAAGGGGACCACAATATGCCAGGGGAATCTGGCGGGGGAAGAGGGAGGGAGACGTGGGTTTTCACTCGGGTAAGGAGGTGGCTGAGTCTCGACAGTTTTAGGAAGGGGGCACTCCAGTGGTTAAAGGATTTCCCTGCTGGGGGGATGGGGGCGGGGAGACGGCGGGAATCTTTGAAATTCTAGGATGGGTATTCCCATTCCTGAGAAGGGGGGCACTTGGCCGTGGCAGGTTGGAGGGGGTGAATGGGAAAGGAAGGGGCCTCTCCGTCCAGGGTGTCTGTGTTATCGGGCGTTTATTCCGGACTCCTACGCCAGCAGGAGACAGGAAAGCCTCTAAGTAGTCCCGGTCCCGGGAAGATTTGAAAACAGCGGTGCCCTAGTGAAGACAGAAAAGATGGAACGGTTGCTATGGCGACGTGGGGCACACATCGGAAATAAATAAATAAGCAGTCCAGGCTGCAGCAGCCGCGCCCCCGCGGGACTCGAGCGCGGGGGAGGGGGCCCCCACGGGCCCGGGGCCCCGCAGCCCGCGCGTCCCCGCCATTGGCAGAGCCGGAGGGGGGGGTCACCCCCCCGGGGGTGGGGGCGAATGGTACAGTCCTCCGCCCGCGCCCTGGCCGGGCCCGCAGCTAGCAAGCGAGCTCAGAGCCCCGCGCCGCTGCCGCCGCTGCCAGCGTACCCCGAAGCAGAGTCGTGAGGCGGAGATGGAGGGAGTCAGCAGCCACCGGACCCTGTCTTACAGCCGCTGGAGCTACGACAGGTAGGGCGGGCGCCTGGAGGATGGGCTCCGCCAGGACCTCCGCGTGCCCCTGCGTGGGCGCCCTCCGACGCTCGCACTTTTGCGGGAGAGCGGGCGCTCACGCCCAGACCCCCCAGGGTGTACTCGGACCCTCGAGCGTCTGGGACATCGGTACCGAGAGCCCCAGATGTCCGAACCCGGAGCCGAGCGACAGTGTCCTCACACCCGCGGGGCAGAGCTGTCAGAGGAGGGCACCGGGGCACTGGGACCCGCGAGCTGGATCCCACTTCCCACCCTCCCCCATTCCCACCCCGGCTATCCTGCGGGTGTCGATCGGCTCTGGAACAGCGCAAAAGAGCTTGGAGGGACTGCGGAGCGGGGTGGGGCGAGGAGGGGCGCCCCTCAAATCCAGGCCGCGCCCCCCCTTGGCACCGCCGCCGCTGCCTCGGTCTGCGCCCCGCGGGGCCCTCGGCGGGGACAGGGCTAGCCCAGGGCAGAGTGCCCTGGGTCGCTGGCCGGGACCTGCGAGTCGCTGCCTGCTGGGCGGAGCTGGATGGCAGCCGGAGGCCGGCTGTCGGGGCGCCAGGAGCGGCACCGGCGCCCACCGGGTTGCCAGGCTCCGTGCCAGCCCCGCGGGGATGCAAAGCGGCTGCCGGCGCGTGGGCGGTTTGGAGCAGCGCTCCCCACGCACTAGTTGTGGAGGAAGGGATCATCCATCCTTACTGATGAAATGAGAAAAAGAAGGACATCGGAATGAGTCGGTCATAACACAGAGTAGATTTATTCTGAGATTTTGTCCTTTCTACCTTTTTTCGGTGTGTTAAATAACACCCCTCTTTTTAAAATGAGGTCATGATGATAGTGAATAGATTTTTGATGTTGTTGATGTTGTTGCCAAAGTCCGTAACCCCACGTCAGTCTGCAGAATTCTGAAGTTAAATGTTCTGATCCATGACCCTAAATGGTGAGGGCTGGAAGAGAAACTTCATTAGCCGGGCCGCTCTCACCTCCCTGAAGTCTTGCTTCCTGCCGTCCCCCTCTTCCCTCTGCTTAAAACCTTCCTGCATCTCTGACAGCCCTTGATTTTAGAGATTCAGAGAAACAGGTGTCCCTCCTGCCCCAGGCTAATTCCCCTGGGACCCCTCCTTACCCTCCCTCCCTGGGTCTCGCCTCCCACTGACCCCATCTCTCTTCTCCATCTTCACCTTCCCCTCTTTACTGGCCATCTCCCCTCAGCCTGTAAACCTTTTCGAATCTGTCTCGTCTCCCTCGGCAAGATGGGTGCAACTGGGTCATCTCTTTCTTCGCTTTCATTGCTTTCTTTAAGGAAAAATATCAGTTTGATTCTGTTTCCTCATCAGCCCTTCATTGTACAGTCCTAGCAATCAGCCTGCAGTCTGCCTCACAATTCCAGTGAACTTGCTCTTTTGAAAAGCAGTGCTCTCTATGGAGAGGAACTCTAAAATGATTGGAATATTAACCCTAAAAGAACGAAACCTGAGACTTCCCTGGTGGCACAGTGGTTAAGAATCCACCTGCCAATGCAGGGGACATGGGTTTGAGCCCTTGTCAGGGAAGATCCCACATGCCACGGAGCAACTAAGCCTGGGCATCACAACTACTGAGCCTGCACTCCAGAGCCCGCGAGCCACAACTACTGAGCCTACGTGCCGCAACTACTGAAGCCCGCGTGCCTAGAGCCCGTGCTCCGCAACAAGAGAAGCCACCGCAATGAAAAGACCGCGCACCGCCACGGAGAGTAGCCCCCGCTCACCACAACTAGAGAAAGCCCGTGCGCAGCAACGAAGACCCAACATAGACATAAATAAATAAATAAATAAATAAATTAATTAATTAAAAAAAAAAACAACGAAACCTTCGAGCCTGTGTTCAGATCCTAAATCACACATTTATTCACTTAATCAACAAACATGTATTGAGTGCAAACTATGTGCTGGGCCCTAGAGGTAAGGAGATAAAACTACATTAATTCCTTCCCCTGCATGAGCTCACAGTCTAGATCCTAGTAGAAATGCATGGTAGCATATACCAAAGGTCTAAATCATATATGGGAAGAAATTTTTAAATGGAGATAATTCTATATAGTAACTAAACTTTTTTTTCCCCCTGCATAAACAAACAAAAGTAGTAAGACTCTGGAATTAGACAGCCTGGATTCAAATTCTGACTCCACCTAGCTAACTTTGAACAAATTACTTTTCCTCTCTAGACTTGTTTCTTCGTCTGTAAAATGGTCAAGTATCATGAGTATTAGATGGGGTGATACATATAAAGGGCTTAGCCTTCTGCCTGGGACATAGTAATAAGTGGTACCTATTTCTGTTTTATTAATACATACTATAAATATCTCTTGGGAACCCTGGTTTTCCATAGAAACTCAGTTTGAAAATCATTGTTCTCCTTTTTAGACCCCTAAATATAGATATTTCCAGGGGTTCTGTCTGCAGAACTCTTTCCTTCTCACCCTGACAACCTTAAAACTTCGGGAGCTGTGAGAAGAAAAGAGTTTCCCTGGCCTTGGTCCAGACTAACTGAATCTGATTGTCCAGGAATGGGACCTTGGAATCAGTGTTTGTGTAAAACTTCCCAGATGATTCTGATACAGCCGGAAACATTGATCTATACCGCCCACCTCCGTTTTCTAGTTACTACTTAGTTTTCAAAACGTAAGTATTGAATTATTCAAAAAGTTACACAGTCTTCAAAAAAGCTGTTAAAAAGATTATACAAGCAACAAATGCATGTAGTACACAGTTATTAAAAGTGAAACTCAGAGATTCCGCAGCCCCCCAGCTCCACCCCGAGGAGTCAACCACTGGTAACAGTTCACCCTCACTTTCCTGCCCTGTTCTCTGGCTTCTGCCCCTACCACATCTTTGAACCTGGGAGGCACTCTGCATCACATTCCCATTGAACTTGACCTCTCTACTGTGTGTAACCTATTCATTTAAGCTGTTTTCCCCTTTGTTTCTTTTTTTTGTTTGTTTGTTGCTTTTTTGGGGGGGTTGTTGACCATGCCGCTTGGCTTGAGGGATCTTAGTTCCCTGACCAGGAATTGAACCCAGACCCCCCAGCTGTGGAAGCGCCAACCCCTAACCACTGGACTGCCAGGGAATTCCCTCCCCTCAGCTTCTGAGGCCATTTAAGTATCCTTTATCTATTTTTGTGTAACAAATCCCTCCTAAACTTAATGGCTTAAAATAATAACTGAGTTAGCTCAAGATTTTGTGGATCCACAATTTGGGCTGGGCTCAGCTGGGTAGATTCTGTGGTCTGGGCCAAACTCAGCTTTTCTTGGCTACACTGGCTCCCATACCTGGTGCCTCAGCTGTGAAGGCTAGCCCATCTGGGGCCTCTCTCCGCAGGCCCTCTCATCTTCCAGCAGGATAGCTCAGGTTTGCTCACATGCTGGTAGAAGGGCCCCCAGTGAGAGAGCAGAAGCTGTAAGGCCTCTTGGGGGCCTAGGTTTAGAACTTGTACAACATCATTTTGCCACATTGTTATTGGCCAAAGTAAGTCAAAGGGTAGAGAAATAAGCCTCACCTCTTGAAGGGAGGAGCTGGCCGAGAATTCATGGCAATTTTTACAATCTATTACAATATACTGCCTACATTTTTTTTTTTTTTTTTTTTTTGTGGTACACGGGCCTCTCACTGTTGTGGCCTCTCCCGTTGCGGAGCACAGGCTCTGGACACGCAGGCTTAGTGGCCATGGCTCACGGGCCCAGCCGCTCCGCGGCATGTGGGATCTTCCCGGACCGGGGCACGAACCTGTGTCCCCTGCATCGGCAGGTGGACTCTCAATCACTGCACCACCAGGGAAGCCCTACTGCCTACATTTTTTAAATCGCTGCCTCCTCTTGGTTCCTACTGGTCCAAATGTGAGCACATGCCAAAGCTCTCTCCTCTTTTCCATTCTGTTCCATTCCATTCTATTCTCAGTTATCAACTCAATGCTTTATTTATTTATTTATTTATTTATTTATTTATTTATTTATTTATGTGGTTGCACCGGGTCTTAGTTGTGGCAGGCGGGCTCCTTAGTAGCAGCACACGGGCTAAGTTGCTCCACAGCGTGTGGGATCTTCCTGGACCAGGGATCGAACCCATGTCCCCTGCATTGGCAGGCAATCTTTATCCACTGTGCCACCAGGGAAGTCCAGCTCAATGCTTTTTAACATAGAAATCCATATCTTCAACCCCAATCTTTTTGTTGAGCCTTAGCCCTACATCTCTACATGCCTGTAGACCTCTCCATCTATGGGTCGGCCAAAAAGTTCGTTTGGGTTTTTCCGTAGCAGCTTACAGAAAAACCTGAATTAACTTTTTGGCCAACCCAATAGGTAGTTCACAAACACATCTAACTCAACATGTTCAAAATCAGACTCTTCACTGATAACTCTATATTCTCTATTTAGCATCCTGATAGTCAAATGAATAGCTTCAAGACTTTGACATTGACCTTGAACTTTCCAAGTCTAGTCATTTCATCTGTCTATTCTTATCTATACCACTGATTATTATGAAGATAAAATGAAACCATGTATCCAAAATGACTGACACAAAGTGTCATTAAGTCCAGGTGTTCTCAACAGCTTGGCACTTGGCTAACCATCTTGTCTCTACTCAAGCCCCAGTCATTATCCCCAGAAGTTTCAGGGTCCATGTCAATGATTAGCACTCCTTCTAATTTCTGAATCTTCCCATTCTAGAGACTTCTCTTCAGTTATTTACAGGATAAATTCCTAGATGTTGATACCTGGAATTGCTTCACTTCTGATATCATTCACATGAACATCCCATTCTCTGGGATGACACTATAGAGTCATCCAGTGCCTTCATCTGTGCATTTTCTCCTGGTCTGCCAGCCTTTTCCTGGCCTCTCTTCCCTTCCCAGTCTGGACCACATGAGAGATTATTTAAATCACTCACTATCATCCCTTTGTATTTCCTCACATATGCTCGCCGCCACCCCAGCCCTGCATTTATCAGTGTTAGGCTCTCCACTCCCTTTTCTTATTGTGGCACCGGAACACTATATCACAAAAACTACACAGCTATGCAGGTTGTCCTTACTTTCATGGTCTTTGTCTGCAGCTGGGACATCTCCATCATCTCTCAATCTTTTCATTTCTCCTGGGTTACCTTCACTCCCATTCCCTACAGCAGCTTCTCCAAACCATCATACTCAAGACCCCTATTACTTGACCCTGACTCCACACCCCCATACTCTAAGCAAATGGTATTACCTTTGAGAAAAATTGATCACATTCAGCTTGATCTTCTGCAACTTCCTGTCTCTGCATCACTTCTACTGCACTTCAGTCACTCCCTTGTGGGGACCTTTTCGTTGTTTCCAAATCTTTACTATTAGAAACCATTCCATGATAAACATCCTTGTATAACATTTTTTCTCATGTCTGATTATTTGATTAGAAGAGGGGTTGTTAGTTTCAGATTTGGGGATTGTTACCCAATTGTTTTCCAGAAGGAGTGAATTGATTTATACTCCCACTGTTAGTCACTTTAGCTCCACGGTTGTATGGTTATCTGTTTGTGAGTTTGATCTCTCAGACTTTGAGACCATGTAGTACAATTGCTCAGAACTTGAATTTTGGAGTCAAAGTGACCTGACTTCAAAGCCCAGCTTCCTCAATTATTGGTTATGTGACTTTAGGCCAGTGACTTAACAACCTCCATCTACAAAAAAAGATAATAATAATTGTACCTGCCTCTTGAGGGGGTCCATTCATTTAATATATATTTATTGTGCACCTCCTAAATTCCAGACAACATTTTAGGCATGGGAGACAGAACAGTGAACAAAACAAAGTGCCTGGTCCCAAAGTTCCTACTCTCTAGTGTGGGGAGATAAACATAGACCAAAATATTATATATATATGTACACACACATATACATGTATACATACACACACACACACATATATATATCAGTGCAAAGTGAAATATGATATGGTAAGTGTAAAGAAGAAAAATAAAGCAGAATAAGAAGGACAGAGTCTGACTACATGCACGTTGGGGTGGTGGTGAATATGCTGTAGTATATAGTGTGATCAGGGAAACTCTTTCTGATAAGGTGCTATTTCAGCAGACACCTGAAAAAAGCCAGGGAGTGAATCATGTGGCTAATGGGGAAGAATGTTCCATGGAAGGGGAAAAGCAAGTGAAAAGGTCCCGATGTAGGAGTGGGCCTAGTATATATTTGGGAACAACAAGGAGGCCAGTGTTTCCTTGTGCCTCTTTATAATACGTCCTTTCTACTACCTCCGCCATCCCACACTCCCCCATCCTCAGGGAACCACTGGTCTGATTTCTTTGCATTTCCTAGAATTTTGTATAATGGGAATCATTCAGTATATACTCTTTTTTGGTCTGGCTTCTTTCACGCAGCATAGTTATTTTGATATTCTTCCATGTTTTTGCATGAATCTGTAGTTCATTTCTTTTTATTCCTGAGTAGCATTCCATTATATGGAGATACCATGTTTTGTTTATCCATTTACTTGGGTTGTTTCCACTTTTTGACTATTACAACTAAAACTTTGTGACTATTCATATACAAGTCTTTGTATGGACATGTGTTTTTATTTCTCTTTGGTAAATACCTAGGAGCAGACTGGCAAGATCATTTGGTAGGTGTACATTTAACTTTTTAAGGAACTGTGCAACTTTTCCAAAGTGGTTGTACCATTTTACATTCCCACGAGCAGCCTATGGGAGTCCCAATTCCTCCACATCCTTTCACAAACTTGGTAGGTTCAGTCTCTTTAATTTTAGCCATTCTAATAGGTATGTAGTGGTATCTCATTGTAATTTTAATTTGCATTTCTTTAATGACTCATGATACTGAGCATCTTTCCACGTGCTTATTTGTCATCCATATATCTTCTTTGGTGAAGTGTCTGTTAAAATCTTTTTTCCCATTTTTTAAATTGGGTTGTTTCCTTATTATTGAATTTTGAGAGTTCTTTGCATATTCTGGATACATGTCCTTTATCAGATAAGTCAGTGGTCCCCAACCTTTTTGGCACCAGGGACCGGTTTTGTGGAAGACAACTTTTTCACGGGGGGTAGGGGCTTGGGGATGGTTCAGGCGATAATGCGAGTGATGGGGAGCAATGGGGAGCGACGGGGAGCGATGGGGAGCAGCAGATGAAGCTTTGCTCGCTCGCCCGCCGCTCACCTCCTGCTGTGCAGCCCAGTTCCTAACAGGCTTCAGACCAGTACCAGTCCGCAGCCCAGGGGTTGGGAAACCCCTGAGATAAGTGACTTGCAAATATTTTCTCCAAGTCTGTAGCTTTTTTTTCCATTCTTTTACGTATTTTGAAGAGCAAAAGTTTTACCTTCAATACAGTTCAATTTATCAGGTTCTTCTTTTATGGATTGTGCTTCTGGTGTCATAGCTAAGAAATCATTGCCTAACTAAAGATGCCGGAGGTTTTCTCCTAGGAATTTTCTAATTTTAGGTTTAACATTTTAGGTCTGTGCTCCATCTTGAGTTAACTTTTGTATATGGTATGAAGTTCATTTTTTAAAATGGATATCCAATTGTTCCATCACTATTCGCTGAAAGGACTTTACTCTTTTTGCACCTTTATCACTTGTCCTTATATTTATTTCTATACTCTCTATTCTGTTCCATTGATCTTGTCTTTCTTGATGCCAATATCACACTGTCTTGATTACTACAACTTTATAATAAGTCTTGAAACCAAGTAGTTTAGGACCTTCAACTTTGTTCTTTTTCTTCTTCTTTTTCTTTTTCAAACTGCAGTACTCATTTTTTTTTTTTTTTTTTTTTTTGCGGTATGCGGGCCTCTCACTGTCGTGGCCTCCCCCGTTGCGGAGCACAGGCTCCGGACGCGCAGGCCCAGCGGCCATGGCTCACGGGCCCAGCCGCTCCGCGGCATATGGGATCCTCCCAGACCGGGGCACGAACCCGTATCCCCTGCATCGGCAGGCGGACTCTCAACCACTGCGCCACCAGGGAGGCCCCGCAGTACTCATTTATTACTCCACAGTTGTGAAGATCCCTTTCCAGTTATTACAGTGTTTGTGGTCCTGCCTGGGGCTCATCCCCAACCCAGAATCAAGCTACATGGCAAATAAAATTAGGAGGTTTCTTGGTGAATGTGGAGTCAAAACAAAATGAAAGGGATGATTTGGAGAGGCCCTTTCACCCAAGCCCTGGAGATACCAGGATGTTCTTCTTTTTCAAAGTTTTGGCTATTCTGGGTCCTTTTAAATTTCACATTAATTTTACAATGAGATTTTCAAGTTCTGCAAAAAACAAAATGAAATGAAACAATACGCCTAATGGGATTTTTATTAGAATTATAGATCAATTGAGGGAGATTTGACTCTTAGTAATACTGGGCCTTCTGATGACCTAGGAAAATGATATATCTTTCTGTTTATTTAGATCATCTTTAATTTCTCTCAGGCATATTTTATAGTTTTCAGAGTGCAAGTCTTTAACCTCTTTTGGAAGATTTATCCCTAAGTATTGTATATTTTTCAATGAAATTGTAAATGACATTTTAAAAATTCAATTCCAAGTTTCGTTGTTAGGGTTTAGCAGTACAGTTTTTTTTCTGTGTGGTCAAATATACAGTTTTTTTCTGTGTGGTCACAATTTTGTGTAACCATCACCACTGTAGATTTCTGAAACTTTTCATCACCCCAAACAAAAACTTTGTGCTCATTAACAACAAACTCCTCATTACCTCTCCTCTCAGCATCTGGTAAACACTAATTTACTTTCTGTCTCTATGAATTTGCCTATTCAAGATATTGTATATAAGTGGAACCATACAATATTTTTTCTTTTGTCTCTTGCTTAGTTCACTTAGGATAATGTATCCAAGGTTCATCCATGTTGTAGCATGTATGAGAACTTCATTCCTTTTTTGACTGAACAATATTCCATTGTATGCATATACCACGTTTGTTTATCCATTCATCTGTTGATGGACGCTTGGGCTGTCTCCACATTTTGGCTACTGTGAAAATGCTGCTGTGAACATTTGTGTGCAAGTTTTTGTTTCAGTCCCTGTTTTCAGATCTTTTGGATATATACCTAGGAATGGAATTGCCCAATCATATGATAATTCTATGTTTAGCTTTTTTTTCTATAAATTTTATTTATTTATTTATTTATTTTTGGCCACATTGGGTCTTTGTTGCTGGGTGCGGGCTTTCTCTAGTTGTGGCGAGTGGGAGCTACTCTTCATTGCGATGCACAGGCTTCTCATTGCTGTGGCTTCTCTTGTTGCGGAACACGGGCTCTAGGCGTGCGGGCTTCAGTAGTTGTGGCACGTGGGCTCAGTAGTTGTGGCGCATGGGCTTAGTTGCTCCGTGGCATGTGGGATCTTCCTGGACCAGGGCTCAAACCCATGTCCCGAGCATTGGCAGGCAGATTCTTAACCACTGTGCCACCAGGGAAGCCCTATGTTTAGCTTTTTGAAGAACCACCAAACTGCTTTTCACAGTGACTGCACCATTTTACATTCCCACCAGCAGTATATGAGGATTCCCATTCCTCCATATCCTCGCCAACACTGGTTATTTTCTGTTTTAAAAAATATTATTATTATAGCCATCCTAGGATGAGTGAAATGGTTTCTTGTTGTGGTTTTGATTTGCATTTTCCTAATGACTAATGACGTTGAGCATCTTTTTATGTGCCTATTGGCCATCTGTATATCTTCTTTGGAGAAATATCTATTCAAGTCATTTGCCATCTTTTTTGTTTGTTTTTCTAATACTTTTTATTGAAGTATAACCTGCATAGGAAAATAATTCACAAGTCATAAGTGAAGAGTTTGGTGAATTTTCATAAAGTGAATGCACTCTTATAATCAGAAACCCTCCTTGCCACCGCCCCTGACACAAGGGTGACCACCATCCTGACTTCCATTGGGCTGACTTCTAATAGCAAAGATTAGTTTTGCTGATTTTTGCCTTAAGAGTACCAGCTATAGTCTTGTGTCTTCCTTCTGTAGTTCAACAGCAGATTCATCTGAGTTTTTGCATCAAGTTGCAGTTTGTTCATTCTCTTGGCTATGCAATATTCTACTGTATGAACTTACCACAATTCTTCCAATGCACTGTGACCAACACTTGAAATGTTTCCAGGTTTTGGCTGTTATTAATAGTGGACATTTTAATGCATGTCTTTTGGTAGATTTTCTTTGGTTGTTTGATTTTTTCAGCTTGAGATATAATTGATGCCTAGGAATTATTTATATTTAAGGTGTACAACTTGATGTTTTGATATACATGTTTATTGTGAAATGATGACCACAGTCAAGCTAATTAACAAATCCATCACCTCACATAGTTACCATTTTCTTTCTTTCTTTCTTTCTTTCTTTCTTTCTTTCTTTCTTTCTTTCTTTCTCTCTTTCTTTCTCTCTCTCTCTCTCCCTCCCTCCCTCTCTCTCTCTCTCTCTTGGTGAGAGCACTTAAGATGTATCCTCGTAGCAAATTCAAGAATACAATACAGTGTTGATAACTGTAGTCCCCATGCTGTATATTAGAGCATCGGCATTTGTTCTTGCATAACTGAAACTTTTTACTCTTTGACCAACATCCTCCCATTTTCCCCCATCCTTCCAGCCCCTGGCAACCACCATTCTACTCTCTGCTTCTATGACTTTGACTATTTTATTTTATTTTTTTGGCTGCACTGCGCTGGCATGCGGGATCTTAGTTCCCCAACCAGAGATCAAACCTGTGCCCCCTGCAGTGGATGTACAGAGTTCTAACCACTGGACCACCAGGGAATTCTGACTTTGACCATTTTAGATTGCACATGTAAGTGATACCATACAGTATTTATCTTTCTGTATCTGGCTTATTTCACTTAACATAATGTCCTCCAGGTTCATCCATATTGCCCCAAATGGCAGAATTTTATTCTTTTTTAAGGCTGAATACTCTTCCATTATATTTATGTGTGTGTGTGTGTATATATATATATATATATATATACACACATACATATATATATACACATATACATATATATAATCTATTTTCTTTATCCATTTATCAGCCAACAGACATTTAGGTTGTTTCCATATCTTGGCTGTTGTGAATAATGCTGCAGTGAACATGGGAGTGGAGATATCCCTTCAAGAGCCAGATTTCATTTTTTTCCTGGGTATACCCTGAAGTGGGATTGCTAGATCATATGATAGTTCTATTTTTAATTTTTTGAGGAACCTCCATACTGTTTTCCTCAATGGCTATACCAATTTATAGTCCAATCAACAGTATACAAAGGTTCATTTTTTTGATAATGTCCTTTGAAGCACATCAGTTTTTAATTTGGACAAAGTTGAATTTATCTTTGTTTTTGTTTATGCTTTAGGTGTCATTATTTATAATCTATTGCCAAATTCAAGGTCATGAAGATTTACCACTGATTCCTTCTAAGTGTTTTGTGGTTTTAGAACTTACATTTAGGTCATTGATTTATTTTGAGTTACTTTTTGTACATGGTGTGAGGTGGGGGTACAACTTCAATCTATCGAGTGTGGAAACTAAGTTGTCCCAGCACCATTTGTTAAAGAGACTATCCTTTCCCCATTAAATGAACTTAGCGCTCTTGTGAAAAATCAATTGGCCATATCTCAATTTTAAAAATTAAACAATTTAATTGGCCATAGATATATGGATTTATTTCTGGACTTTCAATTCTATTCCATTGGTCTACATGTCTATCCTTATGCCAGTACCTCACTGTTTTGATTACTGCAGCTTTGTAATAAGTTTTGAATAGGAGAGAAAGGCAAGGAAGCAAGATGTAACCTGTACTAAACATGTCTAAGGAGGGCTGTGACTTCCAAGAGACTGGGTCACTGGGATGGCACAAAAGGGGCAGTAGAAAGAACTTGAGGTTTAGTATTAAACAGACCTAGTTCAAATCGCAGCTCCACCTCTTACTAGCTGTGTAAATGTAGGACAGTAAGGGAAAATCCTTATTGTTTTGGTTGATTATAGATGTTGTATCTGCCGCTTGTAAAAATAACAGTTCAGAAATGTATCAAGTATCAAGTAATCTCCTTTAGTCTCAGTTTCCCCATCTGTAAAATGGGGTGATGATTTCCTTATAAGGAAGGGTCATTGTGAGAACTGGATGAGGTAATGCTTGTGTACCCTTTCAAGTGGGCTGTGGATTAACAGAAACAGGCCACACACATATCCACTATAGGACTAGGTAAAGCGAATTTCCTAATTGGCCTGGATCTTATTGGTGACAAGGGACCACACTGGCCAGGGGTCTCTACAACATATTTGGATCCTTGGTTCCCACACAGGGCACAAAGCTTCTGTTGATAATCTCTGCCCAGGTAGGTTTCTGTCAAGTTGAGAAAGTAGCTAAGTTCTTACTGTAAAAGTAACCCTTTCGTATTTAAGGCTTACTTTACCATTCCAAGAGAACGTGATACTAACAAAATATGTGCTTCTGTTTTCAAAAAGTAGGTCTCCTTTCACAAGAAAAAAAAATTAGTCTATCCTGGTTCTTGAATCTAACTTGATGTCAGCAAAACCACAGACTTTTGATGGGTTGGGGGGTGGGGCTCGGGTGGGAGGGGCAGCTAGAGTCATGTCTGGATGTTCCTGAACATTGGATTTGTTCTTTCACAGTATTCAAATCATGCACAGTATGTGTGTGACCTTGGGAAAGCTACTTAACTGCTATGAGCCTCCATTTCCTCATCTTTATAAAGGATGTAATAATAGTATTTATCTCTCATAGGGTTGTTGTGAGGATGAAATGAATTAATATATGTAAAGCTTAATAAATGCTGAGTGCTTGGGATAGTGTCTGGTGCATAACGTGCTATTTAAGTGTTAGTTGTTGTCATTATGAACTGGCACATAGCAGGGCTCCTCCAGTAATATTAGGACTTTTCTGTCCAGTGGAATCTGAAAGTTGGGCCATTCCTAGGGAGAGGGACAGGTGTGGTGACCCAGGCAGGAGGAGCTCTGTGAGGAGAGTGGGCAGGAAAGGGGAAGAGGTGGAGATGGGTCAGACCTGCATGGAGGGAGGCTGTCTGGGGGTTGCAGAGGCTAATGAAGATCCAGTGGGCACCATTTGGGACCAGTTGAGTGAGAGGGCATGTTCTAGGACCTCTAGGCCAGTGCTGAGAAGTGGAGTAAGATGGAGACTTGAGGGCTGGGGACCTGAGCCAGTGCCTGAGGCGTGGTGGCAAGGTTCAGCTTCCCGGGAAGGACTGGGCCTTTAGCTCCCGTGGAGAATTCACAATTAGCTCAGGACACTGAAACAGACCCCTGTCTTAGGGCTTGGACCCATGCCCCAGCTGGTGAGAGACCACTGCAGAGGGATCTGTAGGGATGAGCCAGCTGACTCCAGTCCCCACTGCTGGTGGGTCAGAATCAGCAGAGAAGCTGGAAGGAACTGGGCGGGAGCAGGGCAGCCCAGGCCCTGGGGCAGCCAGGGCAATAACTGTGGCCTGTAAGTTCACAGGCAGCTTATTCTGAGCTAAGGAAGGGATGCTTTTGCTGTCTGTACACTGGGTTTTATG
Source organism: Mesoplodon mirus (assembly GCF_964341445.2). NCBI lineage: Eukaryota > Metazoa > Chordata > Mammalia > Artiodactyla > Ziphiidae > Mesoplodon > Mesoplodon mirus. Next base: position 60,882,282 of record NC_138983.1, read on the forward strand.
AAGCAGGAAGACGTGTTGCACAGAGCACTGTGAAGGGGCTTGGAGTCCAGGATTTGATTCCGGCTGCCCCCATTCATTCCCATTCTGGCTCTGGGAGAGTCCCTTGGCTCTCGGGGCCTGTTTCCTCTGAAGGTGAAGAGGCTGGACTAGGTGACGAAGCACTCTTGTAGTTCTGTGAATGCATGACCTATGGCCTCAGTGTGTCCTGTGATTGGAAAGGCTGGGATGGAGAGAGGAGAATGGTGTGGGAGGGCTTGGGGGTCCTGGCCATGGCTGTGCCACCTTAGGTGCTGCTGGGCAGGGGAGGCTTCTTGGCCACCAGAGGCAGGTGACTGGAGGCCTGCTTTGTTCTAGAGCTTTGGGAGTATAGCTACTTTTCTTTTGATGGATTTGTGGCAGTACAAGACCTAGACAGCTGGACTGGGTGGGGCAAAGGGGAGAGGTGGTCCAGGGGTCAGTGGAGGGATAGCTCTGGAGGAGGGTGGTGAGTGGAGTTGGTATGTCTCCCATGTAGCTGGGATGATGGAGGCTCTGGGTGATTAGCGGATGGGGAAAGAAGCCAGTCATGGTTGTGAGGCAAGCACTTCTGTTTTTGTTTCTTTTTTAAAAATTTTTTTAAAATTGGGATATAGTTATTTTACAACATTGTGTTAGTTTCTACCGTACAGATAAGTGAAGTAGAGTTCCCTGTGCTATACAGCAGGTTCTCATTAGTTATCTATACATATTAGTGTACGTATGTCAATCCCAATCTCCCAATTCATCCCACCCCAGCTTTCCCCGCTTTGGTGTCCATACATTTGTTCTCTACATCTCTGTCGCTATTTCTGCCTCGGAAACCGGTTCATCTGTACCATTTTTCTAGATTCCACATATATGCATTAATATATGCTATTTCTTTTTCTATTTCTGACTTACTTCTGTATAACAGTCTCTAGATCCATCCACATCTGTACAAATGACCCAATTTTGTTCCTTTTGATGGCTGAGTAACATTCCATTGTATATATGTACCACATCTTCTTTATCCATTCGTCTGTCGATGGGCATTTAGGTTGCTTCCATGTCCTGGCTATTGTAAATAGTGCTGCAATGAACATTGGAGTGCATGTGTCTTTTTGAATTATGGTTTTCTCTGGGTATATACCCAGTAGTGGGATTGCTGGGTCATATGGTAATTCTATTTTTAGTTCTTTAAGGAACCTCCATACTGTTCTCCATAGTGGCTATATCAATTTACATTCCCACCAACAGTGCAAGAAGTTTCCCTTTTCTCCACACCCTCTCCAGCATTTATTGTTTGTAGATTTTCTGATGATGCCCATTCTAACTGGTGTGAGGTTATACCTGATACCTCATTGTAGTTTTGATTTGCATTTCTCTAATGATTAGTGATGTTGAGCATCCTTTCATGGAGGCAAGCACTCCCTGAGTCCCTTAGGACTTGTCCCCACTGAGGTGTGAAGTCATCAGTCACTGCGGTTTCCCAGGTAGGGTCACTGGATGCATTCAAGCAAAAGCAGAAAGACCCTGGGACAGGGACATCTTATCTGTGACCAAAGGAGAAAGGAAGAACCAGCTATGCCCACAGTCTGGAGAACGATTGCCAAGTAGGGGCTCATGGGCACCTGTTGATATCTAATCCCTTCATCCTGGAGAATCCTGTGGCTTGTTGATAGATAAATGCCAGCTGAGCTTGGGTCCCATCTGGGAGATTCCGGCCCCGCATGTGCTTGGGAGAGATGCCCACCTGTGCTCTCCATCCTGAGCCAGGTGTGTGTTCCGAGTCAGGCCTCCTCTGAGGTCTTGGGCAGATGATCTGGTCTTCTAATCTGAAGATGGACAAAGAAAACCCAGCATGTGTGTGTATGTGTGTGTGTCGGGGTGGGGTGGGGGGAGTCAGCAGGCTTTAGGGGACAGGCTGTCCATGCTGTTGCCATGGAGGCATATTTCCACAGGTGGACGATGCTAGAGCACCGTGCCAGCCCGAATGGAAGCCAGGGTCGGAATGAGGGGCAGAGTTCAGGTCAGGGAACCTTGGGAGTCAGGGAGGGCCTGCAGCAGGGTAATGGGGACCTAGGATTATCTTCTAACAAGGGCACATTCCTCGGCAAAGACTTCATCCCAACCTGGCTCTGCCTCCTCTGTGCCCTCTCCAGCACTGCAGACCAACTAAACCAGGAATGCACAGGGCACAGAGAGGGCACTGCCCTCGTGTTGGCCTTTCCCTCCAGTCTGGTTTACCCTGGGTGGGACATTCTGGGTGGGATTCCCTCCTCTCCAACACCAAGTGGCAGAGAGCAGATGCAGTGATGGGTCGGGCTCCTCTGGGAGAAGGCTTCTGTGGGTGTGTGCACCAGTAAGAGTATATCTGGTGGGTGTGCCTGTTGTGCCGGGGAGTGTGTGCACCACTGTGTGTATTGATGAGTTTGTGCATCTTTGCAGGGAGGGGTGTGTGCAGCCACCAGGAGTGGCTCTGTGTGGATGTGCATTTGAGTGGAAGCGGTGTGCTGGACAGAATTGACTCTGTGTGTGCCGGGGGTGGACTGGCCAGCTCCCTCCCTGCCTTCCCCCCTCCCTCACCATCTTTTGTCCCTGCCCCTGGCAGGGAGGTTTGGGAAGTGGAGGGTCCACTGCTCTTTCCCACGGCCCAAGACTAGGCGTGGTTGGGCCAGGAGCCTGCTCTGACAGCCGCCTTGCCTGGGCACTTTCTGGGGGCTGGTGAGCTGTAGAAGTGCCCGGGACCCAGCAAGGCCCCGCGGCGCTGGAGGGGCTCCACTTAGATAGCGGGCCTGAAAGGTGCAGGTGTGACCTTGGGTTGTGAGAGGGGGGGAGGAACCTCTCCTGCCCACCTGGCCCTCCCAAAGGAGTTAGGAGCGGGGGCCCTGCGTCCCCCACGCCACGAGGGGCTCTGGGGCAATGCGGGGCCGCATCAATGTTGGATGAGGCCGCACTGCCTCTGCGCGGCCTCGATAGCATCTTGCTCGGTCTCACTTTTAGTGTAACTGGAGCGCCTAGGCACCTGCCCGAGCCGGCGATTCGCGATCTTCTCACAACGGCGCCACCTGCGGGGGGACCGGGGCTGGGGTGGGGAGGCTGGCGCAGGCTCCGGTGCTGTGTCCCGGGACCGGGACCGGGTGGGGGCCCGCCCGGCCCGGCCTCTCGGGACGGGGGTCGGTTCCAGCCTGGCCTCTCCTAGGCCCTTGGGGCCCGGTGCCGGGTTACACCTCCTCCCCGCCTCGGGCCACCTCGCCCTCCCTGGGGTGTCATCTGTCCAGCGGCGGCGGTGTGTCCTTGGGCCGGTTCAGTCCCATCCCCCTGCCTGGCTTTGGGGGTTTCCTGCTCGGGAAGGGGCTGGAGGGACATCAGCTAGACGGAGAGAGATCCCCTAGGGGACGGAGGGGGAGTAGCCGCCACTACGGAGAGCCTCTCCCTGCAGGTGAGTGTCAGGGGCCCTGAGTGCTTGGGGGAAAGGGAGAGGAGGGCAGGACTGAGATCTGGGGGGTCCTGACTGGTCAAGCGTCTCACCACCCTGACCTTTTCTACTCCAGCCCCTGCACCTTAACCTTTCTGACGCCACCCCCAGCCTCACCCTGGGAGGCAGGGGCGAGGTGAGCTGGTAGTCCACTGAGCACCTGGTACTTGCTGGCAGCCTTTGGGGTGAATTTATTACTGGGTTGAGTCCTGGGCAGTGGAGAGTGGACAGCCCCTCTGGTGGGCAGCAAGTTTGGATTGGTTGTGCAAACCATGGCTGGCAGACTGGCAGCCTGTTTTTGTAGATAGTAAGATGGTCCCCAGGCACGCCTGTTTGTTTACATATCGGCTGTGGCTGCTTTCACACTACAACCTCAGAGTTGCACACAGCTCGGCTTGCAAGCCTAAAATATTTACTATCTGGCCCTTTAAGAAAAGGTTTACCCACCTGATCTATCCCCCAGTACACGCTCCCCTTCACCCTCCACACCTCTCTTCCTCTCCCCCTACACCTGCATGTCCACACACCTGGCTCACCCCTGGCTGAGTGCTCTCCACACCTGGGGACCTTACTCTGGGGACCTTACTCTGGGGACCGCTCACCTCACGTCTCCTCACTACTAGTTTCTCTGGCAAGAGAGGAAAATGACTGGGGGCAACAGGCATTCCAGAATCAACAGGATATCCGAGAGCTGAGGGTTGAGTGCCTGCAGCACCCTTGCCTGACCCCAAGCAGAAAGTGAGCCCCTTCCTAGGCCACAGGAGCAAGGTGAGTTAGCTGATGATGGACACAGCTTCTCTGGGAGCCCCCCATCTATCACAGCAGCTGAGAGGATGAACAAGCCCATTCTAGGTGTGGGCTTCCTGTCACCTCTCCCTGTGGGCCAGGCCAGGAGCAGGTGACAGAACTGAGGTCCCAATGGAGCAGTGGGGAGACACTACTGAGTGAGCAGGTAATTATAGGGCACAAGTATGCCCTGGAGGGAGACTGGGAGCTCCAGAGTTTCGGCCCCTCCCCTGCCTGCTACCCTATGGCAGACCCTGGGGCCCATTGTGCTCTCTTTTCTCTAAGCCTCAAGCCTTTGAGAACAAAACTAACCCCCTTTCCTTGGTTCCCCTTTGCACACCTGAGTTCAGGGGTCTGTTTTAGGGAAAGGACAGGAGCAGAGGGAAGCGCCAGGGCCTGAAGACAGAGCTGCATTCCCGCCGCGCTGCCACTAGGTGGCACCCTTGAGGTGTCGGCTCCCTCTGGGGAGGACCCTGTGTGTTCTGCCTCTTGCCCCCTGTTCAAGGTCCAGTTCCAACCTGAAAGGCTGTGGTCACACACACTCTGAATCCCACTAGGCCTGACCAGCTCCGTCTGCCCCGTGAGGCAGCTCATCGACACCTCCAGACTGTAGTTCAGGGCATTTTACTTGGGTCATGGGGAGGGACCATCAGGGACAACCTGCAGTTGTGATGATCTGTCATCACCTGCCTTCTTATTCTCCTCTCCGGCAGGGCAACTTGAGGGCAGTTGTTTTATTCTCTGGGCCACAGGGCCTGGCACAGCAGAGGGGGCGGAAGGTGTTTGGTGGTGTATGATGTGCAAACAGGAGGGAGACTTGCTGTCACTCTTTATCACTGTGGTGTGTCTAGCGCTTCTTTAGTATCCAGCTACCCTGCTGAGAAGCTGGGGCAGGGGGAAGGAGCCAGGCACGAGTGCACCCTGGGAGGCGAGCTGGTTCAGCATCAGGGGAGTCTTTCTCCCTCTGTCCTGTTCTGGCTGGTGCCAGCATTCTAGGTGTCCTCTAGATAGGATGAGGGGTGCTTAGGAGACACAGGCTAGGGCCGGAGAGCTGCTTGTTTCCAGGGAGAGCTTCCAGGCATACCTGGCTCTTGCCTGGCACTTGGAGCAAGAACACACTCATCAGGGATGGAGACAGGCTGTGGTGGGCTCTAGCACCTGTGATGGCCTTGCCCCTCTCACTTGGCCCCAGCTCAGCCCATTCCAAGAACCACCCAGTCTAACAGGGAACAACTGTGTGGCCACCCAGGGGTCCCAGACAGAGGCCTAGAGAGCTGTATCAGTGTTGGGGAGGACTGCCATCCACCAAGCAATTCCTTCTGACAGGGAAGATGTCCGCAGGGACCTCCACTCAGCCCAAGGGGGCGGAAAGTGCCAGTGAGGTCTGAGGTCTGGATTCTGCTTAAAGCAGTGGATGATGAGTGGGTCTTTCTTGGAAGAAGCGTGGATATTTCTGTTGATTCTGTACCATTGAGTCAGTAGAGGCCAGGCCAGCTTGTGCTTTTGGGAAAGGGCCACTTGCAGAATCTTCTCCCTGAAGGGCTGACACCGACATGCAGGTGCCATTTCCCTGCCTAGAACCGTCTCCAGAGTGAGACTGGCATCACTCACCAGGGTAATTACTGGTTTGGGTTCAATTTCCATTCAAAACAGTAATCCCAGTCTGAGCTGGTGTCAGATCTGAAGGTTGATTATTAGTAACATTTATCAACAGCCTCTCAGCTTCAGGCAATTACAGCTAATCCGCTGTTCCTGCTCCCAGCCGTGCAAAACTGCCAGCCTCTTCCCTGCCCGCCCCCTCCGTTCCCCTCTCCTCTTCTTCTCCCCTCCTCTCCCCTTAGCAGCCAGCCTGAGGGAAGGCAAGAGATGGGAGCCACCTCCTGAGTCACCGTCCCCCCCGAATGTAGGAAACCCATGTGCCTGCCAGGCACCTGTGATCCCCAGCAGCAATCTTCAGGCTGCAGATTCTTGTAAAAGCTGAATCTGGTTCTATCAGAACTGAGGGGAATCCCCACAGTTTAGTGAACCCGTGTCTCCTGGTGACTTGTCACACAATGGCGTTTTCAACTGAATCAGGGTCCCTCCTGCCCTGACTCAGTCTGTTCTCCCCTCCGGGCCTGAGACTAGGGGGAAGCAAGCGAGGCCTTTACCTCAGGTACAAAATTTAAAGGACCGCCAAAAAGCTTAGTGACCAGATAAATGATATTTTAATGCAATAATTTTTAAAAACCCAAATGAATACAAAAACATCCATAATGAACAAAATCAAAATTTTAGTAAAGACAGGATTCAACCCTGGATAGCAGGACTTGGCTTCACTTGCCTCGCTGTAATTCCAGCTTTCTAGGACCCTGTCTTTGTTTTCAATTTTGATATGTTATCGAGGATATTTTTGCATTCATTTTGACTTAAATATGATTTATCTTGATCGCGGTTGTTTTGGTACTTCCGTAAATTTTGCGCCCAGACGAGTGCCTCCTTCAGCTCACCCCAGTCCCGGCTGTGCTCCCCCACTTCCTGTTGGGCCCTCCGTCCCTGCTCCCTCAGTTCTCACTGTCCACTGCTTCAGGTGCAGGGAATTCAGCTTATCTCTGAGCAGTCCTTCCCGGTCCCCATCCTCCACTCCATCCCTCTGGACCCTGCTTCAACCTTCAGGCATCTTCAAGACAACCTGCAGGTTGCCATGGTAACTGCTGTGGTAACCGGAGGACAGAGCACGCTGGTCTTGCCCCACTCCTGTAATCACGTCCAGCCAGGACTGGATAGGTGCAGGCCTGCCTGACAGCGTCCCTGGTGCACCAGTCTCAAAAGAAGCTAAAACATTGCTGGACATGTGTGGAGAAGGAGAGAATTACATTTACCTGACTCCTTCCGGGGTGGGGTTGGGTTGAGAATGGCATGTGGCTAAAGGAAGACTGTGATGACCTGTTTGTGACAGGGAAGAGTGGATGCTGACTAACCAACCTTCTGCCGGGGGTAGATCTAATTCACTGAAGGGCTTTTGTTTCGCTGAGCAGGGCCTCTAAGCCGAGGGACACTTGTCCCCACCAGCCCCGCCCTCCAGCTGTGCTCAGCTTGTCTAAGGGTTAAACAAACGTTGCAGAAAGGTCGATGTTGCAGGGGTGTCCAGGACACCAAATTATTTCTGGACTTGAGGCACTGTCATGTCCAGGCCTAGGTCACTCAGCCACTCAGTGTCCCAGTGCTGTCCCAGTGGGAAATCTGAGGGTCTCAGGTGAAATGCATGGGGAGCACTTCCACCTTTGCTGTTCTGGTGCAGCATGTCCCTGCTGAGGCTCCACAGCCCTGCTGAGCTGCACACTCTCGAGTCACCCAGCCTGGCAGTAGGTCGCCCAGTGCCTGCTCCGCCACTTACTGGGCAAGTCACTCCCCCTCTGAGCCTCAGTTTCCTCTTCTGGGAAGTAATCAGTAACACCTCCCCCTTTGAGGGTTGTGCTCACCATTAAAAGAGCTAATGTATGTAAAAGAGATCAGAAATCCAGCCCGGAGGTTCTGTGGCTCCTTTTGTTGGTCCTTCTCCAGTCCTCCCCCAGGGTGTCATGCAGCTGGGTGACACCCCCAGCCTCAAGGTGAGGATGGGCTTCCTTGGAGGAAGCTGGCTTCATCTACAGTTGATGCATTTCTTCCTGGTCCACATTCCTATGGACCAATACATAAACCTGAGAGCCTGGGCAGGAAGGGGCCCGGGGGGGATGCTGTGCTTGAGAAGGTGCTGGCCTGAGCATCAGCTTTGAGATGCCCTTTGACTCTGGCTGCAAAGTTCCATTCTGCCTGAAGCAGGACAGAAGGCATCTGAAAGAAGTTCATGAGATGTGGAGGGATGTGATTTCCGGTTTCAGGTGTCCACACACATATACTCACCCACGTGGAAGCCACCGCGTGCAGCATGTCTGCTCACTACAGTTTGTGCTGTCTTCCCTGCACTGACTTTGGAGCTTTGAGGCATGTGTCAAAGTGGAGAGAACAGCAAACAGAGCTGGGGAACTTGGCTCTGACCCCTCCACCTTCTGAGCCATGGGTGACGCAAAGGGCAGGGGCTGAGATGCCCTCTCAGCTGACAATCTGTGTTCCATTCTCTAGAGGCTGCGAAAGTTGACAGAATGGGCTCACCTTTGCACTCTCCTCCCCGGCCACTTACAGTCTCCCCACAAGTCCTTCTCTGTCTGTTTGGCAGACTTAGAGGCCAAGGGCTTGGGGGTGCCATCAGGGTGGGGTCAGCAATGTCTAGTTTTGTAACTAGGCATCGTTTTCCGCTCAGAAATTTGAAACTGAATCCCAAAGATTCCTAATTATTATTCTAAGCTCTCACTGAAAATCTGAGGATAACTTTTAGAAGAGTGTGGCTGAGGATGGGTAAGAAAGGGAACAAGCAGGGCTGGACGGAGGAAAGAGAGAGGCAGAAGGTGACGTGGGAAGGAGCCAGATTGAGACCTGGGAGTGGAGGGCTGGCAGGACTCGGGCAGAGGAAAGCAGCTTAGATTCTGCCCTGAGGCAGCGGGGAGCTTCTGAAGGGTTTAAGCAGGGTCAGGAGGCATGATCAGATTTGCATTTAGAATGCTTGATCTGGTGCCCGTTGGAGGACGGATGGATTTGAGAGGGGCAAGTTGGAAGCAGACACCAACCCGATGCCGAACTCTGGGCAACAGACGAGGAGGCCCCACAGAGGATAGGGGTCCAGGGAAGGGGGAGGGGGGAGCTAAAGGATGCTTGGTAGATAACCTCAGAATGGCTTGATGGTTGTCTGCATTGGCTGAGGAAGGTGGACAGGGAAAAGAGGGAGCAGTGATGGCACCTGGGGGGCTGTATGTGTCACTCACAGAGACAGGATACATAGAACAAGTGCTCAGAGTCACAGAAAGTCCCAAGCTGTGTACCTCAGTGTGAGGTTTTGCAGGACATCCAGGGGGATGTGTCCAGAGAGCAAGTAGATGGAAGGGGGTCTAGGGTTTAGGAGGGGAGTGAGCCCATGATACAAGCATGGATGTTCTCTATGCAAAGGCTGGGGGAGTTGAAGCCCTGTGAGGGGATAAGATTACTCGGTACGCTTGAGGTTGAGTGAGAGGACAAGAGGCTGAGGACACAGACAAGGAAGCACAGTGTGTGTGTCCCCCAGCACAGAGTCTGCCACTGGCCGCTAGCCCAGGGCTGACCACAGAGAGGGCATCAGTGAATGTGTCTGGCTGTGATTCTTCTAGATGAGGCCTTTGTCCTCAACGTACCTGACTCTGCCAGGGTTGTCATAGTAACCACAGATGCAGGGATACTTGGTCTCTGTGTTGCCATGGAAACAAGCACTTGGGTGTCCCTGAGTGGCATGGCCACTGAGGACTTGGAAATTCACTCTGTACTGAAGGGTTTGGGAGTGAGACTGTGACTGGCAGAGAGGGTTTCCATGTCCTAATGAATCAGTGATGGTGGTGGTTAGTCTGACTGTTGCCACGGAGATGGAGGAAGACACCCAGGTGGCTTGTGCTAGCTTCAGTACTGAGCTGGTGAGACAAGGCATTGCAACGGGCTCCAGGTCTTTGTGTGCAGCCTGAACAGGACCAGCCTCCAAATTCACCCCATCCTCTGGCTGCCATGGGGCCCAGGACCCCTTTGCTTTCTTTTTGGGTTTGCACCCTTTTGCCAAGACAGGGGTTTTGTTCCCAGGAGGCACTCCCCGGCCCATGGGATCTCAGCATTCAAAGCAACACAGGAAACCTGGGCCCCTGAAACGGGGCCACCGAAGAGATCGGTAAGCACTCAACAGCCCCGCCTTTAGCCCATGGACCCCACCCTGTGTCCACTGCATTCCCCCTCTGCAGTCCCAAGGCCCTCCCTTCCCCTACCACATGGGGTCCCACTGCTTATCCCTCCCAAAGCCTCAGGCTCTAGACAGGTGAACAGGGGGCCTTTGCTCCCCTGCCTGCCCGGGATCTTGGGGGAACCCTCCACCACAGGAGGGAGGCCTCTGCCCCTGGCGGCTTCTGCCCTCTGCCTCTGCTGGTGGGCTCCTCCTGCAGCCTCCACCCCGCCCCTGTGCTCTGTTCCTCTGGCTTCAGCCATTACTGCCCTCATTCTGAGCTGCCTGCCTGCTGTCCTGCGCCCCACAGAGCCAGCACCTGCGGGAAGTCCCTCACCTGATCCCACTTAACTCCCACTGGAAGTGGCTGGGACCGAGGCCCTGGAGGAGGCCTTGAGCGGCACGGTCCGGCCAGGCAAGGGGCAGGAATGACGAGGTGAGGCACAAGGCCGTGGAGTCACCCCTGCTTTTTGTCCTCAGGAGAACAACCAGGAGGAAGTACTGGAAGGAAGGAAGGGAGATCGCTCGGTGAGCTGACAGGGGAGGAGGGTGTGCTGCCCGGGGAAGGGCTGTGCACAGGAGCCTGTGTGGGGAGGGTGTGGGCAGGAGAGGGCGGCTCAGAAGCGGTGGATGCGGTTTGCGCTCAGCCGTGTGCCTGGGAAGTGGGGTCTGCTGGAGTGTGTGACCCCTAAGTGGAGTCTTCCCTCACTGTGGCTGTTGTGGCTGGTGGCCTGGGTTTGTTCCTCCTGGACCCTTCTGTGGTCCTTTTGCCCAACTCCAGCCAGGTGATGCTGCTGAGAGGGCCCAGAGTTCGGGACTCTGCTGCCCAGCCTGTCCTGGGTCCCTCAGCCAGGCATTCCCAGGCCCACTAAGAGCCTTCAGATCCCCAGACCCACATTCTCCCTGCCCTAGGCTGGCATCCCCAAGGCCTGCTTCTACAGTCAGGAGATGGGTCTTTTCTAGGACTCCTGACCGGAGCCTCATTTGTGCTTTATTGATGGCAGGGTCCCTAGGATATATTTCTTGGCCCAGAGGATGGGCAGGAACAGCTGCCCTCTGAAGGAGTGGGCTTGCCTTATAGATGAGGCAAGATGTCGGACCCCGTTCCCAGGTGCAGTGTGGGCTGAGGGCTCCCAGTACCTGCGGAATCTGCCTCCCCTTTCAGGGACCAGGCAAAAGACATAGGGGGGCATCAGGGGCTCTGGTTTGCGCCCTCATGGATGTTGGTCCTGGGTTTCTGCTGAGGTCTCTGATGAAGTGTCCTAAAAGGGGGGCTCTGTGGAGAACCATGGGTCTCAGGTATGGCCCTGTGTTCTTTTCTACAGCCTCAAACCAGGTTGACTTTTTAGCCTAAAGAAAAGTTCATGAAGAGAAAGATGGGGAGCGGGGGTGGGGAGGTGGTATATCCCTTGAGGCTACTTCAGAGGCTCTTGGGAAGGAGGAGGAGGGGGAGGGGTGTAAGGATTGAACCCCAGGGGGCGGACTCTGCTGTATGACTCTAATGAGGCTTGAAGACTTCAGCTCATTTGTCCTCTGCAGCTGGTGCATTTTGAGTGATATGAGCTGATGAGTCTCCTGCTGGCACCTGCCACCCACATGCTGTCAAGGCCGAGAGAATCTCTAAGATCCATCTAACCCTTTGATTAGCAGGCAAAACTGAGGCGTCAGGGCAGGGTCACACTGCAAGTTCACAGCAGAGTCAGGACCAGAACCCAGGCCCCCTGCTCATGGCTCTCTCTATGCACTACAGGCCTGGGAGCCAGCCTCGCTGTGTGGGAGTCATGGGGCCTACTGGGAGTGCACGGTCCTCAGGTTTTGACCCTGCCTCCTGTGAATGGAGGCCCTGAGCATACTGTGGGCTATATACTCACCGCTGATGCCTGGCTGGCAGAGACACCTGGCTATACCAGCTTTCTGGGATGACTCTTTCCGGGATTTGGTGCCTCTCTATTTTACCCAGGGTCCCCCACACCACTCTGGCTCTTCCATGTTGAAAGGCTCTGCCAGTATCCCTTTAAAACTGTGTAATTCAAGATGGTGCCAACAAGCGTGACATTTTACTCACGGTAGCCAGTCCTGTATGGGCTCACAGGGCTGTGAGTAGAGGGACAAGGGAGTTGAGGGGCCAGGCAGCCTCAGGGTTAAGGCTGAGTTCTAGGGACATATCTCTGTAAGCTGGGAATAGTCATAATTTATGGCAAAGTTACATGGTCCAGCCATGGAAGGACATAGACAGAGTAAAAGAATCTTGTCACAGTGTTTTTATTGTAGGTTCTACCAGTCATACTGGCAGCTTCCATGTTCATGAGGACAGTTCCTCTGTACCCTGGCCTCTGAGATTTTTGTTGTCGTCAACTCATTGAATGTCACCTTTACTTCAGTCACCCATTACTGGGACCTTGTCATCGTTTGAAACTGTTCCACCTCTGAAGTCTTAATCTCTCTGTACCTCCTATGCATTCTGTTTCCCTCGGCTCCACTATGTCTGTTCATAGAGACCTTCAGGCCCCTGCCTCCTAGTTTTTCTCCTTGCCCTGAATCAACCCTTGATCCTATGCAGTCTGGACTCCATGACCTGTTACTTCAGCTGTTCACCAGTCACCACCTGGCCCCTTAGTCTCCCACACCACCCCTAGAACATGGTAACTGCCTGCCTTCTCTAGTCCTTACTTATAGGGATGGGGAGGAGGGTGGGGGATGGGAATCCCTTCACGAATTGACACTAGTCCAGATTCATGGTCCACAGCCTCAGCTGAGCCCCCGGTATGGCCCAGCAGTCCTGCTGCCTAGGCCCACTCCAGTTCTGCTTCAGCTTTTTCAAAGCTCTCACATAATCCCTCTAATTTCTTTCTTTTTTAAAAAAATATTTATTTATTTATTTATTTGGTTGCTCTGGGTCTTAATTGCGGCAGGCAGGCTCCTTAGTTGTGGCATGTGAACTCTTAGTTGAGGCACGCATGTGGGATCTAGTTCCTCGGCCAGGGATCGGACCCAGGCCCCGTGCATTGGGAACGTGGAGTCTTAACCACTGCGCCACCAGGGAAGTCCCAATCCCTCTACTTTTCTATTCCACAGTTTCCCTACTCATTCCCAGCAGTCTACCTAGGCTCTCTCTTTATAGAGTAAAGAAAATTTGCCAAGAGGAAATTTCTTTAACCTCTGCCCTGGGCTACATCCATGCCCATCCACGCTTCTGGCCCCCATCATACTGAGAGATAGGTGTTCCTCTTCCAGCTAACCTCTCTACCAGAGATCTGGGGACCCTCCCCTCTGCCCCTCCACCCGAGATCCCCCCTCTGCTGCTTCTCCCCTCTTCATCTTCATCAGCTCCCCTCTCCTGGCTCCTTCATTCATAAGCCAGTTAAGAAATAAAACAAAAATACCTTGACTTTACAACCTCCTCTCTCTCCTGCCCTTCTCAGCTAAGCCTGTTAAAATCAAAGCCAGTGTTTATTATCTCCATTTCCTCACCTCCTGCTGAGTCCTTAATCCACTATGACCTGGCTGCTGCCCTCACTTTACCACCCGAGCTTCTCATCCTGTGTCTCCAGTGAGGCTTACTGTAAATCCAGCTGAAGCCTTTCAGTTCCCAGTTGACCTCTCAGCAGCATTTGATGCAACTGAGTGCGCTCTGCCTTTTGAAGCCCTCTTCCTTGCATTCCGTGACCCCTCACTCTCCTTTTCCACCTGCCATCCTGATAATTATTTCTCAGTGTTCTTCATGAGATTTTCTTCCTCTGTTCACCCTGGAAGTGCTGATGTGGCCCAGGATTCTGTCCTGGTCTCTTTTCTCCCTTCTTGTTTCTGGTGGTCTCATGGATTACCATGGCTTTAATTTCCATCTGATGGCTAGAGCTGTTCCCTAGACCCTTCTCCTTACTTTTACTTTTCCTTTTTAGTTCTATCAGATTTTCCTCGTGTATTGAAGTTCTGTTCATAGGTACAGAAACATTTAAGACTGTTATGTCCTCTCAAGAACTTAACCCCTTCATCAACAAGAAATGTCCTTCTTTATCTATGGTAACATTTCTTGTTCTGAAGTCCAATTGGTCTGATAATAATATAATCACTCCAGCTTTCTGTTCATTAGTGTTTTCATGGCATATCTTTTTCCATCCTTTTACTTTTAACCTCTCTGACTTTATTATTTTTTTAAATTAATTAATTTATTCATTCATCTTAGGCCACGCTGGGTCTTTGTTGCTGTGATGGGTTTTCTCTAGTTGCGGCGAGCGGGGGCTACTCTTTGTTGCGGTGCACGGGCTTTTCATTGCGGTGGCTTCTCTTGTTGCGGAGCATGGGCTCCAGGTGCACACGCTCAGCAGTTGTAGCTCATGGGCTCTAGAGCGCAGGCTCAGTAGTTGTGGCACACAGGTTTAGTTGCTCCATGGCATGTGGGATCTTCCTGGACAGGGCTCAAACCTGTGTCCCCTGCATTGGCAGGCGGATTCTTAACCACTGTGCCACCAGGGAAGTCCCTCTGACTTTAAAGTGGGTTTCTTTTAGAAATTGTATCATTGTCATTTTAAAATTTTTATTTATTTATTTATTTATTTTTGGCTGAGTTGGGTCTTCGTTGCTGTGTGCGGGCTTTCACTAGTTGCAGCGAGCAGGGGCTACTCTTCGTTGCGGTGCGTGGACTTCTCATTGCAGTGGCTTCTCATTGCAGAGCACAGGCTCTAGGTGCGCGGGGCTCAGTAGTTGTGGCACACGGGCTTAGTTGCTCCGAGGCATGTGGGATCTTTCCAGACCAGGGATCGAACCTGTGTCCCCTGCATCAGCAGGGGGATTCCTAACCACTGTGCCACCAGGGAAGTCCCTCATTGTCATTTTTATGCAGTCTGACAAGTATGGCTTTTTTTTTTTTTTTTTGCGGTACGCGGGCCTCTCACTGTTGTGGCCTCTCCCGTTGAGGAGCACAGGCTCCGGACGCACAGGCCCAGCGGCCATGGCTCACGGGCCCAGCCGCTCTGCAGCATGTGGGATCTTCCCGGACCGGGGCACGAACCCGCGTACCCTGCAACGGCAGGCGGAGTCTCAACCACTGCGCCACCTGGGAAGCCCGAGTTTGGCTTTTTAATTGGAATGTTTAGACCATTTACATTTAACGTTATCATCAATATGGTTGATTTAAAATCTACCATCTTGCTATTAGTATTCTATTTGTCCTACTTGTTCTTTGTTTTCTTTTTCTTCTTTTCCTACTTTCTTTGAGAGTGGGTGTCCTTTATGATTCTATTTTATCTCTCTTCTTAGCTTATTAGTTATTAGCTTGAGTGTCTTTTATGATTCTACTTTATCTCTATTCTTACCTTATTTTTGTTTATGTTTTTGTTTTTCTTAGTGGTTACTCTGGGGTTTACAAGGTACATCTTAAACTTACCACAGTCTACCTTAAAACATTATACCACTTCATGAATATCATAAGAAACTTACAAGTGTACTTCCATTCCCCCTTCTTGTCTTTTAGCTGTTGTCATGCATTTTGCTTTTACTTTTGATATAAACCCAGCTATACATTGTCATTATTTTTGCTTTAAACAGTCAGTTATCTTTAAAAAAAATACCTTTATTGGGATATAATTTATATACCGTGTAATTCACCTATTTATAGTGTACAGTTCAATGTGTTTTAAGTTGTGCAGCCAACACTACAATCAATTTTAGAACATTTTCATTTACCCCCCACACACCCCAAAAAACCCATGCCCATTAGTAGTCACTCCTCTTTCCTCTCCCCACCCCCATCCATACACAACTGCTAATTTACTTTCTGTCTCTGTAGATTTGCCTATTTTGGACATATCATGTAAGTGGAATCACACAATGTGTGGTCCTTTGTGACTGAGTTCTTTCCTATCATAACGTTTTCAAGGTTCATTCATGTTGTAGCATGTCTCAATACTTCATTTCTTTTCATTGCCAAATAATATTCAATTATATGGATATATCACATTTGTTTATTCATTCGTCAGTTGATGGACGTTCACATTGTTTCCACTTTTTAGCTATTATAAATGATGCTGCTGTGAACATTTGTGGACATGTTTCCTTTCTCTTGGGTATATGCCTAAGGGTAGAACTTCTGGGAGACTGTATGTTCACCCTTTTTGGGGAACTGCCAGACTGTTTTCCAAAGCGGCTGTACCATTTCACATTCCCACCAGCAATGCATGAGAATTCTAATTTCTCCACATCCTTGCCAATACACATTTTATCTGTGGTTTTGATTATAGCCATCCTAGTGAGTGTAAAGTGGTATCTTATTCTGGTTTTGACTTATATTTCCCTGATGACTAATACTGACTAATGGTGTGCCTGTAAGTCATTTATGTATCTTCCTTGGAAAAATGTCTATTCAGATCCTTTGCTCATCTTTAAATGGACTGTCTTTTTATTACTGAGTTGTAAGCATTCTTTATGTATTCTAGATACAAGGAGTCCCTTGTCAGATAATAATTTGCAACTATTTTATCCCTTTCTGTGGGTTGTCTTTTCACTTTCTTAATGGTGTTCTTTATAACACAAAAGTTTTAAATTTTTACGAAGTCTAATTTACCTGTTGTTTTCTTTTGTTGCTTGTGTTTTTGGTGTCATATCTATTGAAATCATTGCTTAATCAAAGGTCGCAAAGATTTATGCCTATGTTTCCTCCTAAGAGTTTTATAGTTTTAGCTCTTACATTTAGGTCTTTCAGTAATTTTGAGTTAATTTTTGTATATAGTGTGAGGTGGAGGGGGGTTCCCAGGTTTTTCTTATTTTGGATATTCAGTGGTCCCAGCACAATTTGCTGAAAAAAACTGTTTTTTCTACAATCAAATGGTCTTGGCATCCTTGCCAAAAATCAATTGACTGTAAATGTGAGTTTATTTCTGGACTCTCAATTCTACTATGTTGATTTATGAGTCTGTCCTTGTACCAGTACCATACTCTCTTGATTACTATAACTGTAGTAAGTTTTGAAATCAGGAAGAGTGAGCTCTCTAAATTTGTCCTTTTTTTTTTTTTTTTTTTTTTGTTTGGTACGCGGGCCTCTCACTGTTGTGGCCTCTCCCGTTGCGGAGCACAGGCTCTGGACGTGCAGGCTCAGCGGCCATGGCTCACGGGCCCAGCCGCTCTGCGGCATGTGGGATCTTCCCGGACCGGGGCATGAACCCGTGTCCCCTGCATCGGCAGGCGGACTCTCAACCACTGCGCCACCAGGGAAGCCCCAAATTTGTCCTTTTTCAAGACTGCTTTGGCTATGCTGGGCCCCTTGAATTTCCATATGAATTTTAGGACCAGATTGTCAATTTCTGCAAAGAAACCAGCTGGTATTCTGATGGGGACTGTGTTGAATCTGTAGATCAATTTGAGGAGTATTGCCATCTTAACAACATTTAATCTTCTGATCCATAAACACAGGATATCTTTTCATTTATTTAGGTCTTCTTTAATTTCTTTGAAAGAAGTTTGTCGTTTTCAATGAACAGTCTATACTTCTTTTTAAAAAATTCATTCCGAAGTATTTTTTGATGCTTTTGTAAATTGAATTGTTTTCCTAATTTCATTTTTGGATTGTTCCCTGCAAGTATATAGAAATATAACTGATTTTATATATCGATCTTGTATCCTGCAAGTTTGCTGAACTCGTTCATTAGTTCTAATAGCTTTTAGTGGACACTTAGGTGTAATTTATACAAAATCATGTCATCTATGAATAGAGATCATTTTACTTCTTCCTTTCTAATCTGGATGCCTTTTATTTCATCTTCTTGCCTGTTCCTCTTGGCTAGAACCTCCAGTACAATGTTGAATAGATTTGTTTTGATCCTAGTGGGTATGCATTCTGCCTTTCACTTTTACGTATGATGTTAGTTTTTGTTTTTTCACAGATGCCCCTTGTCAGGTTGAGGAAATCCCCTTCTATTTCTAATTTGTTGAATGATTTTATCATGAAGTGGTGTCAAATTTTTTCAAATGCTTTTTCTGCGTTTATTGAGATGATTGTGTGGTTTTGTCCTTTATTCTACTGATATTGTGTATTATATTAATTGATTTTTGGATGATAAGCCAACTCTGCACCCCTGGGATAAATCCTACTTGGTCAGGATGTATAATCCTTCTTATATGTTGCTGAATTCAGTTTGTTTGTTTGTTTGTTTAATGAGGAAAAATATTTTACATATACCTACATATTTACCATTTCCAGTGTTTTTCATATATGTATTCAAATTGTCATCTAGTATCATTTTCCTTTTACTGTAATCATGGGTTACATGTGAATCTGCTACTGGACTGTGACCTCTCTGAGGGTAAAGCCTCATCTTGCTTGGCTCTGTACTCTTGGCGGAGGGCAGGAGTAGGTGCTCAGTGTGAGTGCACTGAATGAATGAAAGCTGGGTATGGAGGCATGGCTGGTGGAAACAAGGAGACCCAAGACCAGCTGCCCTTCACTGGCCTGGTTGTCTCAGAGCAGAAGAGCTCAGTGCAGCAGAGCCTTCCTTCCAGAGCTGGGCAACACTGGGCTTGAGGGTTTGTGCTCTACTGCACAGGGGCTAGACTTGCATGAGCCTTCATGTGGCTGTGTTTATACCTGCTTCAGAGGGAGCCCTGCTGTATCATCATCCTGGCCTGCATGGGCCTGAGCCCCAGGGAGGGTCTTGGGGTAGCTGGGTTTTAGGCTTCTCGGCAGAGCTATCTCCTACACGAAAGTCAGAAACTGTGCCACAAGGAGCCTGATGTGTCACAGGAAATTCTTATTGAAAAGAGATTCTAGAATAGGATGTGGTGAAGGGCTTTGATGATTGGGACATGCCACCATGCAATGGAACTCTGCTAGGAAAGTTCCCATTTGCTCATCCATTTTAAAAGTGGTTTATATATATTACTGTCATTCGATTACAAGCTCCATGAAGGCAGGAGCCATGTCTGTCTTTTTCATTGTTGGGTCCTCAGCCTACAGTGCATGTAAACAGTAAGCACAGAATAAATGTTGAATGGACAATAATAGCCAAAATTTCCTGAGGACTTACAGTGTACCACACAGTGCTAAGCCATTTACACGTATTAACTCATGTAACAGTCACAACCACCATATTCATTCTCAATATGAGATGAAGAAACTGGGACACATAGTGGTTAAGTAGATTAGTCAAAGTCACATTGTCACATAAGTGGTGAGGCAAGCTTTCAAAGGCTTGTGCACTTAACCTTTATTGAATGAATGAATGAATGAATGAATTCGTACATATGAGTATTTTGATATATAGTGTCTACAAAGGGGACCATACCATAATAGATAAAGATATATTTCTTAAAACAATCATCAGAACATCAGACTTTCCATTATTTGGACTGTCCATACTCAATATCAATTAATGTCTCTCTTTATAATATATATAATGTTAAATACAACATTCAATTAAATGTAGTAATTCTATAAGTATTAAGTATTAAGTAATGCTCACATATAGTATATATCATCACTATTAACATTGTGATCTTACTGCATGCCAGGCTTTGTGTTAAGTGTTTTACATAAATTGTCTTATTTAACATTCATAATTCTGTGAAATAGGTGTTAGAATGCCTGTGCATTTCTGTGATATAACTAAGGCTCAGAGAGGCTAAGCCCTGAGAGGTCACAGAGCTTATCACAAAGCCAGATTTGAGCCCATGCCTATTTGACTCCATATCTGTGCTCTTAAGGGCTTTGCTATACTCCCTCTCCTGTAGTCTGGCTGAAGCAGGGGCTGCCTTGGGTCTTCCAAGCTCTCACTCTCCCAGAAAGCTCCCAAATTCTAGGGCCTGGTCCCCACTTCACAGCCCTACCCAAGGGGGATGATCAGTGCCCCAGGCAGGTTTTCCCAGCCCCTGTCCAGCAGGGAGAGATGAAGCTTCAACAGTTCAGACATTGTGTTGTGTAATCCTAGTACCTTAGAACTTGAGGGATGCCATATTGGAGCCCATCCTAGACCAACTAAATCAGAATCTCTGGGAGTAAGCCCAAGAATCTGAATTTTTAAATAGCTCCCCAGGAGACTCTGTTGTCTAGAAAGATTTGGGAACCACTGGCCCAGGCTCAGGAAAGAGGAAATGGATACTCCTCAGGAAAAAAAGTAGGGGCTCTTGCCCAGGCCAACTTCACTACACCTTTTAGAAACATGGTGGCATCATGTGGTATGAACATATATTGTAAAATAATATTAAAATTTTTAAAAGAACATATGTTCATTGTGGTAAATTTGGGATACATAAAACAATATAAGGAAGAAACGTAAGATTACCTATAATCCTAACACCCAGAGGCAACTCCTGTTAACATTTTGATTTATTTCTATTTTTTTAACTTTTCTTTATAGTATAGTACACATAAAAATGCACAAATATATATATATATTTTTTTAAAAATAAATTTATTTATTTATTTTTGGCTGTGTTGGGTCTTCGTTTCTGTGCGTGGGCTTTCTCTAGTTGTGGCAAGCAGGGGCCACTCTACATCGCGGTGCGCGGGCCTCTCACTGTCGCGGCCTCTCTTGTTGCGGAGCATAGGCTCCAGACGCGCAGGCTCAGTAGTTGTGGCGCATGGGCTTAGTTGCTCCGCGGGCATGTGGGATCTTCCCAGACCAGGGCTAGAACCCGTGTCCCCTGCATTGGCAGGCGGATTCTCAACCACTGCGCCACCAGGGAAGCCCCATAAAATGCACAGATATCGAGTACACAGATTATAATGAATTTTCACAGCTGAGCACAGTTATCTTAACAAAACTCAGACCAAGAAACAAAACATTGCCAGCACCCTAGAAACCCTTTGAACTCCTTTCTGGTAACTTCTCCCTCCAAAGCAGTTAAACCGACTTCTAACATTATGGATTAATTTTGCCTGTGTTTGACATTTATATAAATGGAATAATTTGTTATCTCCTCTTGGGGTCTGGTTTATTTTGCCAATATTATATCTGTGAGATTAGGCAAGTACAGTAGTTCATTTACTGTCACTGTATAGTATTTGTGTGACTATAGCATAGTTTATATGTCCATTTTACTGTTGATGGCATTTGGGGAGTTTAAAGTGTTTGGCAACTGTGACTAGTGCCGTTATGAACATTCTTGTACCTGTCTCTTGCTGCATGTGTGTATGCATATCTGCGAGCTACGTATCTAGGAGTGGAATTGCTGAGTTTTATGTTCAGCTCCAGCAGGTGTTGCCAAAGTTCTCCAAAATGGTTCTACAAATGCACTTTTGCCAGCAGTATATGAGTCCTGGTTGTTCCACATCCTCACCAAAAGTGTTTTTATTTTAGCCATCCTGGTGAGTGTGTGGTATTGTTGTTTTGCTTTGCATTTCCCTGATGAATAGTGAAGTTGAGCACCTTTTCCTTCATGTTTTGTTTTGTTTTGTTTTTATGGTTCCACCTCACGGATTACGGGATCTTAATTCCCTGACCAGGGATTGAACCTGGGCCCACAGCAATGAAAGCACTGAGTCCTAACCACTGGACCATCAGGGAATTCCCACCCTTCATGTATTATTATATATTTTTTAATAAATGTATTTATTTTATTTATTTATTTTTGGCTGCGTTGGGTCTTTGTTGCTGTGCGTGGGCTTTTCTCTAGTTGTGGTGAGCGGGGGCTACTCTTTGTTGTGGTGCACAGGCTTTTCATCGTGGTGGCTTCTCTCGTTGCAGAGCATGGACTCTAGGTGCACGGGCTTCAGTAGTTGTGGCACGGGGGCTTAGTTGCTCCGAGGCATGTCGGATCTTCCCGGACCAGGGCTTGAACCCGTGTCCCCTGCATTGGCAGGTGTATTCTTAACCACTGCACCACCAGGGAAGCCCCATGTATTTCTTTTTAATCTTTTACTATGTGCCCACTCCTGGCAACCCTTAGTTCATACAAAAAGAAAAAAAGAAAGAGAGAGAGGGAGGGAGGGAGGAAGGAAGGAAAGAAGGCCGGCCAAACCATAAAGCAAAAAACATCTGATAAAATAAGAAAAAAAAATCAAGGTAAAGCCCTATGTTCTTTTTCCCTTCAGTGAAGTCTGTCATCTTAAAAATAAACTGTCTGACTATAAGACCTTAAAGAAAATACATGGTCTGCTGTTTTTCTGCCTCTTAGCTCTTTCTTCCTGTGCTTTTCTCAACCACTTAATTTTCACTTACCCTACCAACAGCATTTGGACCTTTTGGGGGATGCATTTTTATAAACTTTGCACAATATTCTTCAAAGAAAGGCTGTTGTGACATAGGAAAAGCTTAAACTCAGGGTGAGAGAAGAAGCCTTGTATAGCCAATGCCCAGAACTAGTTACTGTCATGCCCCTGGGAACAGTAAAGCTTTGCAGAGTGGAGTGGAGTCAAGTTGTGGACATTGCAGAGTGAATTCTAAAAATAAGTTTGTTTTGTTTTGTGCTGCTATTGCCGAAAATTGTTTGTTAATCAAGAAAATGGATTTAATTCTCTTTAGGTACTATTTTGGAAAAAAAAATCTTCTTAGGCATTATCCAAAAAAATATGCAGTTTAAGTTCATTCATAAAGCAATTATATATGTTTGTGTGTGCATATATCCTTTTTGCAAAGTTGTGTAGACTGTCATCTAAGTTTTTTTTTTTTTTTTTTTTTTGGGTACGCGGGCCTCTCACTGTTGTGGCGGAGCACAGGCTCCAGACGTGCAGACTCAGCGGCCATGGCTCACAGGCCCAGCCGCTCCGCGGCATGTGGGATCTTCCCAGACCGGGGCACGAACTCGTGTCCCCTGCATTGACAGGCAGACTCTCAACCAGTGCGCCACCAGGGAAGCCCTGTCATCTAAGTTTTTCATGTAACATGTTTTCCCATATCATTTAATATTTAAAACTTTTTGTGGCTCTATAATAGCTCTTTTTATGGACTTACTGAAATTTATTTAATCACTCTCCTATTTTGGTTATTTCAATAATTTCTAAATTCTCAGTGATGAACATCTTTGTGCATAAATTTCCATGCTCACCTGATTACTTTCTTAGAATAGCTTCACAGAAGTGAAATTAATGGCTCAAAAAGAGTGAATGCCTTTAAAGGTCTTTGATACATTAGTATTAGACATTCCTTGCAGAAAGACCATCATTCAGCACTCTCCCCAGCAATATATGACGTGCCATCCCATTGCACGTTTGCCAACTTTGCACTCACTTCAATTACAGTGTCTGTTGCCATATAGAAGACTGTCGTTTTGAACCTAATAAAATCTGTAGACTTCTGGATTCAGGAACATGCTTAGAAAACCTCCCCTACTCCCTATGAGTGATTAGAACAGTATTGTCTAATATTTTCTCCTTGTAGAAATGTTTTCTTTTTTACAATAAATCTTAATCCGTCTGTTATTTGTTTTTGTGTCTGATATGAAGTAGGGATATAACTTTTTTTCCCCAAATGGATAGCAAGTTGATCTGTAAACCATTTGGTAAATAGTACATTTCTTCAGTCTTTTGAAAGGCCATCTTTATCATAAGCCAATTTCCTCTACAGACATGAGTCCCTTTCCACACTACATTGGTCTGTTTGGGCATTCTCGAGCCAGTTCCACTGTTTTGGTTATTTCAGTCTTAGTACAGTTTGAGAGCTGATGTGGCAAGTGCCTCCTTATTCTTTCTCTTTTATAAAATTTTCTTGGCTGTCTTGGAAAATTGGCTTATTTTTCCAGATGAATTTTGGAATAAATTTATCCAGTTAAAAAAATCCTACTGCACTTTTGATTAGAATGGCATCAAATCTATAAATTCATTTGTAGAAATGCATACCAAAATTATAATACCAGACAGGAACAGAGTATGCATCTCCTTAAATCAGGGGTGTTTGTATAGGTAAGATTTCTTGAGTTTTTTTTTTAGAATTTTAGTACGTTTTCATGTATGTCTGAGACATTTCTTGTGAAGTTTTTCGGGATATGTTATCTCTTCTATTGCTTTTGTGAAAAAGATAGGATCTCTTGTTTTATATTTTTAACTAGATATTTCTGATATGTAAGAAAATTATTAATTGTAGTGTCACCAGCTCATCCTCACTGAGCCCCTGGGACACTGAGGCCTGAGGGTTAGGGACTTGCCTCTGGCCACAAGGTGAGTCTGGAGCCCAGGCCTAGATGCCCAGCCTGGGTCCCCTGGAAGCCTCCTAAGTTAGGCAGAGAGAAGGGCTTGTTGTAACTCAGTAGTCAGGGAGCCCAACTACTGTTTCCATGGAAACCTGTAGGCAGCATCTTCTGGGAAGACCAGGATGTGGAGTCCAGAGGGAACAGGCTGCACTAGGGTAGGGCCAGTCTAGGGTGTGTGTGTGTGAGAGAGAGAGATGGGGGCGGGGGAGGGAGGGAGAGAGAGAGAGAGAAACAGTTTCTAAAGAGAGAGGTGGGTACCTCACCATCATCCACTAAGGCCTGGTGCAATATTCTGTATTGATGCTGGGCGATGGCTGTAAGGAGGGGTGATGTGCCATTGAGATGACTTTCCTGTGTCCATCAGACCCAGTCCGAGGCTGCTCTTAGAGTGAGCTGGAGGTGCTCTAGGCAGAAGTGCTGGCATCTGCCCATCATGGGACCTGGAGCCCAGCTGGTATCTGCTGGACACTGGTTCCTCCTCCCTCAAGGCCCAGGAGGGAGGCCCTCACCCAGGCCACACAAATGCTGGGGTGATGGAAGCAGAGATGGTCCCCTCACCCCAGGACCCACCTCCACCCATAATGGGCCGGGTGGCCAGGACAGTAAAGGAGTACAGGGTGGTGGTCGGGGGGACTGGGCAGGGCCTGGCCTTTAGGTGGGTCTGAGGGTTGGGACCGCCAAGGACAGGGTGTGCCTCTGCCACAGCCTCAGTCTGGCAAGACAGGAAGGGGATGCCCCCTGCGTCCTGCGAGCATCTGTGGAGCTTGTAGCTGGGGGCCCTGACTTCCCTGCTCACCTTCCCACCAGCCCAGGAGAGCCTGAGCTCAGCACTCACTGTGCCTGAGCGAGGCCTGCAGACCCCAGGGAGACCTGCTCTGGCCAGGCGTGGGAGGACCTTCTGGAAGCAGGTGGGGCATCTTTGTTTGGGGGGTGGGGCGCTGGGGAGAGCAGGAAGGAGGTGGGCTGCTGGAGCCACCCAAGGTGCCTGAGGCTGGGTCTGAAGGACACAAAAGTATCAGCCAGCAGTGTTTGTCCCATCCCTTGTCCCATCCTGTGCCATCCTCCCTGGGCCTCAAGCCGGGGCCTGACCTCCAGGAATTGAGCTGTGACCCCAGGGAAGCTCACTCCAGCTTTCTCAGCTCTTGCTGCCAGGATCCCCTCACATTCCTTGATCCAGGAGGTGGGCTTAGAGTTCTGGTAGGGGTGTGGGCGGAGTCTCCTGCCTTGGAAAGGGGGCGTGATACGAAGATACCTGGAGCGTGAGCTCACGTGCGGGGTGACACGTGTGAATGCCTGTGCTAGGTGAGCGTGGAGAGATGAGGCGGGTGATGGGATACATGCGTGCACGGTGTATGTGCATACGTGCTGGAGGTGTGTGTGGTACGTCTGGAGTGGGGCAGGTGCGTGGTGGGCAGGGTACGGCACCCACTGATGTGTGGGATGCCTTGAGTCGGGGGTAACAGGTATTTGGTGGGGGAGATGTGCATATGAAGTATGTGAAGGCGTTTCGGGTACACGTGCTTGTGTGTATGTGGTGTAGGGTATGCGGATAGTGGTGAGTATAAGATATAGCTGCAGGAAGAATATATATGTGGCGCGTCTGAGGTGATGTCTGGGAGGCTGTACATGTGCTTGCTCGTCGGCACCTGGAGGAGGGGCTGGCACATTACTGTATGTGGTGTGGCTTGGGAGGGGGAGGGCTACATGAAGTTACATGCGTCCAAGGTGTGTCCAAGGTCATGTGTGCGTGCGCGCATGTGTGTGTGTGTGTGTTGGGGGAGGGATGGAAATGAACTAGCACATGAGCGTGCAGAGTGTGTTTGGAGAAGGGACAGGCATTGGTGGCCGTAGTCTTTCCTCTCCAAGTTGAGGAACCTGAGGCTCATGTGGGGAAACGAGCGTGATCCCATCCCCGGCAGCTCACAACCTAGACTCTCGAGGGTTGGGGAGAGGACCGGCCCCTCTGGTGGCCTGGTGGGTTACAGCCGGTCATGTTCAGTCCTTTAGGATTCCTGTCCTGCAGCCGGCTCCCATCGCCCCGCGAGAATCAGTTGCACAATAAAGGAAGAGTTTTGTAAGCCAGTTGCTAAATATAGCTGTCATTAATACTTAAACTATACAAATGTAAAATTAAATAATGTTAAAAACAAAGGTGATAAATACTCAGACTCCCCACCTGTTAATTGTTTTACTACATTGGACCGCATCTGTGCTCTTGAGGTGATGTGTGTCCCTTGTATGTGTGGCGGCTGGTCTGTTGTGAGGCACTGCTGTGCATCTGTTCCCGACTCCGCATTCAGTCACGTCTCAAAATCGAAGTATTTCTTCCATGGAAGTCAGCAGATGCTACAAGTTAAGACTTGATTTATTCTTTTGTTGATGGTGTAGACTTAAGACAGGGATGGAAAACAATTTTAGGAGTGCAGATTAAACTTTCAAGCTTGTCATGTCTGTGGCTGCTTTTTTGTGAACAGCAGAAACTATTGAAGAATTATTTTTCCAGTGTTCAAAAACTGTTAACTGATTCAGCAAAGAAGTCACTCAAATCACTGATGAATGAGTGATGTTTTGACACATCTTTGTTGTTTCACCTTCATCTTACTTGTTAAACGAAAATATCAACCAACACGCAAGTTGGAACTACGCCCATTCGCCACTGCAGCCATAGGTTGGCTCCAACTAGAGCATAAAGCAAAAATCAATGAATACATTGATTTGGGGGACAATCAACTGGCTATGTGGAATTTTTATTTGTAAATTATGTGCTATACAACCTTTACATCAGCAAAATTTATAATAAACTTATGTATATATGCATGCAAACATTGTTTGGAGACCTGGGTATTAAGCATCACTGTGTGAAGCTCTCAGGAGGTCCTAGTTACCTACTCCCCACCACACGTCTCCTTTATTGTGCATGGGGTGAGGGGAAGGGGGCAGGTGCAACCTCAGAGACACTGGGAGCCGCTTCTCAGATTTCCAGACAAGCTGCAGTGGGTCACCAGCTCAGCTGGGACCTCCTCCTGGTCCTGGGCTTTGGGGCTCACCTGGAGGCCCCATTCATTCAGCACTAGCTACCTAAGCCCCTTCTCTGTGCCAGGTGCTGGGGATCCCCAAGTAGGAGGAAGACATGGTCCCTGCCTGCATGGAGCTCACAGCCCAGAGGAAGAAACACCCAGTCCCAGCCAGCCACTCCCTTAAGAGCATGGGGCAGAAAGGAGACCCCTCGCCCAGCTGGAGAAGGAGGGAGGCCAGGACAAGGGCAGTTGGCCTGATACAATTGTTCCTCAGCACTGGGTGCGCAGCACCCATGGGCTCTCTGTTAAACAGGCAGAGACTCTCTTTCGGTCAGTCTGGGCGGTGCATTGCCCAGGAGTCTGCAGTGTGCTTGGGGATAGTGAAGCGGGCGACCCTCAGGCCACCCTTGGAGGAATCGTGATCTGGGGAGAGATGAGGGTGTGTGCAGAGGCAGAGAGATGAGAAAGATGAAGTCGCTTGGGGAGATCTGGAAGGAGACTTGAAGGGGGACTGGAGCAAAGCAGAGGTGGGCCAGCCTGGAGGGGAGGGCAGGGAGAAGCAGGAGACAGAGGGCGGCAGCTCACACAGCCTCATGAGGGGGTTGGATTCTGCCCTGTGGAATGAGTGGCTGTCGAAAAATCCTTGTTAGCAGAAAGGTGATGTGCTCAGATTGACTTTGGAAAGTGTGATGCTCTTGGAGCGGGCAGAACTGGAGGTCAGGAGACTGGAAGGAGGCTGGAGACACGTGAGGCCTAAACCCAGAGAGAGCCATGGGGGACAGAGGAGAGGGACTGATAGGAGGGCGCTGAAGGTCGAACCCGCAGGGCTAGGTGAAGGACAGAGGAGTTCGGGTGGCATCTGGGTTTCTGGGGTGATTGGGTAGATGTTGCCAGAAAACATAGGAGGAGGGGCAGGTCTGGAGTGAGATGAGTTCAGTTTTGGACCTGGGGAGTCGGGGTTCTTCTGGAGGGACTCTGAGGCATTTGGAGCTCAGGGGAGCCATCAGGAAGTAGAGTTGGGAGTCCCAGCAGGTTGGCAGGGGGTTGGGGTGTGGGAGTGGAGAGGCTCCCCGGGAGAAAAGAATGAGAAGGTTTTCAGAACAGGTGTCCAGATCCGGTCCTGAAGGGCCAGGTACTCAGGTGCCTGACTTGGCCTCATTTCTAGAGAAGTGGCCCAGACGCCAGGTCCCTGCATTTGTGAGAGCCAGATGGTGGGCGGGAGAAGGCTGGAGGAGTTCAGAACCATGGGCCGGGTGGCTGGCTGCCTTCGGTAGGAGCTGGAGGTCACAGTGCTTAGGAGTCTTGGGGCCTCAGTTCTAGCTCCAGTCCTGGCTTTGCTACCAACTTGCTGTGTGACCTTTGGCAAATCACTACCCACTCTGGGCCTCAGCTTCTTTTTTTGAAAATGGGAAGGTTGGACCAGACCAGTGACTTTCAAATGACATTTGGAGCCCCAGGGTCACCCAGAACTAACTCCAGGGAATCATTGGAGGTGGAGGGAGAAGCTGAGGGTGTGGTGCTCCAGTCCCCGCCCTCCCCCAGCTTCGTCCAGAGCCACTTGCTTTTATGTTTTCTATGTTGGTTGCCAACCACTGGGCCAGAGAATCCCAAGTCTGTGAAGCCTTGTCCACAAAGGCACTATGGAGACTGAAGGGTAATAAACCACGATGAGAAAACTGAATATCCTCAGACAGATACTGTGTGAGCCTTGATGCCCATTTCCCATGTAGCACAGTCACGGTCATGCCCTTGGTTACCCAGGATTTGGCTCTGCCTAGTTGCGGGCAATCTCAGCAGTTGATGCAGCTCAACTTGCTGTCTCCTCCTGGCTGGTGGGTCACCAGCCTCAGCCATCAGTGCACCCTCATGGGGGTCTGTGTGACACCGAACCTTCCCCACGGCTCCCAGGGACAACACAGTGTGAGGTTTGCTGTGAAGCAGCAAGAGGCCTCCTTGTCCCTTGATGTTCTCTGTCCATTGTTGCTATAAAAGCAGAACAAAGATTCTCTGAACAGGATGCAAAACACTTGAGTTCTTCCTAAAGTCTGACCTCCATGACGACGCCCACCGAGTGCTGAGGCCTCAGTCGGTAACCCTGGCTTCCTCCAGCCCCACCGAGCTGCCCCCAAACACCCCTCCTAGTTGGACACTCTCAGCAAACCGGAGGGAGGCTGGGCGTAGACCAGGGTGCGGGAGGGTGATGAGAGGGGGGCCCAAGATGCGAGCGGAAATGTCCTTCCAGTGCCCCCAGGGAAAACTTGGCCCCTTCAAGTCTGTGTGACCTCACGTCCCCGAGAAGCCCAGGCCTGGCTTCCCTCCCTCAGGGCATGGCCCCCGAGCTAGGGAGGGGTGCTGCCCACACCCTTGCTCCGGGATCCTGCCGTGAGGCGGTCAGCTCAGTGGGGCCAGCCATCATACCTGTTTGTCCCGCGTGCCTTCAGCCCAAGCTCATTCCCAGCGTGTACAGCCCTGCCATTGCTGGGAAGGTGGTGCTGCCCCTGCCCCTACCCCCAAAGGCATCCAGATCCCCCAAGTCAGGCCACACAGGCTTGAAGACTGTGCCTTTGGGGAGCTCCGGGGTCCCCAGGTCTCTTGCTACCTCGGGAACAGTTTGGAGGAAGATCTCAGCAGAAGTGGCCTCCGCCCTGTCACTCCTCAACATCCTAGATAGGGCTCAGAAACTTGCTCCGGCACCCCTGGGACGAGCCCCCCAATCCAGAGTCCCTCCCCATCCTTCCCCTTGCTCTCTCAGTTCCCCAGGACCACAGAGGCCACTGCAGCGGTTGTCACGTGGCAGGATGGTTGGATGGGGGCAGGGGTGACGAATCTCGGTGTTTCCTGACAACAGGCTGGGGGACTCAAGCACCAATGTGAAGCTGAAGAGAGTCCTGGAGACAGGGGGCGGTGAGACCGAGTCTGCCCAGGCCACGCCCGTGGCCGGGGTGTGGCCCTGGGCCTGGGGAGGGTCGCTGTTTGAGAGGAGGACGCAGCTTTATAAAATGACTCCGTAAGTATGGCCTGGGCGGGAGGGGCCGCAGGCCCCGATGCCCTCCCCTGGGACGTGGGCGTGGACTAGGTGCAGCTGCAGCTGGTGACCCTGCAGCAGGCAGTGGGGGGACCAGACATCTGGGAGACGGCCTGTGTCAGGGACATACAATGCTGGGGCCAAGGCAGGGGCTGGGAAGCTAGGTCTCTGGGGACCTAAGGAGGCTGGTTCCCATTTCAGGGGCCTGTAGAAGACCTTCCCCGATGTTCTAGGCTACTGGGCTGGGGCCTTCCCTTGAGGGTTATGTGTGTATCTGCGTGTGTGTGTGTGTGTGTGTGAGGGGCTATGGTCTCTGCCATGACTGCTGACTGCAAGCTGGCCTTTGGTCCAAATAAGAGCCCTCTGAACCCAGGAACCCAGGAAGACAGACCCATGGCTCCTTTCTTAGGCAAGAGAGGCTCTAGGACAGTGATTTGCCTTGTGTAAACCTCCGGAGATTTGAAAAACACATGTTCCCAGCCCCTACCCCCAAAGAGTTTAGGATGGGGCCCAATAATCTCTATTTTGCAAGCCGCTCAGGTGATTCTGATGGAGCGCTGTAGCTGGGTGAGGACTCATACCCCGGGCTAGTCCTACTGTAGGCATGTGGAAGCCCAGGCCTCTGCCTGCAGTGCCACAAATAGACGCTCATGCTTTGACTCTTGGAGATGTTCTAGTCCCCCAGAATCTCATGTGAGGGGAAGCCCTCTTTAATAACCTCTTCCTGAGACACAGAGGAGAAAGAATGGTGCCCAGGTTGGTCCCTTGAGGGAGAAAGACTCAGGAAGAGAAGAATGAAGCCTGAAAGGATGGGGTTCTTGCACCACCACAGTGTCTGGGGCCTCACGCACAGGCCTGTGGTCCTCACAGCCATCTCAGGGCCCAGGGCCCCCAGGTCCACACCAGCCCCTGCACTGCCCCCATCTGGTCCCGTGGGTGAGCCTGGCTCCTTCTGCACAGACACAAGAGAACAGAGGTTCAAGAGAGGACATCTTGGAAGGCAAGCGTGCCCAAGGATCATGACGGAATTTTGTCAATGGAGTTCCTTTTTTTAAAAACATTTTTAATGTCTTTTGAAAAACGACCTTTAAAGCTCTCCTAATTCACACGAAGTTTACTGACTTAACTGAATCAACATGAAGGTAACGTGAACTGACTGAACATTTACATGGTGGAGCTAGAGTCTGTGGGGCTCTGAGCTGGGTCACTTCCTATCTGGCCTGCCCAGGGATGCATGTCCATTCCCCCGACCCTGCGCGCATCCACACCTCCTGGCTGCAGAGCATCTGAGGTGCTCACTCGACCCAGTTTGCTGAGTCAGTCCCCAAGTGCTGAACCTTTGGGCCCTTTCCAATTTCTTGCTGTTATAAATATCACTGCTATGAATATCTCTGTACAAATTACTTTCTTAACATTTCACTGGGAAGCAATCCCCGAGCGGGATCACTAGGTCAAAGGATGTGCACAGTTTTATATTGTCACATATTACTAGATAGTTCTCTGGCAATATTGAACCCATTTACCATGGCACCAATTATGTATGGCCAGTCCACACAGCCCTCCAATAGTAAGGTTCATCGTTTTTATTTGTTTGGAGCTGTTTTATTTTATTTTATTTTATTTTATTTTATTTTATTTTATTTATTTATTTTTTTTTTCTTTTTGCTGTATGCGGGCCTCTCACTGTTGTGGCCTCTCCCGTTGCGGAGCACAGGCTCCGGACGCGCAGGCCCAGCGGCCATGGCTCACGGGCCCAGCCGCTCCGCGGCATATGGGATCCTCCCAGACCGGGGCACGAACCCGTATCCCCTGCATCGGCAGGCGGACTCTCAACCACTGCGCCACCAGGGAGGCCCTATTTTATTTTATTTTTAAAAAAATTATTTTATTGAAGTATAGTTGATTTACAATGTTGTGTTAATTTCCGCTATACAGCAAAGTGATTCAGTTTTATATATATATATATATATATATATATATATATATATATCCTTTTTCATATTCTTTTCCATTATGGTTGACTGCAGGATATTGAATATGGTTCCCTGTGCTCTACAGTAGGACCTTGTTGTTTATCCATCCTATATATAATAGCTTGCATCTGCTAATCCCAAACTCCCAAACCATCCCTCCCCCCTCCCCCTTCCCCTTAGCAACCACAAGTCCGTTTTTTTGTTTTGATTTTTTTCCTGTCTTGCCATAGTGGTCAGGAGCGGTGCTGTGAAGCTGTTTCAATATGTATTCCCATAATGACTGGTGGAGTTGGGCATTCTCTGAAGGACCCAGAGAACCTGATGGTCAGGGATTATGATGGGACCAGTCCTGAGTCAAAGAGCTAGACCAGGGCTGAGAAGTGGAAAATGTTGGTTTTCTAGGCTTAGTCCTTCTGCCCCCAGCAGTAGGGCAGCGTGCACATCAGAACCGCAGTTCTACTTGCTCTGAGGCTGAGCCATGAGTGACTCACAGCCGCCTGTACCAGCTGTGGCCTCCTGGGTGCATATATTACCATGCTGTGCTTGTGGCTGTTGTCATGGGGATAAACCGTGTTTGGGCTTTGTAGTCTACTTGACTGTTGTTTGACCCTGACCACCACTGGGGAGCTATACCAAGAGTCTGTCCACTGCCTGTCAAGCCAGGGCTTGGACGGTGGCCAGAGAGGCCCTCTGGGTAAGGCCAGGGACATTTATAAGGTCTGGGCTCTCATGTTGTGGCTGAGGTCCAAGCTTGAAGAGCTTGGGACAAGGAGGGCCTTAGGGAACATTGACCCACATCAGGGTCTAGGACTGTGGCCTGCAGATAATGAAGGGAGGGCTCACCAGTGACATGAGGGACTCAAGACAGAGACAGTGAGGTTCGGGGGCATGAAACCCGGTGATAGAAACTGGGTGCCTTGGTCATTGCAGGCAGGGCCACGGGGCACCCTGGGATCTCAGAGCAGACAAGCCGTATGAAGGAGGAGAGTAAGTCCAGGCAGCCATGGCTGGTGGGTAGAGGGAGCTAAGGTGTGAGGTTGACAGTCACAGTTTCAAAGCAGTCAGAAAATTTGAAAACCAAGAGTCAGATATGGACATTCAAGGATATTCTGGGTAGGATGGAGCCATAGAGCTGTATGTGAGCCAAAGGGGTCTGGGAGTCCCCATACCAAGGGCCTGTCCATGATGAAGCAGGACATTGGGGGAGGGGAGGACACAGGGCCAGTGTGTGATACAGAAAACAGGGACCAGCCTCTTGGAGGGGAACTGACAGAAGCTGGCCAGGGATCGGCATTCCAGCCCAGCACCTGGATTTGGGTCTGTGGAGGGCAGGCCCAGATCATGGACATGGGGCTGAGGAGGCAGCCAGGAGCTCTCCTGGGCTCCAAGGTCCTCCAGCCTTTGAGCAGGAAGCGAATTCTCTTTCCCTCTCATCCCTGGCCTGCTGCTCATGGACCCAGGGCTTGGGTGGGGCAGGGGCAGGTGGTCATGGACAGAGGAGACGTGGCAGGTATGCCAGGACCCTCAAATGACAGCTAGACAGAGCTGAGGAGTGGTTTGGTGCAGCAGAAGCGTGGATTTAGATTCAGATAACCTGGTCTAATCCTGGCACTGTACATTACTGTGTGACCTCAGTTTACTATCTCCAAGCCTCCGCTTCCTCTTCTGTAAAATGGGGATATTCACTATAGGGTGGTTGAAGAGATTAAATTAGAAAAGAATATATGAAAGTGCTCAGCACAGGTTGTGGCTCAACAGATGCCAGTTTCCCTCCTTTTACCTCTTTTAGCCCCTAGAGCAGGGTCACGTGTGTCTCAGGTGGGTTTCTGGGGACTGGGAAGGTGGGGGGGTGGGGCCTGGGGGGGAGAGGTGGGGGAGGGGTAGCATATGTGTTGGTAAAGGCCAGGAGCAGAGCTGGAATAGAACCTCAGCTTCTGGGTTAATCTGACTCGCACTTCATGGTGAATTTAGCCCAGTGGATGCACAACGTGAGACGTAGCAAGTGGGAGGGTTAAATCCTGGCAAGTTTCTGAGCCTCTGTTTCCTTGTCTGAAAAACGGCTTTACTAACACCTGACGTCCGGAGTCGTGTGAGGAGTAGCGATCATGCGTGGAGAGCATTGCACCACTCGTGCACGTAGTAGGTCCATTCATATGCGACAGTAATGGTTGCTGTGGCCGCTGACGCCTCTTCTGACCTCAGAATCATATCACCATAAGGGGTTTCTCTCTGTGACCCCGGGGTCACAGAGAGAACGGGGAATATGCATGGTAGTTAGTGCTCCGGCGTCCTAGGGTCGGCTGAGGAGGGAGGGTGCAGCGGGAAGCTGCCCGGAGGCCCCGGGACACTGCCAGGGGCAGAACAGGCACTCAGCAGTTCTCTCCCACATGTAGGGTGTTCCCAGGCAGGGGCCAGCCGGTTTGCTCAGGACGGGGCTGAGGTCTTGCTTGGCGTGGGGTGGGCGGCCTTTTCCCTGCAGGAGCATTGCCAGAGGCAGGCAGCACAGAGGTGCAGGGAGTCAGGAGGGGCCCAGCATGGGTCAGGAGTTGGGGGTGATGGGGTGCCAAGCAGCTCTGTGCAGTCCAGAGGGAGCTGGCCCTGGGTTCGGTCCCTGGACAGGTCAGCTGCCTGTTCCCTGGCCCTGATCCCAGGCCTGGTCCATTACTGTGCACAAGGGACCAGGTGATGGACTGCACTCTTCTCTGGAGACAGGAGTACCATGCCGAGGATCCAGACATCTGGAGAGAGTCAGGCTGAAGCTGCTTCAGATCCCCCCAGGGCCACCTTGCTCTGGGTACCACAGCTCTGGGGCAAGAGGTTTCCATGGTTCTGAATCCCAATCTGTCACCTGCAAGCTAGAGACCTGGGGCAAGTCTAGCCTATTTGACTCTTTGTGTCCCTTTCTGGAAAATGTCCTCATGCGTCAGGCCCCATGAAGCAGGGGGCAGAATCAGACCTGGTCCCTGGGCCTGGTGCTCTTGGTCTAGGAACTAGACTGTTTATTACTGCTGGTGTTTGGGGACTTCGGCAGTGGTTACAAAAGGGCTCTGAAGGGGTGTGAAGCCACCGCACAAGCTCCGCCCCTGTCAGGTGTGCAGCCCCTGTATTTGGCAAATGGCCCCCAGTCCCCTTCCCCCGGGACACCCCTGGATCTGTCTGGACCTGCCAGAATCCTCTGGGCAACGTGTATAGCCCAGCACCTCTCTGCAACGCACACAACACACACACACACACACACACACACAGCCATCACCGTGTAAAGATGGGCCCCCGCCCTCTCTCTGTTTCTGCCCTCCATCCTGAACCTCTCACTCCAGTGGCTCCACTCCTGCTTCCTGATCTGCTCTCCATCCCCCACTGCCCCCCAGCATGTGGCTGCAAGAGATACCGGTTTGTCAATGGCCTTTCCCCATCGGTCTCACACTAACTAGGTCCTGCATCTCCAGATCATACTTCTGCCTCCCCTTCCAACAACAAGATCTAGGAAATGTCACTCACTCTGTATTGGGCACTTGGGAGCTAGCACAATGGGTTGGTTGATGGGCTGTGTTCTCCCAGTTTCCCGTCCTGGCGAGCCAGTGTCAAGGAGTCATACAACCCTGGGTTTGGACCCTGGTTCTGCTCCTTCCTAGCTGTGTGAACTCAGGCGAGTCGCTTTACCTTTGAAACCTGTTTCCTGGTCTGTAAAATGGAAGCGCTAATAGTACCTTCCGTGTAAGGCTGTCGTAAAGATCCAGTGAGACCCTGTAGATGCAGCTCTTAGCACAGCCTAGCACGTAGTAGGTGCTTAATAAATGTTAGCTTCTGTTTCTTCGTGCCTAAGAAAATATTTGGAGTAGTCAGGAAGGATTATCTTCATTTATATACCCACCAAATAAATATTGATCTCCTTTGTTCCAGGCACTGCCCTAGGTACTGGGGATACAGCAGGGAGCAAAGCAGAGAAAATCCCTGCCCTGGGGAGTTTATATTCTGTTCGTTTCCACCCCTACGAACTCACCCTCTGCCGTCAGCTCACCTTTCCTCTCTGCATCTTCCCCTGAGGCAGTCTCTCCACCTTTTCTCCCTCAGCCTCAGCCTCCTTCCTCCAGACTCCCTGAATCTCATCTCCTGGCCCGTCCTCTCGCTAAGCTCTGTATATGCGCCTCACTTACCTGGAATGTGTCCTCTAGACATGCAAACCTAGCATATCCAAACTGGAACTCACACATCCAACTCCCCTCTCAAACCTCTTCTTCCACTGTGTTTCCTGACGGGGGTCCCTGTCCCACCTCTAGCTATTCCTCCATCATCATCATCTTCATCGTCATCATCACCCCTTATGGTGCACTGACTATGTCAGGCACTATTCCAAAGGCTTTTATTTATCAAATCATTTAATCTCTTGAAATCCCTAAGAAATAGTTCTGATTGTTTGCAGATGAGAAGACTGAGACCAGAGTGATTAAATGAAGAGACCAAGGTCCCATGACTCATAAATGGCAGAGCCAGGATTATTAGCAAAAAAAAAAAAACAACCTAGAACATAAAATCTCAAGGCAGCCTGGCCTCAGAAGCTGTCTCCAAAGGCTGTGCTTTTCCTAAGGCTGTGCACCCTGCCCCGGGCCCATGGCCTCACCTCAGCCGTGCCACTCACCCAGGTCCCCTTCTCGCCCACAGGCCAAGCCCCTCTGGTCTGGGCCGTTGAAGAGCCCACTCGTCTGTATCTCTGCTTCCCTGTCGCTTCACCCCAGACCCTGTTCCAAGGGCTGCCTGTGATCTTCTCCCTCACAAGGCGGGACCATGCATTTCCCCAATTTCCTGTTGTTGCTAAGAGATTCAAGACCAAACAGCAAACCATTCGGAGCCTGGCCCTGAATAACCTCCCCATTGATTCCGTATTCCACGCCACCCACCCCAACGCTCTCCCGTCTCCCGTGTCTCCCTCACCCCCTCTTCATTAAATATTCATCCAGAGTTCATCCAGTGGTGTGTCTACTGCAAAGCCCTGTCTGACCCTCGGCCAGACTCCACTGCTCTCCCCTGTGCCCTCACAGCACTGGACCCCACTGGTCCAGACCATCGCTGGCTGACTCCACTCTGCTTGGGACTATCATTTGTTGTTTGTGTCCACCCGTGTCCTCCACTGCCCTGTGATCCTCACAGCCCAGCACCATGTCTTACTCATCTCTGGGTCTCAGGGACTAACAGGGCCACGTGCAGAGGAAACCTCAATGCTGAGATGAACAGAGCTGGCTTACACTGTCACTCGGTGATTCAGGGCAGGAAAGGTCCAAGTGTCTTTCTGTTTTCCCATCAAGTCCTGCTGTAGAAACCAGAAATGGGGGATGATTTCCCGATTGTCAAATCCCAGAAGGATGGCTGAGCTGGATGGGCCAGTAGAGGTCATCTGTGTTAATCCTTTATCTTTGAATTGTTGGACTGAGGCCTGAAAGGGGAAGACCTAGCCCAAGATCACTCAGCAGGGAGAAGTTGTGACTAGAATTCAGACGCCAGCATACTTTCTGCTTTGCTGAACTGTTCAATCTTTTCTTTGCTCTTTCTGTACATAAACTGCCTACTGTAGTAATCCCAATTACTTCCACTGAAAATCAGCCCAAATCTCAAGGCTCTGGAACGTTCCCCTCTCCCCTTCCAGATAACCACACGCACGCTTCATTTTACACTGTTGTCATCACAATTTTGCATTCCCATTTTCTTATTTAGTACTTTTTTGTAATACTTAAATTAAGTTCTTATAGAGAATGGGGTATATTTCTGGGTTGCTTATTTTTGTCCATTGAAGTTTCATGTGAGATTCATATCCATCAACACACTGTTTTAGTTGTTGTCGCTTTACATTTTAATATCTAGTGGGACTAGTCCTCCTCTCATTAGCCATCATTATCAGAATTTTCTTTGCTTTTCTTAGTTTTCTTTTCCTCCAGATAATTTTTACCTGGGTTATCTAGAGGAATCAAGGGCAGGGAAATAGTTTACCCCAGGCTGCCCTAATCTTGGGCATCGATACAGGTCAATTGAATTGGGTACTCTTTTTTTTTTTTTTTTTGTGGTACGCGGGCCTCTTACTGCTGTGGCCTCTCCCATTGCGGAGCACAGGCTCTGGACGCACAGGCTCAGTGGCCATGGCTCATGGGCCCAGCCGCTCCGCAGCATGTGGGATCCTCCCGGACCGGGGCACGAGCCCGTGTCCCCTGCATCGGCAGGCGGACTCTCAACCACTGCGCCACCAGGGAAGCCCTGAATTGGGTACTCTTAACTCGTGGTTCTGAAAATGGAAAAGAGGCCCATTGATTGGGTGAAACAGGAAAAGAAGTGGTGGCCCCAACTCCCTGACCACCCCCTCCCTTGCCACTGCCCCCTAACCTGCCATCCTGGGACGCAGGGCAGGATGCCTGCACAGTGGTAGGCGTGCTCCCTTGGGATGGATGTAGTTGATGCTGGTGATCACTCAGTGACTGTGAGTTTGCCTGAAACTGGGAGCCTCTCGGCAGCTGCCTATGTGGGGTGGGGAGCCTGGGGAGCAGGCCTGGCCCACGCATCCTCTGACGTGCATCACCAGCCCTGCAGCCTTCCCGCCTCCCTGGCAAGGGCACAAGCTTCCCGCAGAGTCTGTCTCCACCCTTAGGTCTTTTTGCTTTGGTGCAAGAGTTTGCTTCTCACTGCCCACTCTCCCAAAGTTGTTACCTCAGAAACAACACCTCACCTCTTATTAGCCCATTTACCTCTAAAAACACTCACCTGAAGTACAGAATGGACACCTAATTATATCAGTAACCCAACTACTTTGTGAGACGAAATTTAGGAACACTTTTTTTTTTATGTTGGAGTATAGTTGATTTACAATGTTGTGTTAACTTTAGATGTACAGCAAAGTGATTCAGTTATACATATACATATATCTATTCTTTTTCAGATTCTCTTTCCATATAGCTTATTACAGAGTATTTTGTTTGTTTGTTTGTTTGCGGTACGTGGGCCTCTCACTGTTGTGACCTCTCCCGTTACGGAGCACAGGCTCCGGACGCACAGGCTCAGGGGCCATGGCTCATGGGCCCAGCAGCTCTGCGGCATGTGGGATCCTCCTGGACCAGGGCACGAACCCGTGTCCCCTTCATTGGCAGGCGGACTCTCTACCACTGCGCCACCAGGGAAGCCCTATTACAGAGTATTGAGTAGAGTTCCTTGTGCTGTACTGTAGGTCCGTGTTGATTATCTGTTTTTAGGAACACTGCTGATTGACACTAGTCAGCAAGGCAAAACGAACACTTTGCCTTTCTTGTCATAGAACCCGTGTCCACAAACCATCCTGGCTGGTGCCCTCCTGTCCTGAGGTCATCACCTAAGGGATCCTTAAGAAATCCCTGTACATTATCAAGTTTCAGAATCCCCTTCAAATTTTTCTTTGAACTAAGTGAAGTCTAATTTAGGAAAAATTACTATCTTTAAAATAGTCTTCTTATCATGTAGGAATATATTAGGAATCTCCATTCAAGTTCTTTTTATAAATCTCAATGATATTTTATAATTTTCTTCATGTGGATCACAAATAAGTTTCACTAACATTATTTTAAAACATTTCACACATGATCTTGCCACTGTAAATGAGATCTTTTTTTTTCAGTCTGTAAACGATTATTTTATAATAATAATAGAAGTGTTATTGACTATTTTCTTTTTCTCTTTTTATCTGGTAACTTTATTGAGTTTTCTGATTCTACAGGTTTTCTCATTGATCCACTTAGGTTTTCTCAGGATCCCAGTACAGTGTGCCTTTTGAAATAATATAAATTATGACTCCGCTTCCTAATACGGTAGACTTAATGAGTGTGCATCAATGTCACCCTCAGGAACTTTTAAAAAATTGGGGTAGTTTGTTTGGCTCCATCCCCACTGAACCACCACCCTGGGGCTCAGCAGTGGGGCCTGGGACTGGAAGGGGTGAGGGTGGGAGGTAAATTCCAGACCAAGGAGACAGCCTCTGCTGAGGTTGGGAGAACATGAGCCTGACTTGTCTGAAAGCAGACCAGTATGGCTGGAGAATGGAAACTTGATCGGTTTTGTGGATAGTTAAAATTTTTTTTGGTCTGTGAGCAAGGGAAGTCAGTGAAGGATTTAAAGCAGCAGATGCGGGCTTCCCTGGTGGCGCAGTGGTTGAGAATCTGCCTGCCAATGCAGGGGACACGGGTTCGAGCCCTGGTCTGGGAAGATCCCACATGCCGTGGAGCAGCTGGGCCCGTGAGCCACAACTGCTGAGCCTGCATGTCTGGAGCCTGTGCTCCACAACAAGAGAGGCCGCGACAGTGAGAGGCCTGTGCACCGTGATGAAGAGTGGTCCCCACTTGCCATAACTAGAGAAAGCCCTCGCACAGAAACGAAGACCCAACACAGCTAAAAATAAATAAATAAATAAATTAAAAAAAAAAAAAAGCAGCAGATGCAATGGTAGATTTGCATTATGAAAAGATCACTCTCACTGCCATGTGAGAAGAGACTGCAGGGGAGCCGGAGGGAAAGCGGGTGCAGCTTATTATGTAACAGCAGTTCATACATCTCCTTACGATGTGTCAGGCGCTGTTTGAGGTGGTTTCTATATATTAACTCTTAAGTCTCCAGGTGCACAGGGAGCTTGTGGCAGAGCTTACTTGAAGCCAGCAGGTCTGGCTCCAGAGTGGACACCTGAAGCACACAGGTGATCCCACAGATGAAGTAGTATGGAGGAGGGTGGTGGCATTGGAAATGGTGAAAAGATTGAAGAAGGGGACCAACTGAAGAGATACTTAGGGTTTAATATAAGCAGGACCTGGTGATGGATTGGATATGGGGTGGTAGGGGGAGGAAATACCATTTGGAGTTTTTCTAGGACTTGTCTATTTACTTTTCCATTGGGTTGTTCATGTGTGCTTATCACCTCTACTCTTGTTCCTGGGGAAGGAAGGAATTCAGACCCATTGCCAGGGTGCATTCTGCATCTCCCATGTGTCTTCTGGGTGTATGGCTGGTTGAGGGATGGTCTCTGCTCACCATACTTTTGCTTAGGGCTATGAGAGCCAGGTGAGCCTAGTCTGAGGGTTCCCTACTCAGCTCTCCCAGGGCCTCTGGAGTGGGAGGTGGGAAATGTGCGTCCTTTTAATGTAAATTGTCAGATGGGGCCCTGGATACTGGAACTCTAGTGATATTGGAGGCCTTAGACACTATCTAATCCAACCCCATCATCTTATAGATGGTACACCAAGGCCAAGAGAACTGGGAAGAGATTTGTCGATGCTCATGTAGGAGGCCAGGGACTTAGTCAAACCTGGAATTTAGGTCTCCCAACACCCAAGACACTAAAGGCATCTTTGGATCAAGTGAGGACATTGGCCAACAGTATTAGCAAGTGTCTGGTCACCTGCCCTGGTCGGGGTCCAGGGACAGTGTATCAGAGCCAACAGGTGGGATGAGGCAAAGTAACAAATAGGTTGGGGTGAGCCAGAGAAATGGGTTCTAATCACTCATGAAAGCCAGATGGGCTGAGGTGTGAGTAGGGGACCTGGGACCTAGCAGAGGGACGTGGGCAATTTTGGAGCGGATGTTTAGGAGGCTGGGGCAGAGCAGAGGGTGGCATGAGCTAGAGGAACACACAGCACCTCCCAGGGCCCTGCCTGATGAGGAGGGGAGACCTTTGACATCCCTTCTGAGGGCCAGCCCAGCCTGCCCACCTCCAGGGAGACCGCAGAAGTCTCGACGAGTGTGAGGGCCCGGACAGGGCCAAATGGCCTAAGAGGATCCAGCCAAAATCCAGGGCCTCATCCCACTGAGCAGAGCCCCTCACTCCTGCCACCTGCCCCATGCCAGCCTCAGGGTGGTGGGGTCAGGAAGGGGCAGGATCTGCAGCAGCAGGGAGGGTGGTGCCTGCAGAGGAAACATGAGAGAGGGTGGGCTGTGATGAGGACCAGGAATCAGGGAGAGAGATGCAGAAAGAGGTCCGAAGCAGCCTGGAGTTGGAGAAAGGCAGAGGTGGGTACCTCCCCACCCAGCCCCACCAGCCCTGGGCACTGTCTCACCTGAGGATGTCTAGAAGGGGCTGCCCAGAGCTCAGAGATGCTGAGGCGGAGGGGCCCTCTCCTCGCCCCCAGAGCCCAGGTAGGGCAGCAGCTGCAGGGACTGCCTGTTCTCATCCTCCTCTGAGATGGGCCAGGCCCTGAAGCACAGGCTTTAGCCAAGGCGAGTAAATGCTTGCTGTCATGACCACCCACAGCGCTTATGCTTCCTTTCGTATAATAGCTCCTCAGGGCTGCTGTGAGCAATCAGTGAGATAATACAGGTAACGCTCAGCACAGTGCTGGCTCCACACCAGGGCTCGATAAGTGGAAGCTCTAATTACTACATGTTGTCACATCTCCGTGGTGCTTTGGACTTTGAACACAGCGATCACAGGTTCACATTCTTTCTCTGCATTCAGCTTCACACACCCTATGCAGTAGGCAAGATGTGCATTGTCCCCACTTAATAGATGAGGAAACTGAGGCGAGCCCAGGCAAGTGGTTCCCTGGCCACCCAATGAGTTAGCGGCGCAGAGAGGACAAGAATTCAGTTCTAAGTCTAGTGTGTTTTCCCTGCTGTGTGTTTCTTCTATAAAATGCAAGACTTTCATCCTTATTTCAGAGTTGAGCAGACTCTAATCACCTTCCTTTGTCTCCTAACAGCCCTGCTGTAAAGAGTTAAAATACCAGAGAAATGTAGTGCTGGAAGGTAGCCTTCGAGGAGAACATCCCACCCCCTGAATTTCATGAGTTACAGAGAGGCCACATACTCAAGGTCATAT
The DNA here is from genome assembly GCF_964341445.2 of Mesoplodon mirus. NCBI lineage: Eukaryota > Metazoa > Chordata > Mammalia > Artiodactyla > Ziphiidae > Mesoplodon > Mesoplodon mirus. The sequence goes on from NC_138983.1 coordinate 60,925,283, forward strand.
AGCATATCAGCAACAAAGCCGGGACCGGAATCTGGGTCTGGTGTTCTTTCATCTATACCTGCTGCCTCTGTAGGTCTTAGCGACTTTTCTCCCCATTTCAGAGATAAGAAAATCCAGTCTAATCCCCTAGCTCTACCTTAGAGGACATCGCTTCTTCAGTGACCTTAGAATGGCTGGTGGCTTTAGAATCTGATTAGAATCTTATATTTATGAACCATTAGCGGCAAAAGGGAAGGGCCATGGAGCGAAAAGATGATGTGTTAGGGGTAATAAACTCTGCAAATAGTTTAAATTGCATTTCAGGGTCTTATTCCCCTTGCTAGAGAGATGGGTTTGCAAATTCAGAGGAGGGTTCTTTAAAATGTATTTCACATTTTAAATAACCGTGGTTTTCTTAGATGAGGGGAAAAAAACTGGTCAAAACCGCAAACTCATAGGCTTTTCTGAAAGGTTACAAAATAAAATGTTCTTTGCTGGAGGATATAAAGGCAGTGGCTCTCTGTTTGACAAAGGAGAGGGCTCTGCTAGATAAATCGTGGATTATGAACAAATGAGAACTCCCTCCCTCCCTTCCTGATCAGCTTAATTCGTTGTTGCTTATCTGCAAATCCAATAATGCTGGTAAAACAAACCCCTCCTGCAGGCTGAGGACAGGGGCCTGGGCACTTCTCCTCAGAAACCTTTTCCTATTTATAACCTCAGCGCCTGCTCCTTGGAAAGCTGGGCTTAGATGCCCTGTGGGGAAGCAGGCAGGGATGCTGTGCTTCAGCTCTGGGTCTCCCAGCCACACCCCACCCCGTCTGGGTCCTCTGAGCAGAAGAAGCTCAGCAGATCCTCAAAGTGGAGCTGCTAAACTGGGCAAAGACCAGTTTATTAAGTATACTTCCCACACTTCCCCATCCCCCTCCAAGATATTGATAAATTTCCCAACTCAAAATTGCTGACGTTTTTAATGCCTCCGTGCGTTGGAGTGTGGCCACCTGGGTGCCACCTTGGTGCCACCTCGGTAATATATCATACTACATGAGGTGACTAAGGATATTTCAATTGCACAGCTTTTAAAATATTATTTATTAATTTACCAAACCCCTTGTGCACTGAGTGTTTGTCTACTGTCTGTCTCCCCACGGCCACGGTGGCGGAGCGTTGTCTGTGCTGTGGAGGGGTCCCCAGGAGGTCTAAGGAGCCGAAAGCTGGAGTTAAGAGGAAGCCAGCACCTGGAAGGAGGGACCACCTGAAAAGGAGGATGTGGTCCTAGGGTGGCCTCACTTATGGACTAGACTGCGTCTTTCTCACCCTGGGCAACTTTTCCTGAGACCATTTGTGCATGTGCCAGTGTATGGAGCTTCTTTATAGGACATTAGACTTTTCTACAGTATTGTATCTCATCAACCTGTTCCTCTGTCATTAAATTCCTTGTAAAGGATGCTCAGTGGTCCATCCCGTGAACGTAGAATTATTTACTTAACCAAGTCCCAACTGATAGACGTTTTGTAAACCCCAGCTCCTGCCAATCTCCCCCATTAGAAATAAAGCTGGGATGACTATCTCTGTACATAAACTTTTGATTCCAGTGCATGTTTCCCTTGGCTAGATTTCTAGGATGGGAATTAATGAGTCGAAGGTCTAAGGCCATCATCGTTAGGTTTTCTCTAGAGGATAGCCATTACGCTGTAGGCTCTAGAACTCTTGGCTGCCTGAGTTTGATTTGAACTCTTTCACTTATTTTCTGGGGGACTTTGAGCAGGTTATGTAACCTCCTGTTTCTTCATCTGCAAAATGGGGATAGTAACAGTACCTACCTCATACTGTTGTTGTGAGGATTAGATGAGAGAAGCCATGTGTAGCTGTTGGGTTGAATAGGCATGACTCATGAGATGGAATCATAAAGTCCACCTTATTTTTGTGTCCTGTGGTCTCTTTAATTTTATTCTTTGAGGCTGCTTTTTCCCCCTAAACCTAGATGAAAGTGAGGGTAAGTCCCATGACTTTTCTGGCCGTTTCCAGGTAACCAAAGGTTGTCCTGTCAGTAATTAATATGTCCTGTCTATTGTGATAAAAAACAAACAAACAAACTTTAAACTTCAGAGTTACACCAGCTTCTCTTGCCCATCCCAGTCTACTGCAGGCCAGCTGCTTGTGGGAGAGGGTCCATCCTGCAGTTCTGACCCTCTCCAGGGTCCAAAGTGAAGGCACAAAGCAGGAGAGGAGAGGAGAGGGGCAGGAAGTTCTTCCCTGACTGATACTCTGATGAGCTGGTGTCACACTCTCTGGGCCGTCTCTATCGTTGGGGTGTTTTGTGGGTTCTTAGGAACCATTCCATCACGGGGATGTCTCCCCAGGCGAAGCTCCCTTGATACGGGTAACGCTTTCTCACCATGGCTCATCCTATGGACCCATTCTCAGGCCCTGGGAAAGCTGAATTCATCCCCTCCCGCACTGTGACCTCCCCCCAACAAGGGGGCCCTCTGGGCTGGGATCTAAGACAGTCACACCTGTTCTTCATGCTGGGGCCCACACTGGTCCACAGGAAATACTCCTCTATCCATCACCCCACAAACCTGAGAGCACAGGCTGACCCTGAAGCAGCAGCACCTTCTCAGCCATCAGGACAGGCGTGACTCAGATGCCCCAGCACTGTGGTCCCAAGACTACTGTGGCCACATACTGAGCTCTCCTCAAGCCCTCTCTCCGATTGGAGGTGAAAGCCATAACCCCTCCACCCCTCCCACTCAGGGCTCACTGGACCCTGGGGCTTTCTCTAAAACTCCTTTTCAACCTCCAACAACCCTTTTCTCAGCCTCCTATATTTTGTATGTACCAGAAATGTGCCAGCTAATGGTACAGCCTCTTCTCCATGTCACATTTGGTGGTATCCCACCTCACTCTGGAATGTGATACCTGTTGCCTCGGAGCCTCACTGAAGAGTTCCATTTCAACACCCTATTGCCCATATTGCTTTTTTTTTTTTTTTTTGCGGTACGTGGGCCTCTCACTTTTGTGGCCTCTCCCATTGTGGAGCACAGGCTCCGGATGCGCAGGCTCAGCAGCCATGGCTCACGGGCCCAGCCGCTCCGTGGCATGTGGGATCTTCCCGGACTGGGACACGAACCTGTGTCCCCTGCATCGGCAGGCGGACTCTCAACCACTGCGCCACCAGGGAAGCCCGCCCATATTGCTTTTATGAAACATGTAGAGGGTGCCCAGCATAGAGTATGTGCTCCACAAATGATGGTCACATCTGATTCAATCTCATAGGCTCTCCATTTACATTGACTTCATCACCATTACATTTGGTTTTCTTCCTATTACTTTGTTTTATGCTTTCTGAGTCTTATGTTTCCTTTAGACTATGATCATTTTTTTTTCTTTTTTCCTTTTTTTTTTCTGGCTGCGCACTGTGGCATGTGAGATCCTAGTTCCCCGACCAGGGATTGAACCTACATCCCCTGCATTGGCAGCACGGAGTCTCAACCACTGGACTGTCAGGGAAGTCCCTAGACTAGGGTCACTTTTGTTGTTGCTGTGGAGATTTTTATTTGCTATTCTCTTAGGCAGTGAGACAAGATAGACATATTGTTTTTAATTCTGCTAGTGGTTACTCTACATTTTTCCACAGACATCAGTAAGCCTATTTATCTCACTTTAATCATGTGTAATGGGGCAGTGGTCTTTGTATATTCTGCAGTTTGAAGGGGAATTTCAGAGGGCACTCTCTGGCTGTGCACGCATGAGCCACCATCTTGCCATGACATCTGCCCAACAGCTTTGCAAGGCACTGGGCCCTGGTGTAGGGAGTTTCATCTCTGCCCTGGCCTTTCCCATTTACCATCTAACAGTTTTCAGTACCTCTGGTCTTGTCTCCCTTTATCCTCCATTTTGCTCCCAATTCTCTCTTTCTAAAAGGTACATCTGGACAGGTGACCCTTGGCTTAACACCCTTTAGTGGTTCCCCACTGGCTGCAGGATAAAATCCAAGCCCCCCAGCTGAGTGCTCAGGGGACCATGTGACCTGACCCTTGTGCCACACTGAACCACTCACCTACCTGCCACCACATTAGGAGATTTGCACCTAGGTTTTCAAGTGCGTTGGTCACAGACTTTCACATCCCCTGCCTTTGCTCATGTCATCCTCTTTGTCTAGAATGCCCTTTGGTAAAAGAGCCCAGGACCACGCCTGGCCAGCCGGAGCATCTCAGGAACTGTTAAACTTCCCCCCCACTTCCTTTCTCATCTGTCTATCAAAACCCTCCTCGGGACTTCCCTGGCGGTCCAGTAGTTAAGACTCTGTGCTTCTACTGCAGGGGGGGTTGTGGGTTCGATCCCTGGTCAGGGAACTAAGACCCCGCATGCCTTGCAGTGAGGTCAAAAAAAAAAAAAAAAAAAAAAACAACCCTCCTCATCCTTCAAGGTCCAATTCAACTGTCATCCTTCCTTATTCTCAGGAAACGCTTGTCCTAACCGGACTCCCCTTCCTTCAGTACAATTGGCTGCTCCCAGCACTTTGTACACCTGGATTGTGACTCCAGAACCTTGGTGCTTTCTGTCTCTCCTGCCAAACTGAAAGCTCCCTGAGAGCAGGGTTGAGCCTGCTGCCTGCCAAAGTGCTGCATGGACCCTTGAGCCCAGTCGGGTTGAGCTGCTGTTTGGTTGATTGCATTGCCTTCCTCAGAATGCAAGGGTACGACGCCAAGCTACGAGGCAGGACACCTTGGGACTTGGTACCCAACCTGAATAGATATTCTTTTATTATTTTTATCCTTTTGCTTCCAAAATTGATGAGAGGTGGCCCACACTCAATAAAACAGTTAAATTAGAGATAGAAATTTTAAGACTCCACATGGAAGTAGCAAGGTGCCAAAATGCTAACCTTCTTCCTTGGATGAACTAGCCTTGCTGAGGGGAGCTTGCACTGGGGTCCTCTCCAGCTGGGATGGCAGATGTGAGGGTCTCCTTCGGGTTGTTTCTGTTCCCATGCATTCTTTCACTCCACTCACAAACCATGACTATGTTTGAAAATGCCTAAGATGCAACGAGGAGAATTTAAATTCACAGCAAATACCTCATCCTTGAGGAATTGGACAGGTGGTGAGGAGGCCGTGTGGGGTTGCTATGTTTCAGTAGAGATAACCTTGTTCCTGGGCTAAATTTAGAAAGCTTAGGTACTTCTTCAAGGGTCAGTGTACAGCAGAGCTGTAGAAAGCTTAGTACAATATTCTTCACATTGCTTTCTGGAGTGGCTTTTTGGTAGAAGCCAAGGGCCTAGGCTTAAAATGTCAACCGGGGAAGTCATGTAAAGCAGCAAAGCCCACCACCCGTTCTGAGTTGAGTGTGAACACTCACACATCCCTGTAGAACTCACAGAAGCACATGCTTAGATTCTCCCCATGCACACACATCAACATACCAACTAACAAATGTTCTTGTGCAGACCCATTCTGGCTGCAGGGACACCTTACACACACACACACACACACACACACACACACACACATACATGGCACACAGCCCCACTGGCTCCCCCATATCCCATGTGCACACACAGCCTTGGCAGGAAGAGACATGGAGAGCCGTCTTATTTCTGCACCTCACTCTGACTCCAGATTGTGCGCCCTTAGGACAGAACTTAAAGCGTCTATTTAATAGATTTAATTACTCCAGGCTCCCAAGACCTTCCAACTTGATTCTGATTGCTTTAAGGTGTCAGATAATTTGGGAATAAAGGGGGAAAGCAGCCTCAGGTTCTTGAAGAGGAAGTCGTCTAAGCTCATCTCTGAAGTGGTAGCTGCTGATGGTCTGGAGGGTGGGGCTGACTTCTTGCTTCCATGCAGGGTTCTGTCCATAGGTCCTGACAGACAAGGCCCTCAGGTAGTGATTTGCTGTGCTGCCTTGGTCTCCAAGGCAGGGACCAGTCCCTTTCTGCTGCCCCTCCTGGGAGCCCGACAGGGGTGAAAACGGAGGCCCAGGCCAAGTGTCCCAGCAGGCAAGGAAACAGCCCTACTTTTTGCCCTCTGCACCCTACTCTGGGGTGAATTTTTTGGTCTGCTCTCTGTCCCCATTGACAGTGAAAGCTCTTGGAGACTGATAAATAATCAGAGGTCGCAGCCTTTGGCAAGCATCGATTCTGTGCCAGACAGAGATGGATAGGACCTGTCCACTCCAGAAGCCTGAAGAGGGAGGCTGGGTGTGTGTGCGTGCATGCACGTGCACTGCAAGAACTGTGATAGACAGGAGGAAGCTAAGGACAGGGGCTGTGTGTGAATCCTGGCTTCACCATTGACCAGCTGTGTGACTTTGGGCAAGATCTTTGCCTTCTCTGTGCCTTAGTTTCTTCTGCTATAAAATGGGTATGATAATAGCACCTACCTCCTAGGGTGGTTCTGAGGATTACATGGGTTACACCTGAGGATACAGTATATAGCTAGCACCTGATGCTCAGCAAATGCTCCAAATGTCCTGGTTATTGTTTTTATTGGTTATTGTTTTTATTGTTTTTATAGCAAATGTGTCAGGCTGCAAGGCTGGCAAAGTCCTGGGGTGGGGAGTCCCGGCTGTGGATCCAGGGCAGCAGGATGGGGCCCTCCCTCAGCCCATCTGGCTGTCCTTACACTCTCTCCCCACCAGTCAGGCAGTCAAAGGATCCCACATGGACACTCTTATGCCATGGTTGGGGGATGGCACTGCTGAATCCAGGGTACACAGGAGGACACCCACCTGCGGTGTGGACACGATGCCCCTCAGCAGAGCCCTCCAAGATCACCTGGTCTCTCCTCCCTGCTTCTGCCAGCCCTGCTGTGGACTTGCTATCCTTCACCTCAACATTCCACAGTTTGCTTTTAAGTTGGTGCTCCTCACAGCCAGGACCTCCTCAGTGCTCAGAGACTTTAAGATTATCTTTGTTGAGAGGTTTTTGCCTCCGTTTAAGTGTGGCCCTTAGAAAGAGCTTTGGAGGGCAGAGACCCTGGTTCCTTTTCAGCTCCACGGCTGCCAAGCTTTATGTCCTTGGGCATCTTAGCCTTCCTGAGGCTTTATTCTCTGGGAAACAGGAACAACAACTCAAGGCTGCTGTGGAGATTAAGTAATATAAATTTACAAGGGCTGGGGATGCAATAGATGGTAAATGTATCCTTGTCTTGACTGCTATAGCTTAGAGGGGAAGGACGCCTCCGCAATGAGGAAACACCTCCTTTACTAAAACCAAAGAAAGAAGGTTCCCCGGGGGGCATGTGAGAACTGGAGGCGGCATGGAGGGGGGAAGCTCAGCCTCCATGCTTCGGACCTAAACGTTCCCCAGGACCTCTTTCGGTCTTTTTTGGTATAATTTCCTTCCTATACAACTGGATCCCACCCCCTACTTCTCCCCTCCCCCTCCATTTGAGCATAGGTTTCCCATCCCTTAGTGGAGATAGGTAGGCCAGGTAGGCAGGTGTTAGAATTATCCCCGTTTCACATAAGGAGAAACTGAGGCTTGAGGTCGGAGACCCGCCCAGTGACAGCGCCTGTTCACCCAAAGTGGGCTCAGGCGCGGTCACGTGTTTGGAGCCTCGGGACCCGGGCTTTCGGTGAGGGCGATGGGGGCGTTTGGGACGCCGGAGCCGGTCTGGGGGTGGGGTCTCCGCCGGGGGCGGGGCGAGGCAGGAGGGGGCGGGCCGCCGCTGCCACCACGCAGAGCTCGGGCTCGGGGCGCGGAACCCAGCCCCTCTGGCGGCGCCGGGCGGTGCGGACGGCCTCTCCCGCCTCCACGCGCGCGCACGCACGCCCTCCCGCCCGCGGCGGCGGCCCCGCGCACTCCGCCGCTTCGCCCAACGCGCCGCGCAGGCATTTGCTCGCCGAGCCCGCGGCCGGGGCCCTGGCGTGCAGCGCGGGCCTCGGCGGGGCCCAGCGCTCCGGCCCGGGAGGATGCGGCCCTGGGCGGCCCGGGAGCTGAGCAGGGCCCTCGCGCCGGCCCCCGCGGGCCCCGGCCTCCGGAGCCGCAGCTGCCGCCCCGCCCCCGAGAGACATGACTTCCAAGCCGCATTCCGACTGGATTCCCTACAGGTACGCGGGCGCCGGCCCCCACCTTCTCTTTGACTCGGGGGCTCGGGCCTGGCCCACCACCCTCCAACGGTGAGGGCTTGGGGCAGGGTCGAGGGTGCCGGGCCAAGGTGCCCACCACCCCGAACTCGGAGCGCAGGGCTGGCTGGGGACACTGGACTGGGGCGCAGGGCAGCTGTACCCTCCTCATCTGGCCCAGTCTCGGGGGCGCTGGTTGGAGGCTCTGGGCCTTCCTGCCCCAACTTTGGGGGCCCCAGTGGACTGAGCTAGCCTGCTCCGCTCCCCCACTTATCCGCCGGGGTTGCTGGAAGAGGCCAGTGCTCTGGGCCTGTGTGGGCCTTGGGGCAGTCAGTGCCATGTGGCCGCCTGGGGAGGGAGTGAACGGTGCTGAGCCCCCTCCTAGGCCTAGCACACCAGTCTTAACGCCAGTATAGCAGCGTACACACACCCATACATCTGCAGGCATGCATTCACAGGACCAAAGACTCTCCTGCTGGTCGGTTCACACACTCAGGGCATGAATTCCTGGAGACAGTCATTCCGAACCTAAAGCACAGACTGCTTTTATATACAAGCACCATGTATTGCTACACACACACACACACACACACACACTCTCTCTCTCTGTCTCTCTGTCTCTCTGTCTCTGTCTCTGTCTCTCTCTCTCTCTCTCTCTCTCTCTCTCTCTCTCTCGGGCTCACACAGGTGTACTCCTGCCTATCCGTGCACATACACATCCTATAATTGGGGAATACCTGCCTCCCACTACCCACACACAAGACTACTCATATCTTACAGAGAGTCAGAAATCCACTTGCTAACTGGTTTATACCTGGACACACACCAACTCACAATACATGAGAACTGCCTTCACGTGCACAAGAGCACCTAGGAACCCAGGCACACTCAGGGAAGCATGGCCACCCTGTGTTCCCTGATGCTGTGGCCTGTCCGAAGGACAGCTGGGCTTTCCTGCCTCTTAGGAGGTCGGGGTGGGGGAGGGGCCCTTGGGGCTTGCACAGGTGCAGGCCTTTCTACATCCACTCTACTCCATTCTCTTTATTACCACTGGAGAAGAGCTCATTGCCATGGCAGCACCAGATCCTTGGCCACCCATTGGCTCCTTGGTTGCCATGGGCTACGGGGCTATCTCCAGGCCTCCCCTGAGAGGCATGTGTGTAAAAGGGGTGCCCACTGCTAAGGCCCACTATGTTCTTGCTGGCCCAGGTGCACATGCTTGTGGCTGGTAGGCACAGACTCTCCAGACCTGCCTGGTAACACAGCCTACCCTCAAAGGGAACTGATTCCAGTCACTGATAGAAAATAATTCTGACAGAGCTCTTCTATGAGTCTGTCCAGACAGCATCCAAAATGGAAACCAGCTGAAACCGCCTGAGGCTTGTTAAAAGCAGATCCTTCTACAAACAAGCACCTGTCACTGGCCTGGGGATTCAGAGTTTCGCTTGAGAATTGTTGTTGTCTCTAATCTCAGCACCTTTGGGGGCTTCAGGGCTTCCCAAGTTACAATTTGTGGGTGCCCCTCCCACCAACACACACACATGTGTGCACACACACGGGTCAACCCAGGGTTTCCGGTAGACGTATACAGTCACACCTCAGAGTCTCACATAGACCAGGAGATTCTCCCATCAGGGGACTGGGGCTGTGCTGACTCAGGGGGGCTGTCACCCTGCACAACAAGTCCTTTCTGGAGCATCCTGGCCTTCCTGACACATGTGGGCTAAGGACCTTCTAGAAGACAGTGCCGCCACACAGAGAATCATTAACCTTTTCTAATCACCCAGCAGAGATGCCTGGACAGTGCCTGTGGGCTCAGAGGCCTCTAGTGCTGGGGAAGTACCTGAGCGGGGGTGCTGATGGCAGGGTGGTGGCCACAGACTAACTCAGGAGGCAGGCAGGACAGGGGCAGCACATGGGGCTGGGATACGACGGCGTGTTTAGGATACGGCAAGCTGGGGGCCAGGCCAGATCGGGGTTCAAGGAAGCCTCTCCCAGGAGCCAAGGACCAAAGCAACTTGTAGAGTGAGTACACAGGTCTTAGAGAAAGTCTGCCTCAAACTGGGGAGGCTTAAGCCTGCCTCTGGGAAAGAGGGCCCTAGGGAGGTCGGGTCGTCTCTGGAAAATGGCTCTGTCCTCCGGCGGCGAGTGCCCAGGCACTGACATCCTGCAGAGAGTGATTTGGCACTTGCCCCAGCCTAGGCCCAGCAATCCCATCCCCTCATTCATTTCTTGAGCCCACACACTCCATCTGGAGCACAGAATCCTGCCACCCCGAAGCCCAGCCCCAGGGAGCAGCTTGGCACCCTTGTGGCCCTGCCCTGTGCACTGTCCCAGCGCTCTGCCACCCTGCCTTCTTGCTCTGTGGCAGGGAGGGTAGGTGTCTAGCTGGGGGCGGGCTGCAGTCAGAAGTTGCCAGACTCTCTCCTGCCTTGCTGGGGTCTTTCTGAGCCTGTACCGTGCCTGGGAAAGCACTGGACTTGGGTGTAGACTTCCAGAATGGGGAGATCTGGCTGAGAGGAGATGCACATTGCCTTTTGTACTATCAGGGCTGCTGATTGCAGTCAAAGCCACATGCCTGCCTGATTACAGAGAAAACTGGGACAGAAGGCGGCAAGGCCGTGCACTCGCAGATGAGGGGGATGGGGACGTGTGCACGTGTTTTCGTGTGGGGTTTCCCTCATGTCACACTGGAATGTGTCATTTGGCTTGGGGACCAGAGGTCGGTCGATATCTCCTTAGCTCTCCTGGTGAGGGTGCTGTTCTCTCTGTGGTGGTTGCACCTGCATGCCCTGGGCCCGGCTCCTTTTCTTTGAAGCACTGACAGCTGGTGATAATCATCTTAAGGGTAATTGTGACTCAGTTTATAATGATCACGGATTAATCTCACATTCTGACTTAGGAGCGAGCCATTTCGTTTGTAAAGTGTAACAGTTGGAATAGCTTTTTGCCTTTTTTTCTATTATTACTACCACTGATTTCTATTTCTGCCGTTCTGTCTTCACCTGTGTTCTTGAGGAGCATTAACGGTCTCTGGTTCATGATTTTACACCTGTTTATGGGTTGTAGGTGGAGCGCTGAGTCAGGAAAGCCTGCCGCCCACAGGTGTGTTGGAGGGGGGGCGTGATGGCCAGCCAAGTCCTCGGTGCTCTGTCTGCACGGTCCTGCGGCCGTTGCCCGGTGTCTCCCTCACCGGGCCGTGAACTCCTGGAGACCAGGGACTGCATCTGGAGAGCAACCTGTTTGCCTGGCATGACCCAGCATGGACATGATGCCCACTCCTCTGAATCAAAGTGGCATCCCCAGGTAGATTTTAGGACTTCCTGGCTTTCCTGGCACCACACCTGTGTTCTCAGCACACCTAAGGGCTGCGGTACTCTCCCCCCACAATGGGGCTTTCTGAGTGCTGCTGGAAAAGCACAGCTGTAGGTCAGAGAATGAGAACCTCGGGCAGGAGCGGCCCTCACAGGCTGTCCAGTCCTCTGTGTGAATGCTCCCTGTAGCATCCCTGCAAACAGCCTCCGTTCAGGTGGACGAGAACGTAAGAAAATCCTCCCTTGCGGTGGTGAGCCTACGCCCGTCTCTGGGTTTCCCCTCCTCTTGGTCCTTGTTAAGATCCTCCTGGATCCCCCTCCTCTCGCTCTGCTTACCGGGGAGTGGAATGACTACTCATTAAACAAGACTCTGACTCTTTCAGTTCTCCCTCTGGGCGGAGCCTCAGAGGTGCCCAGACTCTGGCCCACGGCTTCCCTTCTGGCAACAGGAAGGAAGAGCAGAATCTCCGCTCCCAGTGCCACAGGGAGTCTGTCTCCTCTCCCACCCTGAGCGTCTTTGGGAAGTCTTCCTGCTGCTGCCTGGGGTGGAAGGAGCAGGACACACAAGGTTGACAGATGATTCAGGGAGCAGGGATCCTGTGATGCCCTCAGATTGGTCTCTGCCCTCCTCCAGCACGGATCCTGGAGTCGCAGGCAGGGTCCTGGGTGTGGCCTGTCCAGCACCGAGCAGAGTGAGGCTTTTGTTCCCTCTCTCTGGACCCCTGCTCCTGTCGCTGTCCTCCAGGCCTCAGCACCCCTATGGGATGGCTTTGATACTGATCCTTCCCCTCAAGGCCTCTGTAAACAAAACGGCAAAGTCTTTCATCAGGCTGCTGTCAAGCCCTGTCTCCTCCATTCTGCCTACGTGGGAAGACCTAGGTTTGGGGGCCCACCTGTAAGACTTGACCACTTCCTGTTAGGTTTCCAGGGTCTTCTGAATTCATACTCTCTTAGTGAACAGTTAGTATCTCTTCTACTTTGTGTCACCTGTAGGTCTGCTGAGAGGGCTGCCTTGTGTCAGGTCATCAATAAACTTGCTAACCGAGAGAAACATGATGCTAGAAACCTCCTTTGATGATGGCATGACCCAATGTTGCCAGAACCTTTGTCCGTCTGACTGGCCCGGCACACCGCTTACGTGGCTTTGTCTCGCCCACATGGTATCGCTGCCAGTCCCTGCAGCTCCACGTGGAAGCCTGGCTATACTGTCCTCCTGTCTTTTCTGATAGGTCTGTGGACGTGTGCCCTGACTTGCTGGCACACTTGGCCTTGCTCCTAATCCTAACGGTCACGTCCCTTCTACCTATTCAGTCGACCCCTTGCACAGTCTTACCTGGGGCCACACTGATCTGCACGCTATAATTTCTTCCCCCATCTGAACAGAAGGCTGTGTTTGCATGCTTCCAGCCTTAGAGCAGCTCCTCAGTTTCTTTTTTGTTCTTTAGAGATGCCCAGCTCTGGCTCCTGGTCTCTATTTGCATGGCTGAGCATTAGAATCACCTAAGTCACTTGCTTTAAAAAAGGAAGTGTAAGGTGGAGGATTCATTCTGGGGCATCTTCCCCAGCAGGTCTGAATTATCAAGTGAGGCGGAGTGCCCCCAGCAGTTTGGATTCACCTGGTAACTTTGGGAGCCAGTGGCTGGAATGGAGACGCCTCATCTTGGGGGGCTGGAACTCTTGTGAGCAGCATGGTCCTCTCCCTTCTGGAGCTGCCCCACCCCCATCCAGCCTCCACCGTGTGTCTTTCCCGCGATGTTCCAGTTAGCCACTCGGCAACAGAAGCCACAGATCTAGACATGCTGGGTGGGCGGGTGGGGTCTGGCATTCGCCACAGAGTTTGCAGCAGGCACGTTGGGTGGTCTTTCCTCCCCTGACAGCCCACTTCCCTGGGTGCCTGGATCCAGCAGGGGCAGGTTCCACTGTGACCGAGGGGAAGGAAGGAGGGCAGAGGGCGGGGAGTGGGCATGGAGAGTGGGTCTGCCCTGAGGTTGGCCTGGCCGCCAGGCCTCTGGTCAGCTCTGGTGGATTAGCTGCAGCATGGAGGTGGGGTCTAAGAGAGGGGGCACCTGCTTCCTAACTATGTTGACCAAGTCTGGCTGTTCCAGTCATGGGAGAAATGTCCCTGACTCTTTTGTTGTCACACATGGTTCACTCTTGGGATACCTGTCTGGCGCCTCAGAAGAAGCAAGGGGATGTGGAGGGGCTGTCTCCTGGGAGGTGAGGGGGCCACTTGGTTGGCCTTGGGCAGAGCAAATGGACGGGTGGACACAGCAGACCAGGTTTCTCTGGCCTTCATGAGCCAGTGACCGGTGTTTCCCTGGGCCTGCCTGGTCCGCCCCTCAGCAAGAGGTGACTGTCGTGAAGGAGCCACCAGGGTCAGCTGGAAGACCCATCCATCAGTGCCCTGTCTCCTGTCTGAGTCTCCTGGCGGGGCTGCAGCTGGCAGCCTCGGCTTGGCAGTGGTTCCATAATAGGAGCCCAAGTCATTAAAAAGCCATTACTGTCTGCTCTCCGGGTTATCGTTTAGTGCTGTCTGGAACAGTGCTGTCAGAAAGAGGCAGGCCTGGGTGTGTCCTGAGGAAGGAAGATGCCTAGGAGAGATTCCGTCATAGGAGATGGGAAGGCCGGGACATCTGGTGGACGGGGAGGGAAGGGGGCCTGGGCCTGCTGCGGAGGAGAGAGGAGCTTCGGTTCTGCTGTCCCTGGAGATGGCCATCATTGTTGTCATTGTTCAGCTGTGTGCAGGGGATTCTTTGTCATTCACCAGGGACAGATGTTGTGTGCTCCGGATACATTGTTGTCAGGCAGAAACACCACCCGGTACAAGCTTGCCTACGCTGGGTGACTGTGGTCCACCTGGTGCCTTTGCGGCTCTCCTGGAAACGCCGTGCTGTACCAGGAGCCTGCTGTCCTGCACGTGGCGCTGCCCACTCTCGGAGCCTCCTCATCTGGCTGGATTGTCGGCCCTCCTGGATGGGTCTTGCTCAGCCAGGCGTGTCCTTATTCACCAAGCAACGTGTTGCTTCTCCCAGCCTTGCATCCTCCACTCCTGCAGCGTGCCTGGTGGTGAGGGAAGAGGTGGGCAGCTCTCCAGGCACTTCTGGGGTATCAGTTTTTGGAATCTCTTCAGAAGCCTCACCCTTGTGTTCATCCATCTTTCTTTGAAGGCCAGTGACTAAGTTCATTCTACCTATAATCGTACCTGCTGACCAGTGTTACTAAAGCCTGAGGCTCTTTGTCATTCTCCCCCGTCAGGGAATGGGGTGGGGACAGAGGAAGAGGAAGTGATGCTTTCATGGAACTGCGTGGAAAGTCCATGGCAGTGGGACAGTGGCCTGTGGTAGGAAGACGTCCTCCCCTCATGGATGAGGACATGAGGGGAGCACTGGCTGGAACCACCTTTTGTCAGTCGAGCAACCACTGTGACCAGCAGTTTGGAGGTGGCATCGCTAATGCGAGCTTACCTCTCAGTGGGATGTCGCCCCTTCATATTAGGGGTCAGCGCCTTTCATGGTGTCAGCACCATGGAAATAATCGTCTGTGTCCTGCTCAGCCAAGCCCAGGGCTAGGGACGACCCAGATGACTGCCCCCGGTCCTGCCCTGCGAGAGTGCAGTGGCTTGCGTCATCCCAGTGAGCCAGGGAATGGCCTCTCCTGCTGGCAGTAAGGGGAGGAGCCAGCACTGCCTTGTGGAGGTGACATGGGCTGCTGTGGCCCAACCACCAGGACATGCCTGAGGTGGCAGGCTGCCCCGTGTGGGCCAGGCACAGAGCTGGGCAGGCAGGGCGCGGTTGGATTTCAGGTCCCGTTGCTCCTCTCGGCAGGTGGCAACAGAGCCGGACTGTAGTTGTCACCCATATCCTGGAAGCCACAGACCACAGTGGACAGTGGTGTTTGCACACTCACCCTTTGAAGATGTTTTTCCCTTGCGTTCTCCAGTCAGGCCGTCGACTGGAGGTGGAGAGACAGGAGGAGGAGTTGTAGCCTCTCGGACCCGACAGGGCTCCCAGGCATCCTGCTCACCCTGGTGCCCCTCTCCAGCCTGTGGTGCGGCCTTCTGTGATGGGATACTCACCACCCCAGCCAGCTGGGATTTTTCAGAGCTGTTCCTGTCCTCTGGGCCTGGCCTTGCCCTCAGGGAGGCCATGTGCAGCTGTGCGCTCTTAGGCAGGTGGGCTACTTTAGGTAGACTGAGGCCTTGACTAGAAGCATGTCTGTTGAGTAGCGTGTTCTCCTGTGCTCTGGCAGCTGAGGGTTTGGTGAATGAGGCTGCTCTGTGCAGGGCCCCAGATCACAGCTGGGGCTCCTCTTGTGTGTAGAGCAGCCCATGGGCATCAGGAAAGTCCTTCCCAGATGTCAAGTAGGTAGGACAGCTGCTGGTTCAAAATATGCAGTCTTCACAGGTTGTGGCCAGGGAGGTGAAGCCAGAGGTGGGTGGTGGGCTGTCTGCAATCCATGGACTTGCTGCCACCCTTTGGCTGGCTTCCGCAGCACAAGTAGTTTGCCTGAGCTGAGATGACGTTTCAGGTCGATTGTCCCAGTTGGAAAGGGCTACTGCTGTCAGAAGTAGGTGGAAATGCTTCACCTTGTCTTCAGGGTGTTGTGACCTCATCTTTCCCCCTTACATGTGTACTGTACTCAGCTACACACAAGCACACCCACCTCTTAAACGGGTGTATGTGCTTACACATGTAGATGCCCTCACACATTTGGACATCTCCCAGTGCACACGCATGAGATATTCCTCCAGCCTCACACACAAACCCAACACCCTTGGACATACCTGTGCAGGCATTCACACAAGGTCTGATTCAGGGGCAGGCTCTGGAATAACTGGGCCAGGGCAGCCTGGGGTTCCCAGAGCTCAGATCCTCAGGCTCCAGCCCCACCCCATGCAGCTGTCCTGACCTTGGCTTTATAGGTTTGGGCCTCGGTCTCATGCGTGTGTCTTAGACTAGAAACAGAGTTAAGTGGTTGGGGTTCCCTACTTGTGCTCTGGCTCACTTGGCAGCAGAGCTGGTCTGTGTGAGATGGTGCTGCCCGTCCCAACGCCGTAGGTAGGGACTCAAGGGTTCGATGCCCTGCAGCCGCCCACACTGTGTCTGTGGCCGGTGGACGGGCTGTGCGTTGTTGTGTTGTGTCTGCCCTGCGCACATCTGCTCCCAGCCCTAGCCATTTCCCGAGGGACTGGTTGGTGTCATAGTTTCACTCTCCCAAATGAGGAGACCTTCAGTCCTCTTTAAGTGGGGCTGGGGGGGCCAGTGTTAGCATTTCCACTTTACCACCTGGAGAGCCAGGATTTGCCTTAAACAGGTGGGGAGAGAGTCTGCTTCAGAAGACCCAACCTCCACCAGAAAGGACAGAAAGATGGAGCTGGAGGGACAGGCCCTCGGGTCTGAAGCCCAGCCTCGGGCCTGGCTTGTGCCTGATGCCTCTGGATCTCAGTCAGGCCTGGCCCTGCTCATGGGCCCAAGCTGCAGCTGCTCCTCTATATTTACTGGGGCAGGGCGGACTGGGAAGTCCTGGGGAGAAGGCATCCCAGCAGGAGATAAGTCCCCAAAGTGGCAGGAAGATGGCTCATGGCTTCATGTCTCAAGCTGATTCCCAGATAGTAGCTTCACCCTTCCTCCCCCTCCCATGCCCAGCAGCCATGACGGGAGGGGTTTAAAGAGACCAGACATTGCTGGGGGTGGCCTCTGGGCTGTCTTGGCTCCTTGTGGGCAGGCCCTGAATACTCGTCTCTCCGTCCGCAGTGTCTTAGATGATGAGGGCAGCAACCTGAGGCAGCAGAAGCTTGACCGGCAGGTGAGTGAGGCTGGAGCCGGGCGGAAGGGTGGTCAGCACTGGCTATCCCGGCCAGAGTCTGGGCCCGGGGGAGGGCTGTCCTCCTTCCTGGGGTGATCCTGTCTGGTGGGGAGAGGGGCCCCTCCCAGGAGAAGAGAGGCGAGCTCTCTCCTTTTGCCAGCTTGCCATTAGCACTGCCCCGGCATCTGGGGCTTCTGCCGGCGGGCAGCTTGGGTGACCGCAGTTGGACGTCTGTGCTGTGATCCTGCCAGGGCAGCTGCCTGGGCTGACACTTGCCGGCTTCCGCTGGACCCCACGTCTTGGGGCACCAAGGAAATGAGGCCAGGGTGGGCTGTGGACTGCACTGTGACCTCTGGAACCTAGCCGAGCGAGCAGGTCCTCTCCGGTCCCAGTCTGGGCGCCTTCCCTTGGGCGAGGCGGTCGGCCCTCTCAGGGCCCGCCAAACCCTGTGCTTGTCCACTGCCTCTGTAGCGGGCCCTGCTGGAGCAGAAGCAGAAGAAGAAGCGCCAGGAGCCCCTGATGGTGCAGGCCAATGCCGACGGGCGGCCCCGGAGCCGGCGGGCCCGGCAGTCGGAGGAGCAGGCCCCCCTGGTGGAGTCCTACCTCAGCAGCGGCGGCAGTGCCAGCTACCAAGGTACACCCCACCCTTGGGACAGCCTGGGGAGGCCCCTGCGCTGCAGCTTTAGACCCCAGCACTGCTTTGGGGAGCCCCTCCGGGACTTCCTGCTGCTCTGGGTAGGTGGGGGGCTCATCCTGTCAGGGGTGCCTAGGCCAAGTATGGCTCCCGGCCCAGGTGGCAGCTGAGTGGGGCAGGCGGAGGGAGGCTGGGACCTGGAGCCTTGGGCTCCTGAGTCCGGTGCTGGGGCCAGAAGGTACAGCTTTATGGACCCTGGAGTTCAAAAGTCCAGGTTTGGGCTTCCCTGGTGGCACAGTGGTTGAGGGCCCGCCTGCCGATGCAGGGGACGCAGGTTCGTGCCCTGGTCTGGGAGGATCCCACATGCCGTGGAGCGGCTGGGCCCACGCTCAGCCTGAGCCTGAGTGTCTGGAGCCTGTGCTCCACAACGGGAGAGGCCGCAGCGGTGAGAGGCCCGCGTACCACAAAAAAAAAAAAAAAGTCCGGGTTTCTGATCTGAAACATTTCCCTGAGAGCAGGAGGCAGCTCCCAGGAGCAGAACAGTCTGCTCCCCGCCAGCATTCTGCCTCCTGAGGGGAATCCATCTCAGCTTCCTGCCTGCGCAGTGCCTCTTATGACAGACACCTGTTGCCTCCCCGCCCTGGCCTCCCCACACCTTCAGTGTCCTGGCTTCTGGCCTGCAGGTGCCTGCACGGAGCCGTGCTAGCCAGCAGCCTCCAGGTTCCATCTGTGTTTGTATACTCTGGTTCTCGGCGGGGACTCTCGGCAGCTCATCCGGGGACCGGGTGGCTCCATTGCATCCCAGTGCTCAGCACCCTCCTTCCTGCTCAGGACCCCGGGCTGAGCAGAGGGTTGGTCTCTCTGAGCCTGAAAGGCGGACTCAGACTCAGTCCCCGCTGCCCCCTGCTGGCGCCGGCAACCACGGGGGCTTCTCCATCAGCCAGTGACTCTAAGAAGGTTGCAGGCATCTGGCTCTTGCAGCTGGAAGGAGCCACGGTGTTCCCCTCCTTCTGCGGCTTCCTCGGCGTGCTGCCTCCAGCCACTTCAGTCTACTGGTCGTTGCCTCGTCTCGGGGCCCCTTCACAGCAACGCCCGTGTGCTTCAGTTCAGCAGCTCGGGCCGCAGCTGGTGTGTCTGTGCTCCACCTGAGAGGCCCCACCCTAACCTGGCAGCCTTCTCCGCATGCTTCGTCTGTGGGTGCCTCCCCAAGGGTGGCAGAAGTGCCTTGCAGAGAAGGCCCCCGCTGTTCTGCATCCCGTGGAGCCTGGCATCACTGCCCCGGCCCTGCCAAGCCTGGCACCTGGCCATCCAAGGCTACCTGTGGGAGGGGAGCCTGCTCCTGGGACTTCGGGCCCTGCCAGTTTATGCCAGAGCCAACGTCTTGAGGCTTTGAGAGAGTCTGGCAGGTCACAGCTGTGCGGTCACTTTGGCAGGTGTTTCTTGATCACCAACTGTGTGCCAGGTAGGGCCAGCCCCGCAGAAAGACTGCAGCCCCTCTGAGGCAGAGCGAACGGCCCAAGTCAGAAGACAGCTTGCTCACTTGTCGTCTGCTCGCTGGTCCCCGTGAGCGAGTCACTTACCTTCTCTGGGCCTGTTTCCTGCCCTGTAAAGTGAGGAAAATTGTGTCTCAGGGCTTTGAAAGTTGAAGCAGCCATGGTGTGTTCCAAGAGCCACTCAGCTGAATGCTGTCCCCCGCTGAGACTCCAGACCGGGCTGGGTCTTCTCCACGGGACCGGGCTTCCCCAGCTCTGAGGAGGCCGCTCACCCAGCTGGCTGACCTGGGATTCCGGTTTCCAGGAGCCCCGCCCGCCCTGCCCCCTGTAGCCTCCGCTGCTTCCTGCTCTGCCCTCTGCTGGCTCTTGGTGTTAGATACAAGGGGATCATTCTCAGAGGAAGATGAGGAAGTTTGACATAAATCAGAACTGACAGTTTATCCCAGTAATGAGTTTCTGACCTACTGGCCATGCTCATTCGTGTTGTATATTTACCCACTGCTTAAATATTTATTGAGGGTCTATTCGTGTCAGGCTCTGGATTAGAGGCTGGGGGTCCAGGATGAGCACAAACGGATGTGGTCTCTGTTCCCTTACGGACCTTAAGGTCTAGGAGGAGAGAGAGAATGAAATAGATTGTTATAGGTGTGCTCTGCAGAAAGAAGCCGGGCCCAGTGAGTGAATGGCAGAGAGCCTGCTCCCAGGCTAGCGGCCAGAGAAGGGCTTCCCTGAGAAGATGGTGTCTGAGCTGGAATCTGCGGGATGAATGGGAGTTGGTGGGAGCGTGGGCGGGAGCAATGAGGGCGGTTCAGGCGGTGAGACCGCAGGAGCAAGGCCCCGTGGCAGGAGGGAGTCCAGGACGTACAAAGCACCGGAAGAGCCTGGCGTGCCTGGGACTTGGGGTGCCCTGGAGCTGAGGAGTGCGCAGTTAGGCCAAGGGGAAGGCCAGACTTGCAGGAGGATGTCGGTGGTCATCTTAAGAGCACTAGGAAACCACCCAGGGACCTGGTACAGATTGGGGTTCTGAAGTGTGGAGAGCGTGGAGACACCCAGCAGTGGCCCCTCCGAGACCTCTGTTGGCGTGCGGCTCCTGGTGTCTGTTATTGTCCTGCCTCAGGGGCTCATCCCTTGAGGCCAGTGCAGCTCCCTGGGGTGCTGGCCCTCGCTGTGGTCTCTCCCAGGGGCTGCAGTTTTTCTGTCTTTCACCCACCATTTCGATGGCCCACATTCTCCCAGATGCTCTCCCACTCCCTCCCAGACTGCTCTGCTTCTGGGTTGGCCGTGGTGCGGGCCAGGCTGTTGACTTAGCACCCTGCAGGGGCTGGGGTGGTGCCGCCTCCTTCCCGCTTGGCCTGCCTGGCAGAGGTGGCATGTGGAGGCCCTGGCGCGGCTTGCTCAGTGGTGGGGGAACTGGGAAGTGTTGTGCTGGAGCTCTGGTCTTACCTTGCGCCCGTCTCTCTCTCTCTCTCTCCCCCTCTCCCTCTCTCCCCCCCCCACCCCTCCTTCTCCTGAGCAGTTCAGGAAGCCGACTCGCTTGCCAGTGTGCCACTGGGAGCTGCCCGCCCCACAGTGCCAGCCTCAGCCAAGAGAACCAAGGCAGCCACCGCAGCAGGGGGCCAGGGCGCGGCCTCTGGGAAGGAGAAGAAGGGGAGGCACAAAGGTTGGCTTGCCCTCACTACCGGCCTCCTCAGGAAGCTCAGGCCCCTCTGTGGGGTTGGCGGGAGGCTTATCCTCCAGACTTCAGGGTGAGGGACCGGGTGGGAGGCCTTGGCGAGGGCCCTACGTGGCACTCAGGGCCCTGCTTCCCAGCTGGCTCACAGGCCTCCTCTCGCTCCTGTGGCACCGGGCTGGCCTATGGGTGCGGGCAGGCCTCGCATGCGGCCAGGAAGTGAAGTCCAGCTCCCCACCCGGGGGACCTGAGCGCCTCTACCTCCGCCCTGACCAGGACACTCCCTCCGGGGGGCTCACTGTCTCCCGGCAGCCCGTTCCCACCTTGGGCAGTGCTCAGGCATCTCATGGGCTTCCTCGACTCTTCCCTACTCCCAGTTCCACCCTCTGGGCCCCACAGACCAGACCCTCTGTTCCTCTGCTCAT
Organism: Mesoplodon mirus; assembly: GCF_964341445.2. NCBI lineage: Eukaryota > Metazoa > Chordata > Mammalia > Artiodactyla > Ziphiidae > Mesoplodon > Mesoplodon mirus. The sequence continues at coordinate 60,946,675 of NC_138983.1, forward strand.
GCCTCTTCAGAGAAGATCCCTGGAGATCAAGGACAGTTACAGGGACCCCTGCCCCGAGTCCTGTCTCTGCTGGCTAGACACCCTGTCTCCTCAAGCCTTGTACACGGAGTGGCTTCCAGGCCTCTGGGTCATGGTTGGACAGTGGTGTGTCGGGGTCCGTGGGCTTGTGGAGCTGACTGCAGCATTCTGGGTGGAGCCTTGCTTCTCGTCCTGAAGCTTTGGCAACTTGGGCAGGAAGGTTGACAGGGGATGGGAGCCCCTCCATTTGGGAAAGCAAGTGTATGCCGACCTGTCTCTTTTGAGGGGCCCTGTGTGTTTTTACAATGTATGTGAGTCTGAGTGTGTGAGGGAGAGAGATCAGCATTGACGACATGGAGGTGGCCGCGTCCGTGCCGAGTGGTGGGCTTGCTGTGTCGGATCCAGCCTTGCTCTCCCTCTTGTCCTTTTCACCGTGCAGTTGGTTTTGGAGCTGGCTGCTCTCTGCCTGGGATGTGAGGCATTTCAGTCCTACCCTCGGCCACAGGTGTGGGGGAACGGCAGAAACGGAGCCCATGCCCCTTCCTAGCTCACTGATCATTAAGAGGCTGACAGACAGCTAGCTGTCATTCATTTTTTAAAAATCGGTTTTGCCAATGAAGTTTTCAGAGGGTCCCCCCATTCCTCCCTCACCCTCTTCCTGGACATTTGAGAATCCAGGCTCTCCCCCTGCCCTCCCCACCCCTAGAGGGAACTCAGGAGTGTCCGTGGCCTGCAGGCACCAGCAGGCCAGCAGCACTGGCAGAAGACAAGTCCGAGGCCCGAGGCCCCATGCGGATCCTGACTGTGGGCCAGTCAGACCACGCCCGGGACGAGGGGGAGACAGCTGCTGGTGGGGGCTCACGGCCCAGCGGGCAGGACATCCGTGCCACGATGCAGAGGAAGGGTGAGCCCCGTGGGGGTCCAGTGACGCCCCGCAAGCCCAGCCCCAGGTTCTCAGATGCACCCTTCTTGGGGAGCGTGACTCTCCTGTGTCTGTTCCAGCCCCTCCCAGGCCCTGGTGTGGGGCACACTTGGAGAGCAATGAGAAACTTGGGCAGGGAGGGGCCCCTGATAAGGCTGAGTTAAGGGAAGAAGTGTGAACTAAGGTAACCAATCAGCTCACAGCCCAGCCCTGTCTCTCCCTATCCCCATCTGCCCCCAGGGAGGCCCAGGTTTGGGGACAGGTTTCCTTTCCCTTTGGTTCCTTTGAAAAAGCCCCTGCTTGCGAAACGTGCCCCCTCTCTGTCTGCTGAGCTAGGGGGAGCAGGGCCAGGAGGCTGAGAGGCAAGGCAGATCCTCCCAGGAAACCTGCCCACATCGTTTCCCCACCATGGGATAGCTTCCTGGAGAAAGGGCTGTTGAGGCACCTTGAGGCTGGAGATGGCATCCCAGGTGTGGAGAAGCACGTAGCCAGGGGGCCCAGGCAGGCTTTGGAGAGGAGTTGGTGGGCCCCATGCATCAGGCTGAGTAAGGAGTCAGGCCTTTCCCGAGATTCCACAGCCTGTGCTAGCCAAGGCCTCTAGTAGGCCTGAGGCCAGAAGTGGAGGCTCCCAGTGCAGGGTCAGCTCAACTCAGGACTTGCTACACAGAGACAGGGCACTCTGACCACTAGAGGGAGGGTCTGATGGCTGAAGCTGGGAGGAGGGCTGCACCCGGGGATAGTGACCAGCCCCAGCTCTCGTACGCACCAGAAAGAAAGTGTCCTTGTGTGCATCTGGTTGTATGTGTGGGAGTGTGTGGATGCACATGTGTACATGCAGCTCTGCATGTGTATGTCCGTGTGTGTATGGGTGACTCAGAGCCTGGGAACCGGTGACCGGGTGTGCCTGTGTGACCACTCGTCCCTTCTGCTCCTCTGCCTGGCCCAGGCGTCTCCAGCAGCATGAGCTTCGAAGAGGAAGAGGAAGAGGAGGATGAGGACGAGAACAGCTCCAGCTCCTCCCAGCTAAACAGCAGCACCCGCCCCAGCTCTGCGACGAGCAGGAAGTCCATCAGGGTGAGTGCGGAGGTTCCTGCTCAGCAGAGGGGCAGATGGCAGTGTCACCCAGGTGGGAGGGGAATGAATGTGAAGTGATGGAGAGTTGGCTTTTCTGGGCCAGGGGCTGGGCCCAGGTGCCTATCAGGAGCTTCTCCGGCCTGGGCTCTTCTGTCCTCCCAGTCTCTTCAGCCAGGCTGGGGGGTGGGGGGAGCTGGAGTTGGACAGGATGGCCCCTGAGAACCTGCCCATTTCCTCCTCCCCCACCCCCAGGGCTGCTGAGGTGAGGGAAGGGCTAGGAAGCTAGCTGCTGGTCCCAGGGCCAGGATAACTGGGTCCACATCCCAGGGGGCCTGCCCTGTCTCCCACCACTACCACGTTGGGGGTAGCTTTGGATCCCAGACCACCAGTTTCAGCCGTTCAGGGTCCCTGGGGCTCAGGCTTCTCCTCTCTCCTCCATAGGAGGCAGCCTCAGCTCCCAGTCCCCCAGCCCCAGAGCCATCGGTGGATGTTGAGGTCCAGGATCTTGAGGAGTTCGCCCTGAGGCCGGCCCCGCAGGGGATCACCATCAAGTGCCGCATCACACGGGACAAGAAGGGCATGGACCGGGGCATGTACCCCACCTACTTTCTGCACCTGGACCGCGAGGATGGGAAGAAGGTGAGATTGGCTTGGACACAGTTTCACCCTGTGGGCTTGAAGTCCTGGGGGCTGGAATGGGACTGGAAGCCTCAGCTCCAGCACTGACCTGCCAGTTCCCCCAAAGAGACAGAAGCCTCCATGCCTGGTCAGTGTATATGTGTGTGCACACACATATGTTCAAGAGCTGAAGCAAGGGAGTCACTCTCGAGTGCAGGTGTGTGAGTGGCACCCATGATTGTGTGTGGACCGGAGGCCGGGCCTGGAACATGACCCTGCTCCACTCCCAAGGTGTTCCTCCTGGCGGGAAGGAAGAGAAAGAAGAGTAAAACTTCCAATTACCTCATCTCTGTGGACCCAACAGACTTGTCTCGAGGAGGGGACAGCTACATCGGGAAACTGCGGTACGAGCACTCCCCCAGGAGGCAGGCAGGGGCGGGGCAGGCAGGGGCAGGCTCTGTAGAGGGCATCTCCTGTCCCCGAGGGAGATCCAGGCCAGGGGTCGGATCCTCTCCAAAAGTCGTCTCTATCAGATCAACCATAGGCCCAGGTCTGTGCCAGCCTAGAGCCGATTTGAAGATGGGCCTCACATGCCCTACCCTAAGCTGCTCCCAGGCAGAGGGGACGCAGGCCCACTAAGAGGGTTGGATCAAACCCTAGGATGTCAGTGATGACGTAGGCCACCGTGGAAGAGCCGCCTTAGCCCCATGGTCAGTGCCAAGGGGCATGGCTGAGAGTGAGCCCTTGAGGGAAGAGAAAGCAACCTTAGGGTGGGGGAAAGGCTCTGAGCTAGGCCTCAGGTGAGGGAAGGTGTGCTGAGGAAGAGTGCCCGATTGGGAGCATAAATCAAGCTTAGCAGTCAGGAGCTAAAGCTGGAGATGGGGCTGGACCAAAGCTCACAGGCTGAATGGGACAGAGTAGAACATCTCCACCCTCCACGGGGTGCTGAGTCCCCTCTGCGGTCTTGTCAGATGCCACTCTGGTGGCTCACCTCCCGTGTGGGGGGCCGCTCCTCTTCCTCCAGGGAGACTTTCTGTGGAACTCAGATTTTCCTGAACTGAACCGAGATGCTCTTTGATTAAACTCAGAGCAAGTCGAGGCCCTCTGTCCAAGAAGCGCCTTCAAAGATGGGGATTCCGTGAGCAGTGTGCCCCCAGGTCCGCTCCTGGCCCAGCCCAGAATACTTTGCAGGCTCGTCACAGGACAGCCTCTGAACTGCTCCATGCCTTGGGGCACAGGGTGCATGACCCTATACTGATCGTGCCTGTCCTTCAGGTCCAACCTCATGGGCACAAAGTTCACCGTTTATGACAATGGAGTCAACCCTCAGAAGGCATCATCCTCTACTTTGGAAAGTGGAACCTTACGTCAGGAGCTGGCTGCTGTATGCTACGTGAGTCATGGGCTCCCGGGTCTCTGGTCTCCAAGTTAGACGTGACACTCAGGACTTGCGACCTGTCTGTGGCCTATCCCATCTACCTTTATGGGCAGACAGGGAGGCACAGTGGAGTGGCCCCTGCCTGGGACAGGACACAGCTGGCCATCTGCTCGGCGAGTTCTGAGGACTCGGCCTGGCTCTCTGAAGCCCAGCCTGGATGCCTCCTGGAAAGGAGGAGGCAGAAGGCCTGGGTTCCTGTTGGTCCAACCTTCCAATCCTCCCTCTGGTGTTCAGGTCCTGAGTGGACTGTAAGGCCCTTTGCATAATCATCTCACTGAATATTCAACCTAAGAGCTCAATCCTATCTTCTTGATTGTATAGATGAGGAAACCGAAGATCAGAGGTTGAGTCACTTGCCAATGTCACACAGCTCACAGATGACCAAACTGGAATATAAACACAAAGGGTTTCTCCATCTCATTTCAGAATGAGGGACTGGTACCATCAGCCTGGGAATGCAAGCATAGCTGTTTTGTATGATCCAGTGGTGCCACCTGCTGGTCGGCTTTGGGGAGGCAGTCTGACTCTCTTCAGATACTGAGCCCCAGGTGCTATTGGAGGCCCTGAAGAGATAGTAGTCAACAAAGAAACAAATGTAGACCCTCATGGGATGTGAACCCCTAGTGGGGAGATAAGCTATAAAACAGTCATATATGCAAAATAAATATGTTCTGATAAATGGTAAGAAAAAAATAAAGCAGGGCCTATGAATGTCTTTTTAGGAAGGATGGCAGGGAGGGCCCCACCGAGGTAGTGCTTAGGTAAAGGCCAGAAGGAAGTGAGAGCCAGCTGTGCAGGTGTCGGGGAGAACACAGCGAGTGCAAAAATCCTGGATGCCTGGCATGCAGGGGGAATAGCAAGGAGGTCAGAGAATGCAGGGGAGTGGTGAAGAGGGGGTAATGGGGCCGTATTACGTGAGGCCTTGCAGGTCAAGGTAAGACCGTCAGCTTTTACTCTGAGTGAACTGAAGATGAAAATGATCTGACTTACCAGGACCACTCACCGCTGTGTGGAGAACAGATGATAGGGAGGAGGGCGGTGGTGGGGGTGAGGAGACAAGGATTCCAGCTAAAGGCCAGTACTGTGATCTTGGTGAGAGATGGTGGTGGTGAACAGTGGTTGAATTCTGAATATAACTTGAAGGAAGAGCTGACAGCATTTGCTGATGGGTTAGAAGTGGGGTGTGAGCGAGAGGGGGGAGTCAAATATGACTCCAAGTAGTTTGAGCAGATGGAAGAAGTGAGATGCTCTTAACTGGGGTGAGGAGGACTGTAAGAGCAGCTCACTTGGGCGGAGTGGAGATTCAGGAGCCCACTTCTGGACGTGGTAAGTTTAGAGATGCCTATTAGACATGTGAGTCGTGAAAGCTAGCTCATCTTTATTCCCTCCCCCCAGTCTCTCCAGTAGGTAAGTTGAGTCCTCACATGGCCAGTGTTGAGTTCTCTGTCTCTATTTCCTAGGAAACAAATGTTTTAGGTTTCAAGGGGCCGCGGAAGATGAGTGTCATTGTCCCAGGCATGACCATGGTTCACGAGAGAGTCTCTATCCGGCCCCGCAACGTGAGTCTCTACCCCATCCCACCCGCCTTCCCCATTATCCCAGCGTCTGCATGAGCGTCTAAGGGCAGAACTCCAGCTTGTGTGTATGTGTGGAGGAGACACAGTGTGAGAAGCCCTGGAGGTCTAGGGAAATCTAAGGACTCCCACCCCTGGGGCAGATCCCTCTTTGGGGTGGTCATGGTGTCAAGGCCTGGGCCTGGCTCAGCTGAGGCTGCCCTCCCAGGAGCATGAGACGCTGCTAGCACGCTGGCAGAATAAGAACACGGAGAGTATCATCGAGCTGCAGAACAAGACGCCTGTCTGGAATGACGACACGCAGTCCTACGTACTCAACTTCCACGGGCGCGTCACTCAGGCCTCCGTGAAGAACTTCCAGATCATCCATGGCAATGACCGTGAGTGTTTCTGCCCTGACTTATTACTGGCCACATGATACCCGGGGCCCTTAGCTCAGGGTTCAGCTCACCTAGCCCTGCCCGTAGAGGTCAGAGTTTAAGGACGTGGATTATACGGCTTAGATTAGATGTAAAGAACTTTCTAACCCTAATGACTGGGAGGCCCTGGAGGAACCTTCTCTGGAGCCCTGACCCTAGATTCTGTGCACGCAGCAGAGTCTCAGGCGTGGGGACACCCTTTGAACGGACTTCCTCTCTTCTTCCCCGTCTCCTGGTGTTTGTATGCATCTTTCTCCTTTGCCACCTGTTCCATCTCTCCTGCCACTTCTCCCAACTGGTCTGTTTCACCTCCTTTGGGATTCTCTTGGCTTCTCTGCTTCTCGCTTTCTCTCCCCTCTTGTGATTTGGGTGTCTGTCCTTCCCCACCTCTGCCATCCCTGCTCTGCCCTTCTGTCTCTGTCCACGCCGTGCCTGGCTCCAGCGGACTACATTGTGATGCAGTTTGGCCGTGTAGCAGAGGACGTGTTCACCATGGATTACAACTACCCATTGTGTGCGCTGCAGGCCTTTGCCATTGCGCTGTCCAGCTTCGACAGCAAGCTGGCCTGCGAGTAGAGGCCGCCTCGTGCCCTCTGGGGTTGCCCAGCCTGGAGTGGAGCTGCCTGCCTGCGGAGACAGCCCTGCCGAACCCGTGTACATAGGCCTCGTGCCAGGTGACCCTTTGGCTCTCAGTGGGCTCCTGGGCCCAGCCATCCAGGAACTGGCTCCTGCGCCTCCACTGCTGAGGCAGAGGAGTGGGGGATATGAAGGGACCAGCGTGAATTCTTTCTGTGCCCCAAGATCAACACCCCCCCCCCCACCCTTGGGTTAGTATCCTGCTGCAGTCATGTTTGCCAAGCTGAGCAGCCTCTTCAGCCAGGGAGGCAGGAAGAGGTGTAGAGGGAGAGGAAGCACAGTGCAGGGCTGCTGGGGCCCAGCCATGCACTCGGCCCTACTGTGAGGGGCACAGTGAGTGTGTGTGTGTTAGTGTGTTGGGGCACACCTACTTTCCAGAGCAGAGGGCTGGGTAGCTGAGCCTGGCCCTTACAACTACAGAAAGTCCTCCAGCTTCAGAAGGCCTCAGCTGGGCCTGGGAAGAGTTATAGGCATGTGGAAAGGTGAGTGGCAGGACCTTGCCAGGGTTACAGGGACCCGGCTGTGGCTGTGGGAATTGGCTGGTGGCCTAGGGTTTGAGCTCATTTGATTTCTCTCTGTGCACAGAGGCGGCAGGAGGCCAGCCCCCAAGGTCAGATCTCTTATAGAGGATGGGGCCTGCAGGACGCAGGCTCAGCATACAGGCCGCACACGGGACAGGGCTGCCCCAGGAGCTCCCTGCTGAGCAGTCCCTGCACAAACCCCATGAACCCCACCCAGGACACCAGCCCCAGACTGCACACAGGTAGGCGTGCCTGGAGCTGCTGCCTGTGCTTCAGCTCCCACTGCAGTCAGCCTGGGCTGTGGTTGCTGAGGGATTGTGTGTGGTTCTTCTTAGCTGGGAATGGGACAGGGTAAGGAGAGCGGGAAATGTTTTAGAACCACAAAAGATCAGAGGTGGCAGGACCCTGAGAGATCATCTAGAAAACAGGACTTGCCCTGGGTCACCTGGCTGGTTAGGGGCAGAGTTCAGAGTTTCAGCTCTCTTGATTTCCTTGTTTCCACCATCCCCCAAGGAACTGCTCTCTCTGACCTTCCTAGGGCACAGTCCGCATGCCCGTGCACCTGATTCCAGAGACTTAGAAATGTCAAGAGGTGGTGAAACTGAAACCATTTCAGTGGGAAGTTCCCTGCTGAAAGCTGTCTGGATTTTTGCATGTCCGTCTGATAGGGACTGGCCTGTGCCTGGCTCCTCCCCGAGGGCAGGCCTTAGCAAGGTTGCTGCCCATTTTGCTATCTAGGGGTGACAGGTGGGTTGTGAGTGTTCAGGGCTGCGCCTGATCTCTCCCTCTACTGCCCTCCTCCTTGGATGGCACCATCTACTCTGAAGACTTGGAAAGTCTTGCATATGTGTCATTTACCCTGACAGAGGCTACTCGCCCAGATGGAGATCAGAAATCTGTGGGAAGCAAGAGTTGTTCCCCACTTCAGAGTAGATAGATGTGCTTGGAAAGACTACATAGAAGTTGGTTTTTTAAAAAGTAAAAATCATACTTTAAACATGTTAGCAAGGCTCTGAGGTGAAGTTGTTTTGACTTCAGTGGGAGTAGTATGCTCTCATTTCCTGGTAATCTGGGCTTTCCTACGTCGAGTGCTTAAAGCAAGGCATTCTTGTTCTAGCAGGGATCTGCCCCCACCTGGGGCATATGTCTCTGTGAGAGGCCCCTCCAATGACCCAGGTTTTGTTAACATGGTCTAGTTTCTAGACAGCTCTTGACTTGGGCCCATCCTTAGGGCACTAGAACTTTCTATACTGGAGCTGGTCCACTTGCCAATGAAATACTGTCGTGCCGTCCTCCTTTCCGTAGTCCCAGTCTGGCTCTTCCTTTCTTGACTTTGAATAGAGAGACCTGCTGACATTTAGAATGATGGAAAGTAGATGACCTCTAAAGTCTAGTCAAGCTGTTTCTCTGGGTCAGTGATTTTTAAGGTAGAACAGGTTGATTCTGGATCCTCACGAGAGAGGGGATCCTGGTGGCAGAGTGGAAAATTCATCAGAAGCACAATGGAAAACTAGTCCCCTGCTTTCTCCTCTAGTACACAGGGGAGGGGGTTGACATGTTTTGGTAGGGTCAGGAATGTGGCCTGAGAGTTCCAGCCTAGGCATGGAAATGGGTAGCTCAGCAACAAAACCCTCTGTTGGGCATGGAGTGACAAGCAAGAGCACTCGAGTCACCTGCTTAAGACCCCAGCCTCGCAAGGAGGTCTGTTCTTAAGACCCCATTCTTGGTGATGCTGGTTTTCCTTGACCACTGGCCTCACAGCCATGGGCCCAAAGACTCATAAAGCTGCCAGGGCCCCTGGAGACCACTTGGGCTCAGCCTCTCCCACAGTATGAGTTCTTGCCCTTCATACCCTCTAACCAGATGGTCCTTGGTTGGGCAGGGAACTTGGTGATGGAATGAGCAGTCCCTAAGGGTGTTGGGTAAGCTGGGAGCTTAGGCAGCTCCTCTGTAACTGCTCCTAGCTCTAACTAACTCCTCCTGGGGCCACACCCCCAAACTCTATGCCCTCCGCCCCCACACAGTTCTACAGAGCAGTGAAGTTCACTTCCCTAACTCTTCCCCAATTCTGGCTTTTCTTTCCTTCTGGCTCCAAGGTGCTCTGTGTCTGTCTGTGTGTCTGTGTGTCTCTGTGTGTATTTGGGGCAAAGGGCAATCTGTGAACAATCAATTGAGGTTTCCTATTACAATCATATTTCTACAGATGAATAGGAAAGGAATAAGGATGTGGTTACGATCACGGGTGGATTTTGTTCATTTCATGCTCTTTGATCAGAAAGTATACTTGGGAAAGTACCAACTCTTTCTCCCAAGGTTCTGATTGGGAAGACACCATACCAAAAAGTTTAGCTCTTCAGTTCCCACTTTGCATTACCTGAAGAAATTGGTGTGTTACATGTGTGCTTTTGGATGAATTTGAACTTATTCTAGTTGAATGTGCCTTAAAAATCATGACACTAATTCAGAACAAGCGTGTAAGGTCCAGACCCATGCTGAGGACAGGTGTTAAAAGCCAGGGAGTGTAATCACAGGCTAGAAGACAACATTTGGGGCCCACCTCCTTCAGTGACAAGGGCAACAAAACTGTAGAAGCAGACATCTTTCTTTGCTCTGGAAATGGTGGGGCATTTACTTCTAAATGAATTTACCATATATTTAGAGGCAGTTCTGAATTTAACAAGCCACAGTGATGACTTCAAACTAAGATGCTTGTGCTTTCCTTACAGTGAGGGGAGAGGCTGGGCTGGCTGTGTCCACGGCTTTGCTATGCAAGCACAAATTCCATCTCCTAGATGGAGTCCCTGGCTTTCCCTTCCTGCGGTAACACCGGCCTGTCCCTCTCTACAATTCTTCACCCCAGCTGAGATACCCCTGTGACCTCAGGATGCCAGGTGGCCCTCAGAGCACATTTTTCCAGATAGCTGAATGAGTTTGCTTTCTTCTGGTGCCCAGCACTGAGTGGGGCCTGACTCCCCTGCACTCAGGGCCCAGTGTTGGGACCCTACACTGCCCTGGGCCCTGGCTTGTAGAACTGTAGCAGCCCCGGGAACAGGCCAAAGGACGGGCTCTTGTTTGAGTTTAGTGGTCACCTGTCCTTCCATACCTCCTGTTTGTAATTTTCTGTCATCTCAGGATATGGGGGGAAAGGTACAGCAGAAGTATTTGGGATGGGTTTGGCTTTTGAATTTTCCAACCAAGTTGAGAGGCAAGTTGGTCTTACAGAAAGCACCACTGCACTTAGTAACCATGTGATTTTGAGCAAACTAGGTCTGTTTTCTCACCTACAAAATAAGGAGGCTGGACTATCAACAGCTTGCAGTAGGATTCAGGGTGAATGAAAGTTGATCCTTGCTTTCATCACTTTCTAACTCATCACCGTGCCTTTTTTCTTTCCTAAGAAAGACGTCACACCCCTTTCCTCTTCTCTTCTGTTGTCCCTCCCTCCTTCCCTATCAAGGTCCAGGCAGAGCTGGAGATGAGGCCGAGATCCAGAATTTCCTAGAGGGTAACAGAGTGGCTTAGAAAGGGAAGCCCGACTCTGGCCTCTTTAATCCTGCATTTGGTGACTAAGGGGACTTAGGATGGTGACACTTCTCTTGTTGGGAGCATACATTTAGCCAGTTTTCATAATGCCTAGAATATGTATGTCTATTTGCACAAGATTGTCTTTTCCTATTTTGGAGTGGTCAGACATTTTATTTTTGTTCAAAATCAGCAAGTTTTAGACAAACTTGCAAAACTGTGCTTTTATTAAGTGACTTTTTGAATAAACTCTTTGGTATTCTGGAGCAAATGTATTTATTTATTGGTACGTGCAATGACAAAGTTGGTATTTTCCCATGTTGACATTATGTATGTTGTAGAACTTAGTGTTTGTCTAAGTACAGACCACAAACCATATATCAACAAATTAAACTTGAACTGTTTCAACACTGATGTGCACTTTTTTCCCCCTATAAAAGAAAAAACATGTTTCTTACCTAAAAGTTTTTTTCTACATCATTCATTCCTTCTGTCCTAAGAGCCTCAGGGGTGGGCAGGAGGTGGTGGTAACAAGGGGATCATAGCTTGTTTAGAAACCATCACATGTGGGTGGAAACTGTCTTCCCTCTGGCCGTGCTCGTCAAGTTTAAGGATGGTCAGAACGACACACGCAGAGGCTGGATGGGCTAGAAGAAGGGTAAGGACAGAAGGTACTTAAGTTAGAGCATCCTCTGCAGGGTCAGCGGTGCCAGCGGGAAGAATGGGCTGCTGCTTCCTAAGTAAACCCCTGTGGGCCTGGCCCGTACGAACAAAAACAGGGCCACAGAGCTGAAAAAAGGTGAGAAAGGCCCAAGTGGTAGAAATAACATGAAGACCCAGCCACTGGGTTCCTCTGGCCCTATGCAGAGCAGCCTAACCTGTTTAAACAGGACTTGGACATACTACCCACTTGGGAATTTTCTTTTCGGCCTGTGGCAGATCGGAAGCCAACAGCAAGGGAGGCTGCAGTTGTGGCTGGAAGCAGACATGAAGGCTATGGGTCTGATCCTGAGGGAGGAGGTCAAAACTGAAGTCAGCCAGAGATTGCAGGACCTGTGCTCTGGGCCAGTCCCAGCAGTCAGGGTAGCCTTGGAGGGTGTCAAGGGCGACAGCACAGGACTTGATGACAGAGTGTGACGCTGTTGATGGCGCTGGCCAGAGCACCCAGCACAGGCTACACCCTGGACAGACACTACACACAGCATTGGGGGGCGGGTACTAGTCCCAATGCATAAATGAGGAAGTTGGTGCTTAGAGAAGCTAAGTAGTCATCAAGAAAAAGGAGAAATTTGGCCTATTTACTTTGTATAAGAAAATGGGAAAGGAAAAACAAGGTTAGGTGCATTTTAGAAACACTTGTGTGAAAATGGTCAAGGCAAAGTCTGTGATACTTCATGTTTTTCTCATTGCTGGGTAGCTGAAGCATTAGATTTTCCTTTGGTATATAAATAGTCTGGGTTGAGGGAATCTAAGAGTGTGGTAAGAAGTAGGGCTGGTTTATTTATTACCCCAGATTTGGAGTTCTTAAAGTGGTCAACAGCATCTCCTACCTGAACTGTGGCCTCTCTCCTTGGCTCTGCCTCTGGGAACTAACATTTGCAGGGCACTACTAAAAAGGAAAGAGAGTTTCGTTGTTTAGTGGTCAGGTTAAAGACAAATCTCGTAAATAGCCCTGGACAGGGTCCATGGAGAGTCCTAGTTTACAGCTATTATCCTGGCATAATTAAAGCTCCCTTCTCCCAAGTCCTAGTTTACAGCTATTATCCTGGCATAATTAAAGCTCCCTTTTCCCAAAGTGTCCCAGATTGGACCGTAAGTCACTGGATCATCCAGGCCACAGAGGGTGCAGAGAGTGGGGTCCTCACAAGCCACCTCTTCTAGAGGCCAAACGTGCCTGCACTCCTCTAGGCAGCTCTCTGGGCCTGGCTCCTGAGCTCACATAGCACTAGTCCTGGAACAAAGGAGGTTCTCTCCTTGTGCTCTTATTCTGACCAGGAAAGGGGATATCCTGGCCGTATCACCCACCTGATTTACCAAGCATGGTGCCAGGTGATGCAATTGTTTCCTGGGCCAACTATCTGCCCCCAGAGGTAGGACTGTGCTCTGCCACGGTGCCTAAAAGTCACTGCAGACCTAGTGCCAGGGGACTCAGCCCAGATCAGTTCTGGAGAAATGAAGACCAGGAGGAAAGAGACAGCAGGCGTGACAACAAAAACCAGTCCCATGATTTTGGTCGTCCTGGATTGTATATACAAATACAAGTGTCATCCCTGAAGAATAACATAATTCTGAAAAATCCAAAAAGGGCTGCCTTATCTGAAATTATTGAAAAGTACATTAAAATTTTTGAAATATAAATATATTCCTGCTATATAAACCCACCAAGAACCGGGCAGCAAGAGCTATCATGAGGTCTTAGTACTTCCAGCAGGAAGTATTTCCATAAGCCAATTTCCCCCAAAGATTGACATTCCAAAAAAGAGTTGGTTATGTGACACCTTACATACCAGCCTCATCAAAATACCTGAACATCATCCTTTTACTTTCACACCCCACTGCTCTAACACCACTCTTTCTGCCAAGAATGTCCTTTCTCTTCCTTGCACAGCTGGAGAAGTTCCTAGCATCCCTCAAGACCCACCTCCTCTGTGAAGTTTCTTGAAGTACTTTAGCAAAAATGATCTTTTTTGGTGCTCCTATAGATTTGGGTCCATATCTCAAATACAGCATAAAACCTTGTACAATAAAAGTAAAGTAGCTACCGCTTATTGAGTGGTTATCCTGTCTGAGATAGGATAGTGCTGTTTTATAGGCACTGATGATTTCATTTAATCCTCATAACTACCCTGTGAGACCTGGACTTTGACCCACCAGCTTTAGAATGAGAAAGCCAAGGTTCTTGGGGTTAAGGAGCTGGCCAGATTCTACAACTAGAATAGACAAGGGTGGAATTGTGACCGACATTTCTCTGCCTGCAGAATTCACGATCTTGAGCCCTTTTATAGTTCACAGTTCATTTTAAAAAATAAATTGGATAAGGCTCCCACATTCAACTGAGTTTTTTTAAAGGTAGGAATTGAGCCTTCTGTTCCCACTGCCTAGCTCTGAGCAGTGTCTGCTGAATGAATAAATGAGTGAATAAGCTAGAAGGAAACAAATACATACCTCTAATAAGGGAATCATATCCTAAGGCAAAAAAGAAACTCGAAACAGGGTCCCAGAACTCTTCTCATAAATCAGCCCCTCATTGTGAATGAAGAGAAACAACACGAAAAATAATTTATCGAAACAGTAAAGAGCACCTACATGATTTTTTACCTTCAGCATTACATCTAGACTGTTTTCAGTACATTTTAAACTATATTCTTTACAAGTGAATCAAATGTTCCACACAGAGATACAGGCAATATGCTTTCTATAGACTCAGTCTTCAGTGACTTTTCTCCGTAGTCATTAACTAACAGGAAATGCACAGCAGTAGCTGATACGTTATCTTAATATGATTCTGTACCTGTGACGGGAGTGTGTACACTTATGTGGTTTAATAGTGATTAAACTGTTTTCCTGGCCTCTTGCTCATGCCAGGCACAATGGAACTCTAAAAGCCAAGTCTGCGTTTACATGATTTCTTAATTTTCGAGTCTTCTGCATTTCATGACTGGGAGTATCCTCAGGAATGTGTCCTCTTTAAGCTCTTAGGTCTTACCTGTAAACTGAATCCACTCATCCTTACTAGACAGAATACATCTTACCTCAAGGAGACACATGACAGATGGCAGTCAGAGATGAGGCTTTTGGTCTGGTCACAATCCTCCCAGTCCTAACCTACCTCCCACTTTGCCCAGCTTTCTCAACAGACTCAGATATCCAAATAGGGAACAAATGGTCTCTTCCCGGCACTGCTACATTGGGTCCCTGCAACCTCCCTGCCGGGCTGGTACTTGGTCTATAAGCTCAGTCCTCCTCGTTTCTGTTTCAATTGAATTTGTTGTAAGAACAAATTTCCCAGAGGGTACAACATTCAGAAACAGCATCTAAGCAAGGACTGCCTATAAGCACATGGGTTCTCTCCCCATCACCGGCTCCCTGGCCTCTGAGCACCTCACGGCAGGACCACCACCCTTCGGCAGGCTTTCCTGAAGCCTCAGACCTTGGCTCTGCAGGGCAAAGACTAAAGTCTCTAACTCAAGTTTCCTCTGGCCACTGAAGACCAGAGGTACAAAGGTGCTTATGCATGTGGCAGTTCTGTTAAGCAGAACAGGGATAAAGGAAGCTAGAGATCCAGGCAGTATTAGAGCAAAACCACCCCCAACAAGCCTCTAGGTTCATTCTCAGGTCAGTGGGAGTCTTCTACTCTGGAGAAAAGTGGAGATCTGAGGCAGCCTGGGTGCTCCTAAAAAGGGCCTTGCTGTGAGAAAGGGGCTTCAGTTCAGACAGCCAAGTCTTACCCTGCTCTGGCCCCACCATCCCCACTAACAGGTTTTCTTCTTGAGCTCAGCGGACTACGAACCTGCTCAAGGCCCACAGAATAAGGTATTTTGGACTCTGAAATCTTCACTCTTACAACCTTAAGTCCTCATCATGTATAATCTGATGTTCGTTCACAGGTAAACCATCTGTTACTCCTAACACGAAGAGTCAGACCTCTGCCCTGAGTGGTCCCATCTGTAATTACAATAGGTGGAAAATTACTCAGTGGATCAACTCTCTGATGGAGGAAAGGCAGGAAGAGAAAGAGGGAAGCTGTCTTGTGTTCATACTGATTACTGTGATGTTTTACAGGTGACAGGTGTGTAAGCACCAGGAAGGACACATGATATCCATGGCAGTGGCCTGATTGGCTATGATATTTAAACACAGAGAATGAAATACAGGGCACAGGGCCAAGGATGAAATCAGAGAGGAGAGAAAGGTCACCCTGGGACTAGAGTAATGGGCACCTCACCAAACTGGCTGTCTGTACTCTAAACGGTGGGGGTCCCGCTTCCTCAGCATGCCCCCTGGATCTGCTTTATCAGCACTGATGCCTGGCCCTTCATCTCTCAAGTCGCGGGGCCACATTTCTTCGGTGGTCTCCTCTTGCTCACGGTAACTGTCTGCACCAAATCCAGCATTCTCTGCCAAGACAGCAGGATCCTCTTCTTCATGAAAACAGCAGGAACATGTTTCTACCTCTGGGTCACGTGAGGTAACAGAATTATCTTCCTGAGCTCTGGGGTCAGTAGGCATTTCCCACCCCAAATGGCCTGATCCTTCTTCTTCTATCACTCCCACTCTTTCAGCTATTTCCTCGGCAGAGGGCTCTTTTGGGTCAGGGTAATCCACCAGGATTGTTTCTTGCCTACGCTTGATGCAATCTGAAAGGTCATAAATTGGATAGGTCTCTTCAGGGTAACCTAGAGAAAAAAGCAGTACAAAGTCTTACAAAGAATGTCTCTTCCAAATAAAGTGTCAGGCTCAAAAAGGCTTCTCAAGCAGCAGCCATCCTATCCCAACAAATCCATTCAAGAAATCTCTAAGATGATTCTAACGGTTCTCAAGTTTCACTTGAGCAAATTCTTGGTGATCTGGCTGACTGTCACCCAGCTCTTTGAAATACAAATCAATTCAGTTGAAAATCCCTTCTTAAGTGCAGGGTGCTTGGGGCAGAGTGTAAGTCTCACTCCTCAAGCTTCTGCAGTAGTGATGAAGATTAAACAAACAACATGAGCCTCAGTTAAAAAAAAAATGTACCAAACACCAGATGGAGAGAGCATAGCTCAAGGCTAATGTTTATAATTTCTATTTGGAACCATTTCCAAATCTTCCCGGGGTGGGGAGGGAGGAGGGAGGAGGAAAGGAATGCTGAGCTCTTTGAAAAATACACGACAAAGCCTTCTACTAATCAAAACAATTGAAATGGCTTGCAAGTGTCAGAAAGAGAGAGCATTTTAGCAATACATGCCCAAGATCCCGAAGGACAAGGACTGCATTTTCAGAAGACAGAATTTCCATTGTTGGCTTCTTCCTCTTCACAAAAGGGAACAAAAGAAAACAACAAACTGGTAAACAAAATGAATCCCAGCAATGATAATGAGAAAAGAGAAAATGTTGCCAAATTGAAGAACAAAATGAAATACATCTGTGTCAGCCAAGCCGAGCCTGAGCAGCAGATGGGCCGTGCTGGAGCTCATATGCCAGTGCTGGCAACAGCAGCCATGCTCACCGCACAATGTGAAAGCTGGAGAATTTGGAATCCATTTGCACATTATGATAATTGGCAAATTGAACCCTAACATAAACCATTTTTTTGCCTACAAATTCTGAAAAGCAGGGGTCTTTTTTGGTGCCATGTAGAGTGTGGAGAGACATTTTTACAACATTTATAATTAGGGGAAAAAAACAGTCACACACACTCATTTGTAGAAAATTTGAAAAACACAGACAAGTTTTAAAAAGAAAACACAAATCACCTAGAATCCCACCACTGATAACAATGTGTTGTGTTACCTCTGGCCTTTTTATCACATATAAACATATATCCTTCTCTTTTTTAACAAAGAGGGATCATACTGTATATAAAATGTTGTACCCAGATTTTTTTCATTCAACATTGTATCATGAGCCCTTCTCCATGTTATTAGGCATTTTAAAGTTGGCTGCAAAGTATCCCATCATACAGCTACGTAACTGATGTGATTTACCACGCCTCTTCTATAAGACGTTTAGATTCTTTCCAATTTTCCATTATAAGTTTCATATTAGTTAAGATCTGTGAATATAAATCTATGTCCACTTCCCTATTTCTTTAAGATAGACTTTTAGAAATATGAAAACGGCCAAAGGGAATGGACATTTTAAAAGCCTTTTTTACACTCTGCCAAATTACTTTCCAGAAAAATGGTATAAATCTTTAGTCCTACCAGTGATGTAAAACACTGTCCATCTTATCACATCCTCACCAGCACTAACCGTAGTATGTCAAGAATCTTGCCAATGCAGCCTTAGTTTCCAAGCTTATAGGCAAACTGGAGCCCCGCTACCCAAGGCCCTCACAGTCTCCTTGTTCAAGGGCAGAGGCTGGGAAGTCCATTTGCTAGTTAGCTCCTAGTCACTGCATGCCTAAGAGAAGTCCATTCTCTGGCATGTTCCTGCCTTGTCCCCACCAGGAACAAAGCTTGCCATTGGAATTCCATGACTATCTGCTTTGGTTTATGAGGGGGACGCCTGCTGAGGAGAATCAAATAGTGACTCACATAACTACTTAGGTAGCCCATATCAGCCAAGGCACTGGTTACCCAAAACTTCATGAGAAACATGAGCAAGCAACAAAAACTCACTGGTCCTACGAGGAAATCAGCAGCTCACAACAGGAACAAAACTAAGCAAACTATGTAAATAGGCCCTGAAAAAAGTCAATGCAGGAAACGAGTTAATGTCAATCAGCTTATAATTGATGTTCCCAGTAATATTCAACAGGTTATTGAACATATAAAACCAACCAGGCTTCAATATAAAAAAGGGAGAGCAAACACAATGTAAGAGAGAGCTGTTAGCAACTCATCATTACAAAAACAATTTAAACTTAATAGAGGAAGAAAAGAGTAGGTTGAAATAAACATGACTGAGAACCAAATTAATATATTAGAAGTTCAAGGTGAGGAATTCTCCCAGGACAAAGATAAATATGGCAAAGAAATGGAAATCATGAGAAAAAAGATAAGCTGCACAGAAGACCCATCCAAGATCCAATCTCAGAATTACTAGAATTCTACAATGAGAGGGCAGAGTAGGTTAAATGGAAGCAATAATCAAAATTATAAGAAAATATTCTTTAGTTGAAAAAATAACTGAAGTCTTCAGATGGATAAATGCTAGGTAAAAATACCTTGAAAAATCCATACGGAGACATATGCTGATGAACCTGTACAAATTCAAATTTGGTGGGGGGGGGAGAGATGGGGGAGGGACTTAAGGAAGTATTCTGACAGATACAAAAATTAATCAAAAATTTAAATTCCAGAAAGAAGATACTGTATACAAGAAAGCGGTAAAAAATGAAATCAATAAAAATTATCAATGTAAAATAATCATTGATAATGTGGTTAGAAATTTAATGCCATTGTTAAGACATACTTAAAAGAGAAAAGGCTAATACCTGTAAAAGCTAACATCACTTGTAGCTAAAATTCTAAATAATTTCAACAAAACCTAAGCAGTAGGTAGAAAATAAATATGATAAAAACTTTACCTTATTTGGGAACAAGGTTATATAATGAAGATTTGCAATTTGGAAGAAAAAAAGGAATTCCAATTTTCATTTCATTGATTACTAGTGAGAATGGAATAATTTTTCTTCTGTTTTGTAGCAGTTGCACTGTTTTCTTTTGTGCACTGCATATCTAGGCGGATATCAGTGTTTTCTAAATTAGTTGTAGAACTTTTTATATATTAAAGATATCAGCTTCTTTGCTGATATCAGTCATATTTGTTACAAATCTTTTTCCAGTTTAGTGCTGGCTTTGAAAACTTTTTGACATTCTCTGATCTACAGAAAAGTTTTATGTACACTATGTAAAACACTATCCTTTCCCTTATAATTTCTTGCATTGCTTTTCTAAACTAATTTTCCATTTTGTGTTAATCGTAGAGTCACATCTGGTTATAAGAAATAATACAGAAATCCCATGTACCCTTTACCTAGTTTCTTCTAATGGTAACACCTTGCAAAACTATACGCTACAATATCACAACAAGGATATTAATACTGATACAGTCAATATACAGAGGTTTTCTATCACCACAAGGATCCCTTATGTCGCCCTTTTCTGGCCACACCCATTCCCTCCTGCTCCCACTCCCTCCTTAACCTCTGGCAACTACTAGTTTGTTCTCCATTTCTATAATTTTGCCATTTCAAGAATGTTATATAAATAGAAACACATTATATAACCTTTTGGAATTAGCTTTTTTTCATTCAGCATAATCATCTGGAAATTCATGCAAGTTGCTGCATGTATCAACAGTCCATCCCTTTTTACTGCTGAGTAGTACTTCACAGTATATACGTACCAACACAGTGTTTAACCATTCACCTACTGAAGGACGTTTGGGTTGTTTCCAGTTTGGGGCTATGACAAATAAAGCTGCTAAAAATATTTATGTACAAATTTTATCTGAACACAAAACTTTCCATTTCCCTGAGATAAATGTCCAGAAGTACAACTGCAAGGCTGTGTAGTAGCTACATATTTAGTTTTTTAAGAAACTGCCAAACTTTCTTCCAGTGTGGGTATATTTTGCATCCCCACCAGCAACATAAGAGTGAATCCAACTTCTTGATCTAAAGATTCAATATAATGCCAATTAAAATCCCATCAGGCTTTTTTTTTTGTAGAAAGTGACACACTGATTCTAAATTTATATGAAAATGTGAAGTGTCGAGAATTACCAAAATAATTTTGGAAAAAAACATAGTTGAAGAGCTTAGGCTACCTGACTTCAAGACCATATAAAGACACAGTGATAAAGACATTATGGCACTGGTGTTAAGTATAGACACATAGATCAGTGAAACAGAATAGTAAGTCCAGGGGCTTCCCTGGTGGCACAGTGGTTAAGAATACGCTTGCCAATGCAGGGGACATGGATTTGAGCCCTGGTCTGGGAAGATCCCACATGCTGCGGAGCAACGAAGCCTGTGCGCCACAACTGCTGAGCCTGCGCTCTAGAGCCCATGAGCCACAACTACTGAGCCCGTGTGCCACAACTACTTAGGCCCGCGCACCTAGAGCCCATGCTCCGCAACAGGGGAAGCCACCGCAATGAGAAGCCCTCGCACCGCAATGAAGAGTGGCTCCTGCTTGCCGCAACTAGAGAAAGCCCACGTGCAGCAACGAAGACCCAACGCAGCCAAAAATAAATAAACAAATAATTAAATTTTTATATATATATATATATATATACAAAAAAAAATAGTAAGTCCAGAATATACCCACACATACATGGTCAAATGATTTTCCATTTTCCAAAAGGGGAAGGGTTGGTTGATTTCCAACCAACACACCAAGGTAATTAGATGTAACAAAATAAACTGGAACAATAGGATATCAATATGGAAAAATATTAACCTCAGTCCTGATACCTCACACCATATATAAATAACTAAAAATAGATCACAGGCCTAAATGTAAGAGCTAAAACCATACAATTTCTAGAAGAAAACCAAGGAGTTAGGCCAACTTTGAGTTAGGCAAAGATTTCTTAAACGCACACAAAGAAAGTCATTAAAGAGAAAATGATAAACTGGACTTCAAAATGAAAAAAACTTCTGTTCTTTGAAAAGATGTCACTAAGAAAATAAAAAGGCAAGCCACAGATTAGGAGAAAATATTTGCAAAATTCATAACTGACAACTTATATCCAGACTATAGAAGGAACCCTTGCAACTAGAACACAACCAACTCAATAAAGAAAGTGGCAAACAATGTGAACAAACACTTCACCAAAGATATACAGATGGCAAATAAGTATGTGAAAAAATGTTCAACATCATTAGTCATTGGGGAAATGCATACTAAAGTCACAAGCTAGATACCATTATACACTCACTTGAATAGCTAAAATTAAAAAGACTGACGATACCAAGTGTTACCAAGGATGTGGAGGACTGCAATTCTCATACATTTCAAGCGGGAAGGCAAAATGGCAGAGCCACTTTGAAAAGCAGATTGACAGTTTCTAACAAAGTTGAACATACATGTATAAAACGCCAAAACCTCATTCCTAGATATATACACAAATATATGTTCCAACAAAAACACGTATGCAAAAGTTCATAGTAGATTGCTTCATAATAGATCAAAGCTGGCACCCAAATGTTCCTGAACTGGTGAATGGAGAAACAAACTATATCCAGACAACAGAACACTACTCAGCAATTAAAAGAGAGCGAGAACTACTAATACACTCAACACATGAAGCTCAAAAGCATTATACTAAATCAACAAAGCCAGAAACAAAAGAGCATGTGCAGTACGATCCATTTATATAGAAAAGGTAAAACTCTAGAGACAGAAAGCAGTTCAGCTGTTGCCACAGCGGGAGGGGATTAGCAGCAAAGTGGGTGGGGAACTTTCTGAGATGATGGAAATATCATGACTAAATCATCGCTATAGTTTGATTATGTAACTCTACACATTTGTCAAAACTTATCCAACTACGCACTTAAAATTGGTGAACTGTATTGTATCTACATTATACCTCAGTAATAAAGCTGACTTTTAAAAATTTTGTAAGATCTCTTTTCTGGGCTGATGGTTAACAAAGAGATAAGAAGACACTGTTTACCTTCCCAGTCCTCCATGTAAGGGGCCTCCTCAGCTTCTTTCTCTGGAGTGGGTCTGTCAATGAATTTTCCTTCTTTCATGACCCTGGTGATTTCTCGGAGCTGATGCAGCAATCGTTTTTCTTGGTCAGAAGTCACGGCCTGTGCTCTGCTTAGAAACAGCAGACAATCCGGCCAGTTAGTGGTAAATACTCCTAGGCAAGGAACATAAACATCACTGTGATCTGTCTGGACTCCAGAAAGTTCAACAGCAACAGATAAATACTCTGGGAACTGATCCTGGAACTGCATAGCTGGGAACTAGAGATGTCAGTTCAATGTTCTGATTTTATAAATGGGAAAACTAAGGCCCAGAATAGATCAAGTGATTGTCCAAGGTCCCAGAATGATTTAATGTCAATACTGGGACAAGACCCCAGATGTCTGAGCCTTCAGTTCAGTGTTCTTTCAGTACACCTCACTGCCCTGATTCTCTAATCTCAAGCAATTTCACCATTATTTATATTATTCCATTTACAAACAAGCCACTTTTCTCTGAAGTAATGTCATCAAAAGAAAATGTGCTGGACCATTTGCCTCAACTAGGGAAAAATATGCTACTAGGCCAACCCTGGAATTACCAGGCTGAATCTGTTTGTGCAGAAATAAAGATATATCCTAAAATTTCAGAGCTGGATCATTCTGACAAATCACCTAAACCAGAGAAATTGGGGAAACTGAGGCCCATGGAGGGGAAACTATACATTATCACACTGTTAGTTAATGTCAGCTCTAAAACTAAAGTCTCCTGACTTCTGACAGCATTCTGGTGCAATTCTTTTTTTTTTTTTGTGGTACGCGGGCCTCTCACTGTTGTGGCCTCTCCCGTTGTGGAGCCCAGGCTCCGGACGCGCAGGCTCAGCGGCCATGGCTCATGGGCCCAGCCGCTCCGCGGCATGTGGGATCTTCCCGGACTGGGGCACGAACCCGTGTCCCCTGCATCGGCAGGCAGACTCTCAACCACTGCGCCACCAGGGAAGCCCCTGGTGCAATTCTTGAAGCATAGTGCTCAAGCTGCACAGTTCAGAAAACCTGGGCGTGACCCCTAACTTAGCTGTGTGGCTCTGGGGAAATGTCTACACAAGTAAGATGAGGCTCAAGGATAATGGTGTGACTCTATGAGAGGGAAGCGCTGCATCGAACTGGCAGGCAAGCAAGGCCCTACTCAGAGACTGAGAACTGTCTGCTTTGGGACCAGTTTTATCTAGTGGCAGGATTTAACAGAGGCTACTTATGCTCCTCTTAAAAACCCAAAGCACCCGAAGTCAGTATAACACTCACGAAGAAGAAATGATATACTCTGTACCAGCCTCACGGAGGTGCCATCAATCTTTCTAATAGTCCAACCCCGAGCCTACGTTTCTTTTTACATTTAACCTACATTACATTACCCTTAATGACTAATAGGGAAGAAGAAAAAACTGCTTCTCCCGCCAACATTAAGATGGCAACTGAGGAAAATGGAGATGCAACATTTCTACAGACCTCAGTGGGAGGAAAACAAAAGCCCCATGAGCTCCACTTTTTCTACAATAAATGGCCTCAAAGCCATGAACTGAAGAAGCCTGTCTGTTCTACATGCAGCTGAACAGCTGCTTTACTCTTTCCCATCAGTATAGGAGTGCTGACTCACCCTAACTACTCATGTATTCTATAATCCCTAATTCTTACTGTTACAACAACTCACCGTGTGGGAGGCTTCTGGGGCAGCTAGGTCACCCCTAGCTAAAAGAGCCTATGTGATTATCACAACATGCTGCACACGTTACTTCTCTGGACTGTACTCAGTACATTCTGATTTTTACTGAAGGAAACGGTCTTAACTTTGTTTCCTAACTCATGGAAAATCGGAACCTTTAAATAAAAGGGGGATGGGTAGGCTAAGAGAAGCAGAAACAGACAAGAGAAGCTTTCTTAGAAAATTCCAAACTAAAGTGTCCTCAGGTGTACTCAGTGTCCATATCATACATTAGGCAATTAATCGTGGTCTACCTTACATCTTCTGAATTTATTGCAATGAAGACTTTCATGGATTTCTCATTGTTTCAACTTGGTTTGATACTCCTGGAGGGCAGTGATAAGTTCACAACAGGCACAGTGTACAGGTACAGTGCCATGAACATTTTAAGCGCTCAATAAATGTGTTAGTTTGATTGGTCCCCATTTCTTCTACCTCCCTGAAATCTGGCTTCCACTCCATCATTTTACCAAAACTTGTGAAAATCAATGATCAGTGACCACTTTACTTTTTTTTTTTTTTTTTTTTTTTGCTGTGCAGCATGTGGGATCTTAGTTCCCCGACCAGGGATCGAACCCATACCCCCTGCGGTGGAAGCACAGAGTCGTAACCATTGGGCTGCCCCGGGAATTCCCCCAATGACCACTTTAAAGTCCA
Source organism: Mesoplodon mirus (assembly GCF_964341445.2). NCBI lineage: Eukaryota > Metazoa > Chordata > Mammalia > Artiodactyla > Ziphiidae > Mesoplodon > Mesoplodon mirus. Next base: position 60,971,177 of record NC_138983.1, read on the forward strand.
AGTCTTTTTTCTCACATTTCATTCTTCTTGACTTTTCTGTACTAGGGACCATCCTCTCCTTGAAATGTCCTCCTCCCTTGGCATTTGTATTCCTCCCACTTATTTAACCATTCCTTGTATCTTTGATCCTGGCTCACTTTCCTACTCCCACATCCTAAAACATGGTTTTCCTGAAGGCTCAATCCTAGGACTCTTGTTTCTCCACTCCTACAGGCGTGCCCTCAGGAAGCTGACCCAATTACACAGATTAAACCATCACCTCTACACAGACGATGCCCAATCTCTACCTCTAATCTTGACTTTTCACACAAAGGCCAGTCTCATAACTCCAGTTACCTCCTGGGCATTTCTACTTGGAGGCCTTGTCACTATAATAAAGTTAAACTTAAATTCACGCTTCAAAACCATGTCCTAGTTGGCCCAGGATCATGAGCAGCTGCATGAACAGGTAAGCTAGGTGAGGTTGGCTATGGCCGATTCCAAGATGTTAGAAAAATAAAACGTCAAGTTGGGAGATAACTCAGACTTTTGAATGCTATTGCTGTAAATCCAGAGGAATCATCAAGTTCTGAGTCCAAGAGTTAAACACAGAGAGAAGAATGAAACAGTTTCTTCCAACACCATTCATGATGAGAACGGAAACCAGACCAGCAAAAGAATGCTGGCGACTGCCACACAGTAATTATATGCCTCGAGGATTTGGTGATCTCATCTTTCCCGCATGGCCCTTACCTCTTACTCCCAGCCAAGTGACTTCCGAACTTGTGTCCTCTGTTCTGACCTCAATACCCAAATTTCCTATTGTTGTTGTCTATCATACATGGATGTTCTGATGGCACTTCAACCATACTCAGAGCTGAACTTATGATCCCTATTCCAAAGCCTTATCTTCATTCTTCTGTGTTTTTATTTTGGTTGATGCCATAATCTTCCTCCCAGTTTGGGCTGTAAGTCTCCAAATCATCCATCTCTTCTCCTTCATTTCTCTTATCTAGTTAGTTTTCCTTTGGAAAACCAATCCCTCTTCTGCTCACAGTGCAGAGGTTGAAGCCATCCACCCCCTCACTTCTCCCTTCTAGAGTGGCCACGTGGCCCATGGCCTATCATCACACTCCATCCCCTTGGCTGCAGTGATTGATTCAGTGATATATACAGTTGGGCCAACTATATCTTCTCCTAAAACTGGATCTTGAACACAGTGAAACCTGAACTGAAAATTTTTCATGTTAATTCATCCCGGCAGCAGTCCTTGAAGAGACTATTTGCTCCTGCTCCTAAATCCCTACAGCTGCTCTGGTTCCCACTCTTCCTGAAACTTAGATCTTTAGCTATTCTTTTGATACTGTAAGAAACCCCATAGTCTTCCAATAAATTCGGCCGCACCCCCCAAAAAACAATTTTTTGCTACCCAGAGTTGTCTGCTTGCAACCAAGGAATCCTGATACAGCTTGTGATACTTTTTCCCTCCTTGAAGTCCCCTTAATTTGCCCCCACCTCTTTTCTACTCTCACTGGCCTATTTATCACTTTTGCTAGAATTTTTTCAATATCCTAGCACATAGCCACCCTAAACATGAGTTATTTTTCTAAAGCATGGCAGATTATGCCATTTCTTTTCAAAAGCCTTCAGAGGCACTCCACCGTAAAGACAATAAATTCCAACTTCTCGATGAAAATTCCCTGTCCTCAATAAGGTTACAGGGCATTAGGGAAGACAGAAAAGTTAACAGAAGATAAGGAAGTAATACAATGCTTACATTATCCAGCGAACAGAGGTGGCCAAGGGAGGATATGGGAGGAACACCTAACCAAGTTGTGGGTTCAGGGAAAGACTCTCCGAGGAAATGATGTCTAAGTTGAGACCTCTAAGACAAGCAAGAGTTAAAACAAGGGTGTGTGGGGAGGCGGTCGGGGGCAACATCCAAGCAAAGGCCTTCCAGTTCAGGGCCTTCCAGTCTGCCCCCAGTTTACTTTTCTAGTTTTTTCTCCCATTAGTTACCTCCCTAACCATTTACCACAGCCCTGGTGTACCCTACTCCTGTTATTTTGAACTACTTGCTATTCCAAAAAACATGCCTGACCTCTCACCTTGTTTGCTGCTTGTGCCACCCTCTCCCTCTGGAACATTTTTCCCCCAACTCTGCCAGAGGGAATCCTTCCATCCTGTAAGGCTTATTTAAATTCTCTCTTTTTCTTGAGACCTTCTGTGGTAGGCAGAATAATGTCTCCTCACCACCCCCCAAATATGTCCACATCTTAGTCCCTGGAACCTATAATGATGTTACCTTATACATAAGGGGACTTCAGGTTGCAAATGGAATAAAGGTTGCAAATCAGCTGGCCTTAAAACAGATTATCCTGGATTATCTGGGAGGACACAATGTATTTACGAGGGTCCTTAAAAGTAGAAGGGGGAGGCAGAAGAGGCCAAAGTAATAATGTAACGTACGAAAGTCTCAACCCACTGTTGCTGGCTTTGAAAGTGGAGGAAAGGGTCCATGAGCCAAGGAATGTGGGCAGCTTCTAAAATCTGAAAAAGGCAAGGAAACAGATTTTACCCCAGAGCCTCCAGAAGGGAATGCAGTCTGGCAAACACCTTGATTTTAGCCCAGTGTAGGCCTTCTAACATACAGACCTATAAGATAACAACGTGTATTGTTTTAAGACATTAAGTTCGGGATAATGTGTTATAGCAGCCACAGAAAACTAATACATGTTCCCAGAGCACACTTTTTCTCTCTGAGATGCAGTTCCTTAAAGAGAAAATAATTGCTACTGACAACCATAGAGGGCTGTGCAGAACGAATCAAAATAGGTACCAAAGATATTCTTATTATTGCTGAAAATGCCTGCTTTAAACTACTTTCTTTACATCTATCTCATTCATTCTTTCAACATGTATAGACACTGTCGATGTGCCAGCTCTAGGAATGCAAGTTTGAACAATGAAAATTCCCTGTCCTCAATAAGGTTACAGGGCATTAGGGAAGACAGAAAAGTTAACAGAAGATAAGGAAGTAATACGATGCTTACATTATCCAGCAAACAGAGGTGGCCAAGGGAGGATATGGGAGGAACACCTAACCAAGTTGTGGGTTCAGGGAAAGATTTTCAGAGGAAATGATGTCTAAGTTGAGACCTCTAAGACAAGCAAGAGTTAAAACAAGGGTGTGTGGGGAGGCGGTCGGGGACAACATCCAAGCAAAGGAAAAAAGTATATGCAAAATCCTAGAAGCGAAAGTGCCCAGGTACTTCAGAGGAACAGCAAGCAGTCAGTGTAGCTGGACCACAGACACAGAGAGAGAGAGAGAGAAACGGAGAAAGATAAAGCAATTGAGGTATGCAGAGTCACGTCACCTAGGACCATGTAAGTCATGTTAAAGATTCTACTCTTTATCAAGAGCAACAGGGACCTACTGAAGGGTTGAAACAGAAGACGTAATCCACTGGTGTGGAAAGCAGAAAGTGAATTGAAAGGAGGCAAATTAGAGGAAAAGAAACCACATGAGATAGTTCTGACCTATGTCAAAAATAAAGGCCTTCTCTACTCACTCACTTCCTCATTCTTCCATTTCAATTGATACTTTTCTAAAGCCTCCTACTGGCTTGTGCTAGGCTCTGGGAATAAGGATAATCCCTGCCCTAGCAGAGTTTAGAGTGTTTTACAGGGAGACAGACTTATTAATTAGGAAGAAATGACAAGACATGGTGATTAATGAGATATGGGAAGTGAAGGAAAAGGTGAATCAAAGATGACATCTAATTTCTGCTTTGGGCAACTAAGTAGATGGAGGAGCCATTTGCTGAGATGGGGAACATTAAAGGTAGAATAGGTTCATCTGGGGGTAGATGATGAGTTCCATTTTGGATGTTCATTCACTCAGGGGACATTTACTGTTTGATGAGGATAAGAGTAGCTATCTATGAGACATGTCCAGTAGGACCCTGAATATAGAGGTCAGCAAATGAAGAGAAGGATCTCAACAGGGAATGGCCATGATCTACTCTTCTATCATGATAATAAGTACAGATGCGTGCATCAAAAGTGAATATCTACTCTTTTTCAATGGTATTTACTTAGTACCTACTATGTGAACACAGTGAACAAAAGAGACTAAGCCTGTCCTCAGACTTTACACCCCCACAACGCCTGCCAGAAATCTGTGGTCCCACGCACGTGCTCAACATGCCTGCCAAGGTGTTTGCTGCCAGAGGCTGCACCCTCATTTCCCCTCTTGGGCCATTCCATGCTTCTAGGTAAATAATTACAGTGGGACATGCTGCTCCAGGAAGGAAATTTCACTGATCACAAGGACAAAAATGAGGACACCTTGATTCTGATTCCTAGATCCTTTCCTTAGTCTTTGTGTCCTTGGGCTAGAGAGTCTGCTTAATATCAGACATAACATGGCACAATACCAACCTTCCAGGAGGCTTAATTATTTAAAAATGTGTGCAGACTTATATCGCTCACAGGTGAAAGCTGTCTGAAAAGTTTTGTTAGATAGTATTAAAAACCTTTCCCATATTTTTTTTTTTTTTTTTTTTTCGGTACGCAGGCCTCTCACTGTTGTGGCCTCTCCTGTTGTGGAGCACAGGCTCTGGGTGTGCAGGCTCAGTGGCCATGGCTCACGGGCCCAGCTGCTTGGCGGCATGTGGGATCTTCCAGGACTGGGGCACGAACCCGTGTCCCCTGCATCAGCAGGCAGACACTAAACCACTGCGCCACCAGGGAAGCCCCCTTTCCCATATTTTGATTCTTACATAAGCATTAAGATGAAGTATCAGAAAGAGCATATTTTGGGAATTTTAAGCAAAATCTTACAGTTATGGAGTGATATTATATAAAAGGACTTAGAAGGCTGCAAATGAACACATCTTCTTTGTCTTAAGTCCTCTCCTTGACCTCCAGAAGCCTGGCAATGTGATAAAATCTTATCTGACAGAAAAAAATACTGGGGTATTTTGAGCTCTTCTAATAATCCGAGAAGCACAGACTTGTAAAAGAACAAATGCCACGGAAACTAAGGTTAAAGGCTTTAAGTATAAAAAGGAAAAGAATGTAAAACATGCAGCTACCTAGCCCTTGCAGGTTTGAAGGTGGAAGTCCCATAGGGCCTACCTGTAAGGATACAAGGTTTTAGATTAAGGAGTTTCAGAGAGACGGTCACCTCCTTATAGACTGGAAAATGAGACATCTGGGAAAGAGAGACCAAGCTATGCTCTCTTAAGTGGAAGGAGAGCTGCTCCCTGGCTCCTGAGAGGTACACAATCACTGCCATGTGGCAGTGGCCTCAGCATGTTCTCTAAGAGCCCCCACTCCAGCAGCTTACTAGGAATGTATAACCTGAGCTAGGACCCACTGTCCCAGAAACAATGAGATGGCGCCGCTCCAGGGGCGGTGGCGGTGGTGACACACAGCTCCTCTGCCTTCGCACATAAAACGTGGAGCAGCAACCCTAGCTGGCACAGGAGGACAGACAGTAGTTAGGGGCCACAGTACTGCACCCCTGGCTTCGGCAACAGACAAATGGTATGCGTGGTGGGGTTATCTGGTTTGAGCTAAGGGAGTCTGAACAGCAGTGAAAGATAGTGAGAAGATATCTTCACATGGTTTCTGAGCCCAAAGCCCAGGGTTGGATCTCCCAGGTGGGAGGCCCTGCCCACAGATACTCACCTATAGTTTTCCTGACACTTAGGTGTGGCCTAGGGCTTCAAACAGACCAGGGCCAGGGTACAGATATTTTCTGAGGCACAAGGGTCTATAGAAGTCTGGTACTTCCCCACCCAGACTGTGAATGGTACAGGATAAGGGCAGAAAATGCCAGAAAAGTATAGCTGCACAAATTGGTTTAGTCACACTCATACAGAACAGTCAAACATTAGATAATGTATATAAAGCATTAGCGTAGAGCTTTGTTCTTAGTAAGTGCTCAATAATGCCAAATAGTATTATCCACTCACAGAGATATACTCATGTATAGATATGTACACCTATCTCTACCACTCTGGAGAAGTCCAGAGAGTCACTCTGCTTTTTGGACCAAAAGAAGGTCAAGGGTCATGGGCCCAGATAGGCAAGGTTTCACCCTCATAAATGTCATTTCAGCAGCAATGTAGACTTTGCAGGGGAAGGCCAAGCCAAGGGACTTCAATTCGAGGATGTTTACTCTTCTCCTATCCGGCCAAAGATGGTCAAGGCAGGAGCCAGGAAGCAGGGAAAACAGTATTGGGTACTAGTAGCACAAGGAAGGCAAACAGAAGAGGCTAAGGTAGAGCAGTTTTCTGGGGCAAAGACTCCACACTGAGCCCACGGGGCTACAGGAGGGACCTTTCAATACGTCCTCCTGCATGGGATTTTGCCACTCGCCCCCAGTGCCTCCTCCATTCTTGCCAGAAGGCATAGCGTGAACCGAATCCCTCTTTGTTCTAAATCTCACATTCTGGTTTCTCCTCCCTGGCCTTCCTACACCCATGTTTTCTTAGTTGATGCCCACTTCCATCAACCCCCTGAGGCCACCTTTTCAGATCCTCAGCCAGCCCTGTAGCAAGAGGAGTGTGTTTTCGCTGCAGAGCATCCTAAAGGGCTAGTTTGGCTCCTGACACCTACTTTACGTGTCTAGTTCTCTTCTGGAATAGTCAACAGAAAACAAATGCGTACTCTGATCGTACTTGCTCTCTTCTCTCATTTTGCCTCAAACAGAAACCACAATATTTAATAATCTGGTTTTACTTAAAATTCTGCCTTTTTTTTAGACAGCTAGCATATTGTCTTCCTTAAAACCCAGTTATTTTAGCCTGTAGTATCTGCTCACAAATTTACTCACTCTCACAATAATGTTGCACAACATGGAACATATACTCTTGAAAATGAAACTGCTCGAAAGTGTGAAAATGGAAACGTTCAGTGAAAAATAATATGTAAGTGACAAATAGGATAACAATGAAAGCAAGTGGGCCAGAAATCAAAGAAAAACAAAATTTTGAATTGACTCTCTAAATGGGAAACAGTCTGACCTCTATTATGCAAAAACGTACCTCTCACCATTAGGCCCCACTCTGTTGATTAGTTTTTCCATGGCTTCCTCTGTCTCCTTCAGTTTTTCTTGTAGTTGAACAAGCTCAAAATTGGCTGAAAAATAAGCATCAATCTAAGAACCATCATGTACAACTCCCTAAGCCCTTTTCTGAAACATGGCTGGCTGTGATGTTCTACAATAATCCAGGCTGGTCCTGAGAGTCAGGCTGGTCCTGAGATTCAGCTAATCCAATCAGGACCCAAAGGGTACTGAGGTCTAGACACCAAGATCTAAAGGATACACGTTTAGAGAGTGATGAATAAATCACTCTCTCACACACAGAAATATAGCAGGACCAGCCAAAGAAAATATCTAGGAGTGAAAAACATAGCCCTACACAGTCAGCCAAGAAGGAATGAAGATAACTCCTTTCTAATTCAAATGATACTTGAGGATAAAGTACCAAATCTGGTAAAGGACTTCAGAAAAGGGGTTAAGACCCTGAAATGAACAATATTTCACCTGTCCCTAGGATCTGAAAACTTATATGGAAGATAACAGTATAAAAGTTACTCTTCTTCAATAGAAGAAGTCTTGAACTAGGGCTGAGACCTTCCTGCCCAAGGTTTTCTACTTCAGTCATCTGGGGTGAGTGGTATAACCCTATCTCCCAGAAGCAGCTTTCTCAACAAGGGTCAGACAGGACCACAGCTACTGAAAGTAATGTTAAGACCCTAAAAGTAGAACATAAAAAATCAATCACTCAATCAGTACATGAAATGAACTATAAGGTAATAGGAAAATAAAATGTTGCTCATTATGTAGATAATCTAGTTATTCTGTTTCACACCCGAGTATCATTGTACACAGATATATTTAGAGGGTCACTATAAAATGTAATATTTCAAAGGCTGTTTAGTACTTGTACAACACATTCTTATGCATGCAATTAACACCTGTGCCACATAAATGCTTAGGTTATTTTTATTTTCTGTAGGATTCAAAATTGAAGCACAAGAAGTTGATATAATTGCTACTACATTATAAAACAGCTGCTCTTAGGAATTCATTTTATTTACTTCTTTCTGTTTTAAATGCAGTATGTGACAGGATACAGAATTTGCTACTCTTTAGTTCACAAGTCTTTAAAAACAATTTCATGATGCATTTACAATCACTTTTGGTAAGACACTATTTCAATTAAGAATACAAAAATTCAAAAAAAAAAAAAAAAAGAATAGAGCAGGGATCACAGTTATTTTGCTAATGTCTTTCTTTTAAAAAACTCCAATGAGGCTTCAGTATCCACAGGATAGTTTGGCCTTCAACAACACAGCTTATCCTACCTACTCTTCATGACTTCTTTGCCACAGCTGCCCTCTGTCAGACTGCGTCTTACTCAAGCACCCTATCTAATAGGCCCTCCTTCATACACAGCTAGGTGCGATTTCCCAGAAGGCTTTCGCCAAGTCCCTTCCTTCTAGGTAGTAAACTTTTCACAAGTTATTTTTCCCTGACATTTATCCTAGACTACAAATTCTCAGAGGGAAGAGCCATGCCATATATATTTCATTTTTCCAGAGAGCACTGAATATTTTAATTGGTCGGTAAATATTTGATGATCATGTTTCAAGAGTCAGAAGTGTTAAACTCTGTCCCTAGATCTAATAACTGACTTTGACAATGACTTGATCTCACTGCCTCAGTTTTCCTCTATGTGAAATAAAGAAATTTGCTACCAATATTCTGAAGTCTAGAAACGAGAAGTAGTAACCCATTCCGAGTGTAAAATATTAATCTGCAAATGTATAAAACAGTGAACTTGTGGTTGTGTACTTTTTATAACTATCTTTCCCTCAAAAGCCGAACATCAACATGGAAACTTGAGAATTCCCAGAGCTAAGGTAAAAATCGGCATCAGATTAATCTGGGACAACTTTGGAGAAATGCTTTTAAGACATATCCACAGATTGTCCCTCTGGCTGTATTACAGCTGTCTGACTCAATGAAACTTATAAATATACTGAAAGGGGCACTTACTAATTTTCCTGTGGGTGCTTCCAGGTGTGGCAGTAGAGCACTTCCGATCCTCTGCAGTACTTTTCCCCTTTGAGAGCTGAGAATTGAAGGAGGTACAGTACATCAACAGCAGCTCAGAACCTCAAAGTCATGGAACCCCTCATATTAGATGGGAAAAAAAAAAAGGTTGGGAGAAAATCAAATCAAATAGCAACATTAGGGCCTCCCTGGTGGCGCAGTGGTTGAGAGTCCGCCTGCCGATGCAGGGGATACGGGTTCGTGCCCCGGTCTGGGAGGATCCCATATGCCGCGGAGCGGCTGGGCCCGTGAGCCATGGCCGCTGGGCCTGCGCATCCGGAGCCTGTGCTCCGCAACGGGAGAGGCCACAACAGTGAGAGGCCCGCAAAAAAAAAAAAAAAAAAAAAAAAAAGCAACATTAGAAAAACATCTCAAAAAAAAAAAAAAAAGCCAACAGAAGGTTTCCAAGTAAAAAATTATCAAGGTCAAGGCACAAGAAAAAAAATCTCTTCACAAGCCACCTGCCTTGCCCACGCTCATCCAAGACTCAACCTGGGCTGCCTGCAGAATTCCGAGGCAAGAACGAAGTCAGCTCTTACTCTACCTAGGAGGGCAGCCTCCTGCTTCTACTTACAGTGCCCAGGCCCAGGCCCATGGTTGCCCAAAGCCTGCCTGGAGGTAGAACTTAACTGAGAGTCTACTTTTTTTTTTTTCTTTTTTTTTTTGCAGTACGCGGGCCTCTCACTGTTGTGGCCTCTCCCGTTGCGGAGCACAGGCTCCGGACACGCAGGCTCAGCGGCCATGGCTCACGGGCCCAGCCACTCCACGGCATGTGGGATCCTCCCGGACCGGGGCACGAACCCGTGTTCCCTGCATCGGCAGGCGGGCTCTCAACCACTGCGCCACCAGGGAAGCCCTGGGAGTCTACTTTTAAAAGGACCCAAATTGGGCTTCCCTGGTGGCGCGGTGGTTGAGAGTACGCCTGCCGATGCAGGGGACACAGGTTCGTGCCCCGGTCCGGGAGGATCCCACATGCCGCGGAGTGGCTGGGCCCGTGAGCCATGGCCCCTGAGCCTGCGCGTCCGGAGCCTGTGCTCCGCAACGGGAGAGGCCACAACAGTGAGAGGCCCATGTACCGCAAAATAAAATAAAATAAAATAAAATAAAAAGACCCAAATCATATCTCCCCAGAGCTGGGAAATATCAGGCTTAGTTTCAGGACGCGGCAGTTCTGTTTCAGGAGTATTAATAAAACTGATGTTAAAAACAGCACCTCATACTCCTGGGGGTAAAAGGAGGAAAAAGTGGTGTTGGTACAGTCATTATTTGGCCTCACAGTGGCTACCTCGAAATCATTATGCCAATCCTCATGATAAAGTTCTTCTTAGAACACCTCTATGCCTTTACAGTTTGCAAAGATGCCCAATCAAGAAAAAATTGGGGCAGGGTCGGGGGAGGATAGGCTTTGAACTTTATTGCTCAGTGGATTAGGAACTAGAAGATTCAGGTTCAAGTCCTGGTTCTGCATTTTTAGTTGTGAATTCTGGGGCAAATTGTTTAGGTTCTGAGTGAAGATTTTCTCATCTGTAAAACTGAGATATGTGACAGCTATCCTAGGTACCTCATAAAGAGGAGGCAAGATTTAAAGAGATGAAAGATTTGAAAAAGGGTTATGAACTATAAAGGGTTTTAATGCTGACAATGATTTTTATTATGATGATACTGGATTTTCATTGATGTAATATGATCAGGATGACTCCACTTACCTTAAATAAAATGTATAGTATATATAAAAAAATCCCAAAACCGTAGATTGGAATAATCTGCCCCATCAGGCCTCTTCCACTCCCTCCTCCTCCAGTGCCTCCACCTGGTCCTTTAGCCTTTGCAAAGGCCTCTGCAAGGTGAGACCTCTGGAAGCGAGCCCCAGAGGTCTGGCCATCTGAGGGTGCCTGGTGATGATGCATCATAGGTGGAAATCGACGCAACTTCCCTGAGAAAGTAAATTAATCAGTCTTTATTACTTCTACTATTTTAAATATGGCTATTAGGAAAACACCTCACGCACTGAGATACATAACAGAAGTCAACTCAAACAAGTTTAAGAAAAAATGGGAAGTTGATTATAAGGATATAGAGGCATCACAAGAGTATCACGCATATAATAAATATGATGTGGCAATCTCTAGCTGTTCACCAAACCCATTTTCTCTTCCTTTTGGGTCCACAGGTGGATAACATTTTTCAGCTTCCTATACACTTAAATGTGGCCGTGTGACTGAGTTCCAGACAAAGCAATGTGAATGACAGGTGCTAGTTCAAGGCCTGGCCTATACAACGTCCCATGTATTGAACTCCATGTTCATTTCCTTTCTGCAGGCTGGATGCTAACACCTACGGAGACATTGGAAGTCATGTGTTGAAAATGGCAGAGCCTCCATCAACCCGAGTTCCTGAGTACCTGTGTGGCACAGAGCCGTCCACTGCCACCACCTCACCAACTTAAAGCCATCTGGACCTGTTTATGTGAGTGAGAAATAAACTTCTGTTGTGTTAGGGCCATTGTACACTTTGGAGTTTATCTGTTAGAGTAGTTAGCCATCCCTAACTAATACACATAAGGAAATGCAATCTGATCTCAGAAGAGAACACAATCAGAAACTGGAAAGCCATCAGGATACAAGACAGCTACTCTCACATTCTACTTCAATCGTTCTCCCTCTCTGTGGGGCCAGAGGGCTTTTTTCTCTGTTCCTCTGTGCATATCTTCCTCATTCTCATTTCTCCACCAGCATTTCTCTAGCTTCTCTGTGAACATAAAGGAAGGTGTTCACCCCCAAACCCCTCAATTTGCATGTCCTTCAAGGGGCCAGCAGAGACTGGTCATAATTCCAAATTCCCTGCATACCTACTCAGCTTGGGTAGGTATGCAGCACTTTCTAATCAGCTGTAGCTGAGCAGACAAGATTCATGTAGTACAAACAGGGTCACAGGGGCTCAGTCCTGTGAGTGGAAGTGCAGGGCTTAGAGAAAGGAGCGTGCATCAGTTTTCTCACATTTTTTTCCTCCATCATTTTTTTTCCATTTGGGCAGCCAAACATTAACAGCGCCAAGCCTCCTCCAAGTCACAGGTGAGAAAGAAAGGAAAGATTTCTCTTCAAAAGGCCATGTAAACAGGCTTGTGTGGATAATCCACTGACAGAAAACACTAAGGAGCAGAAAGACTTCCCGACTCAGGCTCTAAAAATACAAACTACACAGTAAAAATTGTTGGATTTGACTTCAATAAAATTATGGATTTCTGTTCAATAAAGAATGCCATAACAGGGTTAAGATAGATGACAGGCAAGGAAAAGCTTCTGCAACGTCTAAAATTGACAACGGATTAAATCTCTAGCATAGACAAGAAATTCCTACAATTTGATATGAACATCAGAGGAAACCCAATAGAAAAATGGCCAAAAGATATGAGTAGGAAACTCACAGAAAGAGAAGTTCAAATGGTTAACAAGTACATAAAGAGATGATCAAAATAAAACCAATGAGAAAAATACTAATTAAAACAATGAGCTAGGACTTATACCTATCAGAAGGGCAAAAATTAGAATGGTGGGTAATAGTAGGTACTGTCAAAGATGTGGGGAGGCAAGAACTCTCATGCATTATGGGTAAGAGTGTAAACGGATACAGCCATTCTGCTAAGTGATCTGGCTGCACTTAGTGACATTAAACTACGTCCTATTATCCAGTGATCCTATACTGGTGGATAAATTCCAGAGAAATTCCCAAATAAGGCTGTCTGTATCCGAATTCAAACTATAGACTCTATAGACCTGTGCGAGAACGTTCACTGTGGTGACGTTGCAACAGGGAGCCTGAAGTAACTCTGATCTCTGTAACTGTTAGAATGTAGAATCAAAATGGAGTAGATACAAATATGAAATTCCACGCAGCTTTTAGAAAACACTTTAGATATACCTACAGCAATATGAACATATCTTAAAAAGCACAGCATTGAGAAAAATAAGCAAATACCATATGTAAGCTAAAGACACTATAATTATACTACATATCTTTCAAGCAAATATGTAGGTATAAGGACATAAAACAAACACATTAGAGTGGGTGCACATGAACGGAGAAAGGAATGGGCATGTGGAGTGAAGGTAAAGGGTTAAAAAGAAAGTAACGAAATAAGAAAGCAACCTTGCACTGGTGATGTTAATCAGGGGCTATGAACTAAGGACTATCTTCAAGTCAACTCTCTGCTCCTGAGGTGAGAGAGATGGTGGGTGGGCAGGCAAGGAGTGAGACAGCCAGCCACTGGGCCTGGGAGCTGCCCTCTGCCTGCATCCTCTCTCAGCCGAGCTCCACCCCAACAATCCTTTTTTCCCTCTTGATACTGACTTTGGGTGACATGGAAGTTAGAAGAAAAGCTTCTTTTTAAGAGGAGGCCAGCAACAGAAGCACAACTTCAGACAGTAGAAGAAAGCAAGCAGGTCACTACTCCTTATTCCGGGTGCTGGTGGCTATTTTGCTACTAAACTGTCAAGGATCTTAATATCTTAAATGGTCCTAGCTTTAAGGCTATAATGCACTTTGAACAAATGCCTAGCCAGCATCTAAGAAGCTAACCTTTCCCTTGAGAGAATCTGATATATCGGGTGGTTACTGCTCAATAAACTAGATTTAATATCTGTAGTAATACGTTGTTGAACTTCATTTAACTGTACTGAGAAGACTGTTCTCGAAACTTGGCATAAAACAAAATATGAAAAATTAAAAACAAATAATGGCACAAAAGGCATTATTTTGCATTTCTAAAATCGAAAAATGATGATGCTAAACATCACACATCTGCCCCCCAAACTTTTATAGATCTGTCAGCCAAGAAGATTTATTGGACCACTATTATATTCAGGACTCTGTGCTGTAGGTAGGAAAGGAAGAGAACCATAAATGAAACGGAAACAATGGTTCCCACATGAAACAATGCTTTTAAAAAGTAGCATATCCAGCAAAAAAGGAAGAGGGTACTGTGGATCTTATTACTAGACAAACTAAATGTTTAAGTATTGAAAGAATGCAAAAAAAAAAAAAGGGAGAGGAATCAGATGGGATCAATCATTGAAGGGAGTGAGATTCAGAATAGAAGAGAAGCAAAGGCACACTAGGAGAAAAGAGGACTGTGTGCAATGAGAAAAAGATGAGAACAAAGAAATAAGAACAAAGAATAAATAAGGTTAACTACCAAATCCATTAAGGGAAATAACAAGAGCTAAGGAGAGGAAAGTAGTGGTGGGTTAAATGTTAACTTGTGTCATATAAATTTAATACTGTGGATCTAGGATCAGGGAAATGATTTAATCAGAAGGGTGTCTGAGGAGGATTATTCCAGCAGTTGAGTAAGGACCTAAAAGAGAGAAACCAGGGTCTGGGAAATCAGCCAGAAGACAGCTATAGCTATAGAAAGGAAAGGATGGGTCCAAGGGTTTTTACCATGTAATGATCAGCAACATTTAATAATGAATGGGGAGTGGGGGGTTGGAAAACTCAAAGGTTGGTTTAAGATACTAAGAGAAGACAATGAGGAAAACTGGGAGGGCTTATGGTTAGGGGAAGACTGAACACCTATTTTTCACATGTTAAATTCTAGGTGTTGTTGGCATATTCAGAGGAAATTTTTATTAGACTGTAGTTAGGCTTGAGAAGAAACTCTGAGCTACCTAAATGACAAAGCTAATTAAAATTGCATGAACAGTTCCCATACCAAAAAAACTGGAGGGGTATGTGTACTTATGTGCAAAAATAGGAAGAAAAGAAAACTGCGCTGGTCAAAGAAGACCAGAAGCAAACCAGTATCATAAAAGTCAAAGGAGGACAGACTTTAAAGCAACTGAGAAATCTAGAACAAACTGATAAAAGACTAATGGCTATCCCTGTTTTTAGACACAATGTATTCTTGGGAAAAGGATGGCCATCATATGTAATCTTGACTGTCCACCTATTTGGACAATAACAGAAACCAATATACCACAAAGCATCATAGAATCTTCAGAGTCAGAAGGAGCCTTAAAAGTCATCCAGCCTCTCAACAAATGCTATAGGGACAAGACATTCACATGCAAAAGAATGAAGTTAGACCCCTACCTCACACCATATTAAATTTCTAAAAATTAACTGAAAATAGATTAGAGACCTAAATATAAGAGCCAAAACCATAAAAGTCTTAGAAAAAAAATAAACATAAATCCTTGTGACCTTAGATTAGGCACTGTTTTCTTAGATATGACACCAAAAGCACAAGCAACCAAAGGAAAAATAAGTGGACTTCATCAAATTTTAAAACTTTTGTGTTGCAAAGACACCATCAAGAAAGTGAAGACAACCCACTGAATGAAAGAAAACATCATATATCTGATAAAGGTCGAGTATTCAAAATATATAAAGAACTCTTACCACTCAACAAAAAGACAATCCAATTAAAAATGAACAAAATATCTTAATAGACATTTTTCCAAAGAAGATATATAATGGCCAACATGCACATGAAAAGATGTTCAACATCGCTAGCGATCAAAGAAATGTAAATTAAACCCACAATGAGATAGAATTTTACACCCATAGGATGCTATAATCAAAAAGACATAATCAATGGGACATCCCTGGTGGTGCAGTGGTTAAGAATCCGCCTGCCAATGCAGGGGACACGAGTTCAAGCCCTTGCCCGGGAAGAACCCACATGCCACGGAGCAACTAAGCCCGTATGCCACAACTACTGAGCCTGCACTCCAGAGCCCGAGCTCTAGAGCACACGAGCCACAACTACTGAGCCCACGTGCCACAACTACTGAAGCCTAGAGACCATGCTCTGCAACAAGAGAAGTCACCAAAAAGAGAAGCCCACGCACTGCATCAAAGAGTAGCCCCCACTTGCCACAACTAGAGAAAGCCCGTGTGCAGCAATGAAGACCCAACACAGCCAAAAAATAAATTAATAAAAAAAAAAGACATAATCAAAAGTGTTGGTGAGGATGTGGAGAAAATGGAACTACTGTACTCTGCTGGGTGGGAATGTAAAATAGTGCAGTTGCTTTGAAAAACAGTCTGGCAGTTCCTCAAAAAGGTAAACAAAGTTTCCATATGACCCAGCAATTCTGCCCTTGGGTATATACCCAAGAAGAATATGCTCACACAAAAACTTATGTACAAAAAAGATCTTGCTGTGATTTTTGTCAAAGAGTGTTCTTCCTATGTTTTCCTGTGACAGTTTTATAGTGTTCGGTCTTACATTTAGGTTTTATTTATCTATCTATCTATCTATCTATCTATCTATCTATCTATCTATTTATTTTTGCTGTACGCAGGCCTCTCACCGTTGTGGCCTCTCCCGTTGTGGAGCACAGGCTCCAGACGCGCAGGCTCAGCGGCCATGGCTCACGGGCCCAGCCGCTCCGTGGCATGTGGGATACTCCCAGACCGGGGCACGAACCCTGTGTCCCCTGCATCGGCAGGCGGGCTCTCAACCACTGCGCCACCAGGGAAGTCCCTTACATTTAGGTCTTTAATCCATTTTAAGTTTGTTTTTGTGTATGGTGTCATATATATATATATATATATATATATATATATATATACACATATACACATATACACACACACGCACGTATGTGGAATCTAGAAAAATGGTACAGATGAACCTATTTACAGGGCAGGAATAGAGATGCAGACATAGGGAACAGATGTGTGGACATGGTGGGGGTTGGGGAGGGAGGGTGGGATGAACTGGGAGACTGGGATTGACGTCTGTGCATTGCCATGTGTAAAACAGATAGCTAGTGGGAACCTGCGGTATAGCGCAGGGAGCTCAGCTTGGTGCTCTGTGGTGATCTAGATGGGTGCGATGGGGGGGTGGGGTGGGAGAGAGGTCCAAGAGGGAGGGGATATATGTATACCTATAGCTGATTCACTTCGTTGTACAGCAGAAACTAACACAACATTGTAAAGCAACTATACCCCAATTAAAAAAACAAAAACTTTTGTACAAATGTTTAAAGCAGCATTATTCATGATGGCCAGATGTTCATTAGCTGACAAATAAAAATGTGCTATATCCATACAATGGAACAGTATTTGGTCATAAAAGAGGAAGAAGTGCAGACACATGCTACAGTATGGATGAACTTCAAAATCATAATCCTAAGTGAAGAAAAGACAGTCATGCAAGACTACATATTATATGATTCCATTAATATGAAATGTTCAGAATAGGCAAATCCATAGAGACAGAGAGTAGATTTGTGGTTGCTTGCTGGGGGGAGGTAGGGAGGGTGGAGAGGGGGCAGAGGAGAGTGACTGCTAAGGGGTACGGGTTTTTTTTCTTGAGGGGTGACGATTCTGATGATGGTTGTACAACTTCGTGACTATATTAAAAGCCACTGACTGTGCACTTTAAACAGGTAAATCGCACGATATGTTATTTATCTCTCAATAAATTGGAAATTTTTAAAAAGAGTCATCTAGTGGTGGTCTTGACTCTGCTGAATACCATCAAACAGGAAACTCAGTATTTCCCCCCACAGGAAGCCCATGCCACCTCTGTACAGCTCTGATTGTTAGAACTGTCTTCTTTATACTGAGTTAATGGGTGAGCAATGGGAGTGAGAAAGGAAGTGTGATATAGGGGTTCAAAAAGCAATACTAAATGAATGGTGATGTGGCAAGAAGTAGAGAAACATTAAAACTGATTTTAAAAGACATTACTGATAAAGAGATTGTAGACTAGAATCAAAGAAGCACTGAAAAAGTAGAGAATACTGTTTTCAAAGGTAGGAGGGGGAACTGAGAGCAACGGAAGAGACAGGCTAGATGGTAAAAATATGTTTTATATCCTAGGAGAAATCTGTGCATTTTATATTCAATGTAATAGTTCACATATTTACTACTGAACACTTAACAACATGCCAGGTACTGTGCCAGACACTGAGATTAAAATGATAAATAAAACAATTCCTGTATTTAAAGAGTTATGAATAAGAAGTATAGTTACAACATGGTAACTGTACTGTAACCATCAAATCCAATGGCTTTTACTCAGCTCTCACTCTTAAGACTCCTCTGCTACACAAGAAAGTGATTACCACAAGTCATTCAATAAATATTGGATTAGTCTGAGCACATTCTTGTCAAACTTTCCGGCCTTAATATCTGTGGCACATCACTCTCCTGATTTCTTCCTTCCCCACTGACTAGTCCTTCAACCTATTTCTTCCCATCTCTTTTACTGGTTCTTCTTTAATCCTCTCTCCCCAACGTTTTGTTTCAACCTTTGTTCTTTCCTCATTCTTCTTCCTTTGGTAAACTCATTCATTCGCAAGGCATACACTGTAATGTCCAAAATGTATAGCTCTAGTTCTGACCTTTCCTCCAAGCTCTTATCTCTTCACTCTAAATCCCATTAATATATATGTCCTTTTGTGTGTCTATCAACTCAAACCTAAAAGTGAAACTAATTTTCACCTTCCAAAACCTGCTCTCCTCCTGTATTTCTTTTCTTTGTAGAGTCACTCTCTTAGACCTTTAGGCTTCAGACCTATAACCTCTGCCACCTGTAACCAAGGGTACACTTGAGATGGCAGGCTAGGGTCAGAATGCTGAATTTGGAACAGATTTTTCTCTTCATAAAGTTAACTGTTCTCAATAGGGAGCAACCTCACCTCTTGGATCTTGGTATCACCATGTTTCTTAGAACTGAACAGCCCAGAATGCCTAAAAAGTCAATGGCTAGCAAACACTTGGAGATGTCTAGCTGAAATGATTTTTTAAGAAAAAGATTTTAAAGAAAATACTCCAAGTGTACAAAAAACTACAGATGATAATATACCTGTATACCTGTATACCTACCTACCACACAGATATAACTGGAGCCCCTTATGTCTCTTCCTCCCACCCTCACTGAAATAGCCACAACTCCGAATTTGGTTATTATTAGAATATGTGCTTTTAGACTTTACTATGTAAGTATACATCCATGAACAATATACAATATTGACTGAGTATTTTAAAACTTTATATTATGAATGGATGGTGGTGATGGTTGTATACCAGTGTGAACGTACTTAATGCCTCTGAACTGTATATCTAATGGTTGTAATGATAAATGTTATGTATATTTTAACCACAATTTTAAAAAAACTTTATATTACAGTATCACACTGCACTGATGTTTCTGCAACTTCCTTTTTGCCTTTTTCTGGCAAAATGTATCCAGTTAATGCATGCAACTCTAGTTCATTCACTCAAACTGCTATATAACATCTCCTTGTATATGTATATCACACTTTTTCACTATTACAAATGTTCTACTTTATGGCTACATTACAAAAAGGATTTGTGGGGTTTTAATTGAAGTATAGTTGGTTTACAATGTCATGTTAGTTTCAGGTATACAGCACAGTGACTCAGTGTTTTTTTTTTTTTTTTTTTTGGCTGCGTTGGGTCTTTGTTGCTGCGCACAGCAGCTCCTCTTTGTTGTGGTGCGCAGGCTTCTCACTGCGGTGGCTTCTCTTGTAGCAGAGCATGGGCTCTAGGCACACGGGCTTCAGTAGTTGTGGCTCATGAGCTCAGTAGTTGTGGCTTGTGGGCTCTAGAGCGCAGGCTCAGTAGTTGTGGCACACAGGCTTAGTTGCTCTGCAGTATGTGGGATCTTCCTGGACCAGGGCTCAAACCCGTGTCCCCTGCACTGGTAGGCGGATTCTTAACCACTGCACCACCACGCGAAGTCCCAAGTGATTCAGTTTTATATGTATACATACATACACACATACATATACACACACACACACTTTTTCAGATTCTTTGCCCTTAGAGGTTATTACAAAATATTGAGTATAGATCTCTGTGCTACACAGTAGGTCCTCGTTGGTTAATCTGTTTTCTATATAGTAGTGTGTATATGTTAATCCCATACATATGGTAATATATACACAATGAAATATTACTCAGCCATAAAAAGAATAAAATAATGCCATCTGCAGCAACATGGACAGCCCTAGAGATTATCATACTAAGTGAAGTAAGCTAGACAGAGAAAGACAAATATCATAGGATATCATTTATATGTAGAATTTTAAAAAAAGATACAAATGAACTTATTTACAGAACAGAAACTCACAGACATAGAAAAATTTATGGTTACCAAAGGGGAAAGCGGGGAGGGGTGGGATAAATTAGGAGGTTGGGATTTGTGATTTTGTTTTTTAATTGCTTTAAAACAAACAACTAAAGAGATCAGAACATTAAAGATATTAGAACATTAAAACTGCAGACCTTCCAAAATAGAAAACAGCTGTGTTCCCTATCTCTATATGTACTTAGGTATTCTATTAAATGGACTTGACTAAATCCCAATTGTTTACTGAAAGCTTTCCCCATATTTAGGTTTATTTAATTATTAAAATTTCACTTAGCAAATCATTTAAGCTCGACTAAAAACTTAATGGATTTTACAGAGTGCAGTTCTACTTTCCCGTGTTAATAACCATCCCTATTGCTAAAAACAAAAACAGAAACTCTAGCACTGTTAACAAAAGAGCTTTCTGAAAGCAACATTAAACCATTTGCAGCGTTTCATTCTTAGGGCAAATAAATCAGTAAAGAACTGGATTACCACAGAGCAAGAAAGGTCTTAATGTAGCCAGTCCTTTAAGACACAAAAGCTTCTTCCTAAATATTGAGGAAGTTCTTGAGGTCATATTTAATTCAGCATTACTTAAAGTGGAGGCTCAACAACAGCTGACTGTTTCTTCCTCACCCGTCTCCTCCAAGGGCCCATCTTATTGCATTCCCCTCCTACCTAATGCTACTTTGCTGACCACTGCTTTAATGTTTTCTGCTTGTCTAATCAGATTTTTTCTTCATCTTTTACCAACCTCCCCACTCCCAATTCACCCTACATATTATTATTATTATTTATTATTTTTTTTTTTTTTGCAATATACGTGGGCCTCTCACTGTTGTGGCCTCTCCCGTTGCGGAGCACAGGCTCCGGACGCACAGGCTCAGAGGCCATGGCTCACGTGTCCAGCCACTCCGCGGCATGTGGGATCCTCCCGGACCGGGGCACGAACCCGTGTCCCCTGCATCGGCAGGCGGGCTCTCAACCACTGTGCCACCAGGGAAGCCCCTACATATTATTAAAAGAGATATTTGTGTGTCTAAGTTGCTTAGCACAGGGCCTAGTCCATATATTCAACACATGTTAACTATTACTGTTTGTTACCAGAGTAATCTTCCTAAAGCATAATTCTAACTGGTCTTGCCATTCCTTTGATCAAAAGCTTTCAACGGTTCCCATAATGACAAGAGACTGCATCACACAGGAGACAGCAGAGGGAAGTATCAATAAAGTGAGTACCACCTTTTCAGTCAGAGGTATTAAGATCCTTGCTGTGTGTCCAACTATTTAAGTGGAGGTTAAATTAACCTTACTAGAGCTCATTTTCATCATCTATAAAATGGCTATCATGAGACCTACTTCTCAGGGTTGTTACAAGGGTTACAGATTAAATAAGATAACATATACAAAGCTCCCAGCACACACAGTAGGTATTTAGCAAATTCTGATTTTTCCCTCCCTAGAAAGTGAACTCCTTAACAACTGAATTCCATAATCTAGCCCAAAAGTATCTCTTCACGCTTTCCCATTTACATACTCCTGATTCAGCCAAACTAGACTTCTCACCATGCTTTGAGCCTGCCTTGTGATTTCTTACCTCTCAGCCTTTGCTTACTCCAATGGTTTTGCTTTTCCCTCCAACACCACATATCTAAATCCAGCCTATCCTAAGCCCAGGCCAAATACTGCCCTTGTCCCTGAAGCATTTTCTCTTATCATCCCGGTTGCTTAGAATACACTGTCTGAACCTCTTTAGTTGCACTTATCACACCTGGCCTTATTCAAGAGTTCTATTTATGTGTCTTACATCCTCTATTTGAATGGATTGGAACAGAAATGGGTAACATCTTCCACTAAGTGCCATTTCTACCCAATTTTAGCTACTGCTGATTAAAACCTACAAATCATACCTGAGAATAAGAAAAGCAGCCTCTGATACCCAGGAGCTGGTCTGGTGTTGCTATGAGCTAGCCTGGCACTCACAGTTAGGTCCTGGTGTTCTCCTCTTACACATAAGCAATTTCAGACATGAACATCAGACAAGACCATTCTGTGACCATGATGGATCAAGACAAAAAAAATAAGAACACTGTGTAATCTGTCTGAGCACACACAAAACATGAACACTGCCCAAACCAAAAAAATATCAAATAGCCCCTATTCCTGGATGATGAATGACTGCTGCTTCTTTGCCAATTATAGCTATAGCTTTTCTTTAGACTGCTCTCTCTTGACATAAACTCTACTAAGATACCCAGTCATAGAATGTGCCCCACTTTCTGACAGCACCCGATCCACAGCAAAGCCTGATGTCCTTAAACCTTCCTCAAAATCACCTAACACAAGCCTAAATCCTATAGTAAGACTTTTCTAACACTCTTACTGAGATGCTGCGTGCTTCCTCATGGTGTGCATCCTGCTTTGCCGCAACAAGCAATAAACCCAATTTATTCAACTGCAGGTGCATTCCTGGTGCTCTGTGGCTGAAGGACAAACTATGAACTTCTTTAATAGAAGTCTAGTATTTTCTTTATGCTTACAGGGCATGCTCTGGGTCTTGCATGCTATACACTTTGTTAAACTGATCTGAATGACTTACACTAGGCCTGTTGGCCTTGCTGTAATCTCAAGACCCAGCCCAGTCACTCTCAGAGCTAAAAATAGTTTTTTACTTCATTATCCTGAGTGTTTTCAATTTCAGTTTTTTTTTTTTTTTTTTTTTTTTTTTTTTTTTTTTGCGGTACGCGGGCCTCTCACTGCTGTGGCCTCTCCCGTTGCGGAGCACAGGCTCCAGACGCGCAGGCTCAGCGGCCATGGCTCACGGGCCTAGCCGCTCCGCGGCATGTGGGATCTTCCCAGACCGGGGCGTGAACCCGTGTCCCCTGCATCGGCAGGCGGACTCTCAACTACTGCGCCACCGGGGAAGCCCCTCAATTTCAGTTTTGAGAATAGAAAATGGCAGTCAGACTGATCGAGGTGCTCCACACCCACCCACCTCTGAGTTTCTGAAATTGAACATGTGTCTAATTTACATTCATTCACAGACTCTCAAATTGTCTCTGCTCCTCTTTGCACACTTTCAGAGTAGATGTCTGATGTTTCATTAAGAGAAAAGGTAAAGGACCAAAATAATCCATTTGTCTCAGGCACCTACATACCAACACATAAAGAGCTAATTTAAGATAACAAAGAATTATGTATATGTGTGTGTTATCTATGTATGTATAAATATGTATACACACATATACATATATGTATGTGTATGTATTTTCACATCTTGGAGAGCTTTAGACTCAGTGAGCAGGACTCACTTGAGGAGAACATGGTGACAAAAAGAGTCTGAACTATTCCAGAGGAACAGGGTCACTGGGGAGGGGCTGGTAAGGAACCCTGTTTACAGGCATTCAAAGTGAGACGCTCAATGGAAAACACAGGTGGGCAGTGTCAGCAGGAGAGATGTCAAACGTAACATTACGGTAGGAGCCCCCCAGGTCCCAGCCAACGGAGGTGGAAGGTAGGACTCTCTTGAAGCCAATTCTAGCATAGAAGCAGCACACTGTCACCTTGGAGGGCTTCAGCTACTCTGGAACCTGTTCAAAGTCCCAGTCAGCTAACCAGGAACAACTGACAAGTTCCTGACCTAGTATGCTGACATCTTCGTGTTCCACAGGTACATAAGGTGAGTCAGGGAATGGTTACTCTGGCCAAAGAAGAAACCTGTTGGTGAAATGAAAGGAGAACCATAGGAGAAAGAGATCATGCCATCTTAGAATTTGTGGCAAAAAGGTAGGGGTTGTGTGGCACAGGCTCCAGGAAGGCAGAATTAAGAAGTCCTGAGAACAGAGACACGTGGTTCCACTGCATGAGACTCTAAGAAGAAAGCTCTTAAAATGCATTTTTGCTTGGGCATTTAGAAAATTCTTAAGCAGGTGGGGAAGGCAGAGGAAAACAGTAGATGTACTGGTAGCTATTCTAAAAGAACAGACAAAAAATGAACAGAAGAGCACATCAGCAATCAGCATGAAAGAGTAGCAAGACTTGGAAGAACCACATGAGGATGCCAAGGTCCAAAACAAATTAAGGTTTACAAAAAGGCTAGCAAAAGCAAGAAGGGTATTTTTAGAGTGAAAGGGCAATTTGCTTGATGATAAAATGTAATGCTGAGAAAGCAGAATTTCTCAACCTCTATTTTGCTTCCATATTCTCTATCAAAGGCTATCAATTTGGGGTTAAATGGGAGAGAATTAACAATCCTAGAGGGAAAAAA
Organism: Mesoplodon mirus; assembly: GCF_964341445.2. Taxonomy (NCBI): domain Eukaryota; kingdom Metazoa; phylum Chordata; class Mammalia; order Artiodactyla; family Ziphiidae; genus Mesoplodon; species Mesoplodon mirus. The sequence goes on from NC_138983.1 coordinate 60,995,675, forward strand.
AGTCCCAGATGGGTGAGGAGGATAAGATCAAGTCTGTTCACTAAATAATTTCTACCAGGAAAACTGGTAAAACTTGCATATAAGGTCACTGAACTAAAGAAAATTTTAAGAAATTATATTGATAAAAAGAGAAATCTTGAACGAATGGAGACAGATAATTATTGTTCCAGTATGAAAAAAGCAAAAGGGGGATAGTGGACTTTTCAACTATAGAGATGTGAACACTTCTTGGACTCAATTCTAAAAAGGATTCTTCCTTTTTTTTTTTTCTTTTTTTTTTGATGGAGTGGACATGGAAGGGAAGAAACTTTTTTTCTGGTTATATAAGAAAAAAAAAAACACATACCTATAGAAAATTGAGAAACTAGAGAAAAGTATAAATAACAACCACCCATGTTTCCATGACCCAGAAATAACCACTGTTAAGATGTTGACCTACTTCTTCCTAGCGAATACATACAGTGAATATATCTTTACTTTTCATTTATAGTATACAATTTTCCCATATTATTTGGAACTCTTCATGAGGAGAAGAAAGAGAAAAGGAGATCCAAAATGTATTAAAAGAGATTATGGCTGAAAAATTCCCAAACCTAAAGAAGGGAACAGATATCTAGATACAGAAAGCACAGAGGGTCCCAAACAGGTAAACCCAAATAGACCTACACCAAGACATATCATAATAAAAATGGCAAAAGTTAAAGAGAGGATTCTAAAGGCAGCAAGAGAAAAACAAAGAGTTAATTACATAGGTTCCCCCATAAGGCTATCAGCTGATTTCTCTACAGAAACGCTGCAGGCCAGAAGGGAGTGGCAAGATATAGTCAAAGTCCTGAAAGGGAAAAATCTGCAACCTAAGGTACTCTACCAAGCAAGATTATCATTTAGAATAGACGGAGAGACAAAGAATTTTTCAGACAAGCAAAAACTAAAAGAATACAGCAATACTAAAACTATCCCCTAACAGGAAATATTGAAAGATCTTCTCTAAATAGAAGTATAGAAAAGAGAAAATCACAATTGGAAAGCAAATCACCTAAATAAACCAGTACACAGATTAAAAAAAAATCAGAAAATTTCTGTGAAAGTGATGATAACCACAATGAACAGCAAAACAATGAATGTGAAGATGTAAAAGAGGACATCAAAATCATAAAATGTGACAGAGGAGAGTAAGAAAATGTCGATTTTTAAAATTTCCTTGAATGTGTTTGAGCCTATATGACTACCAGTCTAAGGCAAGTAGATATACAATGGGGTTAACATACTTGAAAAACAGGGTTACCACAAATCAAAAACATAAGATAGATTCACAAAAACCAAAAAGAAGAGAACATAATACAAAAGAAAATCATCAAACCACAAAAGGAAAAATACAAAAGAAAATCATCAAACCACAAAAGGAAAAACAACAAGAAAAAGGGACAAAGAAGAAGTATAAAATCAACAGGAAAATAATGTTTAAAATGGCAATAAATACATATCTATCAATAATTATCTTAAACGTCAATGGACTAAATGCTCCAATAAAAAGACGGAGTGGCAGATTAGATTAAAAAACAAAAGCCTACAAGATGCTGCCTACAAGAGACCCACTTTAGGCAAAGGACACACACAGACTGAAAGTGAGGGGATGGAAAAAGATATTTCACGTAAATGGAAATGACAAGAAAGTGGGGGTCACAATACTCATATCAGACAAAATAGACTTAAAACGAAGGCCATAAAGAAAGATAAAGGACACTATATAATGATAAAAGGATCAATACAAGAAGAGGATTTTACGCTCATCAACATATATGCACCTAATATAGGAGCATCCAAATACATAAAACAAATACTAACAGACATAAAGGGAGAAAATGACAGGAATACAATAATAGTATGAGACTTTAACGTCCCACTCACATCAATGGACAGATCTTCTCTGGACAGATCTTCTAGACAGAAAATCAGTAAGGCAATAGAGATCCTAGATGATACAATAGAACAGTTCACATTTTCAGGAAATTACATCCAAAGAACCAGAATACACATTCTTTTCAAGTGCACATGGAACATTCTTTAGGACTGACCACATACTAGGACACAAAACCAGCCTCAACAAATTTAAGAGTATAGAAATTATCAAAAGCATCTTTTCTGACCACAATGGCATGAAACTAGAAATCAACCACAGAAAAAAGAAATGAGAAAAAAGCAATTATATGGAGACTAAATACGCTACTAAAAAACCAAACAATGGGTCAATGATGAAATCAAACAGGAAATTTAAAAATACCTTGAGACAAATGACAATGAAAACACAACCATACAAAATTTATGCAATGCAGCAAAAGCAGTTCTTAGAGGGAAGTTCATAGTGATACAGGCCTTCCTTGAAAAGCAAGAAAAACTTCAAATAAACAACCTAACCTACCACTTAAGAGAATCAGAAAAAGAACAAACAAAGCATAGAGTCAGCAGAAGAAAGAAAACAATAAAGATCAGAGAGGAAATAAATAAAATAGAGACTTAAAAACAATAGAGGGCTTCCCTGGTGGCAAGGTGGTTAAGAATCTGCCTGCCAATGCAGGGGACACCAGGGTTCGAGCCCTGGTCTGGGAAGATCCCCCATGCAGCAGAACAACTAAGCCTGTGTGCCACAACTACTGAGCCTGCGCTCTAGAGCCCGTAAGCCACAACTACTGAGCTCATGAGCCACAACTACTGAAGTCCATGTGCCTAGAGCCCATGCTCCGCAACAAGAGAAGCCACCACAATGAGAAGCCCGTGCACTGCAACAAAGAGGAGCCCCCATTCGCTGCAACTAGAGAAAGCCCACGTGCAGCACAAAGACCCAACGCAGCCAAAAATAAACTAAATTAAAAAAAAAAATAGAAAGAAAAATCAATAAAACCAAGAGCTGGTTCTTTGAAAGGGTAAACAAGATTGACAAACCTCTGGCCAGGCTCACCAAGAACAAAATAAACAAAATAAGAATTGAAAAAGGAGACATAACAACCGATACCTGCAGAAATACAGGAAACCATAAGGGAATATGAACAATTATATGCCAACAAATTTGATAACCTAGAAGAAATGGACAAATTTCTAGAAACATATAGCCCACCAAAATTGAATCAAGAAGAAATAGCTAATTTGAACAGACCAATCACTAGAAGTGAAATAGAATTTGTAATCTTAAAACCCCCTACAAACAAAATTATAGGACCAGATGGCTTCACAGGCTAATTTTACCAAACATACAAAGAGGAACTTATACTGATCCTTCTCAAACCCTTCCAAAAAACTGAAGAGGAAGGAACATTCCCAAAGACATTCTATGAAGCCACCATCACCCTGATACCCAAACCAGACAAAGACACCACCAAAAAAGAAAATTACAGGCCAATATCTTTGATAAATATAGATGCAAAAATTCTCAACAAAATATTAGCAAACCAAATTCAACAACACATAAAAAAATCATATGCCACAACCAAGTGGGATACATCCCAAGTTCACAAGGATTGTTCAACACATGCAAATCAATCAATGTGATATACTACATAAACAAAAAAAGACAAAAACCACACGGTCATCTCAGTAGATGCAAAAGAAGCATTTCACAAAATTTAACATCCATTCATGATAAAAACTCTTACCAAAGTGGGTATAGAGAGAACATATCTCAACATAATAAAAGCTATTTATGACAAACCCACAGCCAACGTAATATTCAATGGTGAAAAGCTGAAAGCCTTCCCACTAAATTCTGGAACAAGACAAGGATGCCCACTCTTACCACTTCTATTCAACATGATATTGGAAGTTCTACCCACAGCAATCAGACAAGAAAAAGAAATAAAAGGTATCCAAATGAAGGGAAGAGGTAAAATTGTCATTATATGCAGATGACATGGTACTATATACACAGAAAACCTTAAGGACTCCACACAAAAACTACTAGAACTGATAAGTGAATTCATCAAGATAGCAGGATATAAGATTAACATACAGAAATTGGTTGCATTTCTTTACACTAATAATGAAATATCAGAAAGGGAATGTAAAAAAACAATACCTTTCAAAAATCACATGCCCCAAAATAAAATACTTAAGAATAAACCTAACCAATGAGGTGAGAGAGTTATATGCTAAAAATTATAAAACATTAATAAAAGAAATTGAAGAAGACTCAAAGAAATAGAAAGATATCCCATGCTCTTGGATTGGAAGAATTAATATTGTTAAAATGAGCATACCACCCAAAGCAATCTACAGATTTAATGTTATCCCTATCAAATTATCCATGACATTTTTCACAGAACTAGAATAAATAATCCTAAAATTTATTTATTTATAAATAATCCTAAATCCTGGGTCCATAAAGGATCCAGAATTGCCAAAGCAATCTCAAAGAAAAAGAACAAAGAAGGAGGCATACGCCTCCCAGACTTCAGACAATACTACAAAGCTAAAGTAATCAAAACAGCATGATACAGGCACAAAAACAGACACATGGATCAATGGAACAGAACAGAGAACCCAGAAATAAACCCGCACACCTATGGTCAATTAATCTTCGATAAAGGAGGCAAGAATATACAATGGGGAAAAGACAGTCTCTTCAGCAAGTGGTGTTGGGAAAGTTGGACAGCTTTCACCATACACAAAAGTAAACTCCAAATGGCTAAAGACTTAAACATAAGACATGACACCATAAAGCTCCTAAAAGAGATCACAGGCAAAACATTCTCTGACATAAATAGTACCATTGTTTTCTTAGGTCAGTCTCCTAAGGCAATATAAATAAAAACAAAAATAAACAAATGGGACCTAATCAAATTTACAAGCTTTTGCACATCAAAGGAAACCATAAACAAAACAAAAAGACAACCTACAGAATGGGAGAAAATATCTGCAAATGATGCTACTGACAAGGGTTTAATTTCCAAAATATACAAACAGCTCATACAACTTAAACAAAAAAGCAAACAACCCAATTGAAAAATGGGCAAAGACCTAGACATTTCTCCAAAGAAGACATACAGATGGCCAACAGGCACATGAAAAGATGCTTAACATCGCTAATTATTAGAGAAATGCAAATCAAAACTATGATGAGGTACCACCTCACACTGGTCAGAATGGCCATCATTAAAAAGTATACAAATAACAAATGCTGGAGAGGATGTGGAGAAAAGGGAACCCTCCTACATTGCTGGTGGGAATGTAAGTTGGTGTAGCCACTATGGAAAACAGTATGGAGGTTCCTCAGAAAACTAAAAATAGAATTACCATATGATCCAGAAATCCCACTCCTGGGCACATATCCAGATAAAACTATAATCCAAAAAAGATACATGCACCCCTATGTTCATAGCAGCACTATTCACAATAGCCAAGACATGGAAACAACCTAAATGTCCATCAACAGATGGATGGATAAAGAAGATGTGCTACATTTAAGCAATGGAATACTACTCAGCCATAAAAAAGAACGAAATAATGCCATTTGCAACAACATGGATGCAACTAGAGATTACCATACTAAGTGAAGTAAGTCAGAAAGAAAGACAAATATCATATGATATCACTTATATGTGGAATCTAAAAAATAGGACACAAATGAACTTATCTACAAAACAGAAATAGACTCACAGATATAGAGAACAGACTTGTGGTTGTTGGGGGGGCGTGTTGCGGGAGGGATGGACTGGGAGTGTGGGGTTAGCAGATGCAAACTAGTATATATAGAATGGATAAACAAGGTCCTACTGTATAGCATAGGGAACTATATTCAATCTTCTGTGATACACCGTAACGGAAAAGAATATGAAAAAGAACGTATATGTATGTATAACTGAATCACTTTGCTATACAGCAGAAATTAACACAGCATTGTAAATCAACTACAATTAAAGAAAAGAAGTCCCTCAAAAAAAATAGGTATGGGGCTCCCCTGGTGGCGCAGTGGTTGAGAGTCCACCTGCTGATGCAGGGGACACGGGTTTGTGCCCCAGTCTGGGAAGATCCCACATGCCACGGAGTGGCTGGGCCTGTGAGCCATGGCCGCTGAGCCTGTGCGTCTGGAGCCTGTGCTCCGCAATGGGAGAGGCCACAACAGTGAGAGGCCTGTATACCGCAAAAAAAAAAAAAAAAAAAATAGGTATGGTACACAGTATCAGATTTCAAGTTCAGGTATGATTAATTCTGTATTTGTATTGTCTACCCTGTTTATAAATCCACAGTGATCCCAGACAAACTGGTATTTTTTCCCCTTTGATTTCAAAGAAAAAGAAAACTGGCCACCAAAACAGACAAAAAACAAAAAAACTCCAACCCCTCATGAATATAATTTACTAGATTCATAATAGTCTATCATATGGATGCACAATAATTTATGTAACCATAAATAACTAATAATAATAAAGCAATGGCTTATAAATGCTAATAGAGGAAACCATGATCCCTGGGAGCCAACATTCATTAATTCACTCAATTCACTAATTCCTTTATTCATGAATACTGATTTTCTACAATGTGCAGGCCTGGTCTAAAGTTGGAGATACAGCAGTGAACAAAACAAACAAAAATCCTTACCCTCATGGAACCTCCTTTCTAAATGGGAAAAGAGATAACACAAAAGATAATGATAAATACTAAAGAGAAAAAATGAAGCAGGCAAAGAGGATAGGATGTGTTGGGGGGAAATAAAGATTTTAGCTGGAGTATCCAGAGAAGGCTCAGGAGATGAAGACCTAAAGAAGATAAAGGAAAGGCACATGGCTATCCAAGGAAGAGCATTTTAGGCAGGGCAAACAACAAATGCAAAGGCCCTGAGATGGGAGCACACCTGGCATGTTCAAGCAACAGTAAGAAGGCCAGCGTGGTCAAAGCAAAATGAGAAAGAGGGAAAAGGAGAAGGAAATGGGGAAGAGGATTAAGTAGGGCCTTGTAGGTCATGTACAGACTTTGTCTTTTCATCTGAGTGAGTCAGGAAGCCACTGGAGGGTTTTATGGAGGGAGAAACTTATGCTTTAAAAGGATCAGTATGGATGCTATGTTGAGAATAGACTGAAGGGAGAAGGGAGGAAGAAGGTGGACCACAGCCTAAGACAGACAGAATTAGATGGAGTAAAGCAATCAAATGACCAACTGGTTTAATGACTCTACACAAAAGGTTTCAATGAATAGACTGGGGTGACCCGAAGAGCAGTTTCAAATGACTGATAGATTTTAAAAAATAATTTGAATGATCTATTAAGAAGACATGCTAATCAAAAGCAAGGGTGAAATTGTGAAAAAAAATTATGAGGCAGAGACATCTGAATGCCGATTGGATATTTAATGACATTAAGGAATTATTGATTTTTTAGGTGTGATGATATTGCGGCTATGTTTTAAGAAGAATTCTTATTTTTTTTTTTTTTTTTTTTTTTTTGCTGTACGCGGGCCTCTCACTGTTGTGGCCTCTCCCGTTGCGGAGCACAGGCTCTGGACGCACAGGCTCAGCGGCCATGGCTCACGGGCCCAGCCGCTCCGCGGCATATGGGATCCTCCCAGACCGGGGCACGAACCCGTATCCCCTGCATCGGCAGGCGGACTCTCAACCACTGCGCCACCAGGGAGGCCCAGAATTCTTATTTTTTAGAGATGTATACAAAATTATTTACGGATGAAACTGACCCAATGTCTGGGATTTGCTTCAAAATAATTGAGTGTATGGGGGGAAAAGTAAGTGGGGATATACCTGATACAAGATGATGGTTGTTGAAGCAGGGTGATGTGGATTCATCTTACTACTCTCTCTAATTTTGCTTATGTTTGAAAATGTCTAACAAAAAAGTTTTTTAAAAAAATCAAGAATGGCATATAGCTGAGAGAGATGGTAAAACAAATACACTGAATGGAACAATAAATATTCTGAAAAAATGTCAAGAGGCTAGAATTCTGGACCAATAGATAAAATGCAACAGGGAAGGCTAGAAACTGCTATATTTGGTTCCAAAACATCAAGTGAATGTACAAAATGGACAAAACCTAGATGAGTAGCTCCTATTTAAAAAAAAAAAAAAAGTTTAAGATTCTAATATACAGCAAGGTCAGCAAGTAAAATGCCAAAAATCTAAAGCAATCCCCAAGATGCATTAATAGAAGAATTTTTAAAAGGGGGGTGGGAGGGTTGCTCTTCCATGAGCTAACTGGCTTACACTTGCTATTGTTTGCCATCTAAGAGGGCTATGTTTAGATACTTGCAACTATGTCATATGAGGAATGGATGAGGCAGCTAGGGATGTCAACTTAGGAAAAAAGATGGAGGAAGGGGACGTGATACTAGTCTGCAAATTCCTGAACTCATCATCTTTCCCCTTTAATCTACTTTGCTTCATTACTATTTTGGTAAAGGGTGTTACCATCTATGTATTCACCTAAGCCAATAAACTGAGAATAATTCAAGATGCCTCCCTCTCTCTCACAGTCCACGTCTAATTTAAAAATGTCTCTTAAAACTGTTCTCTTCCCTCCTATCCAACGTTGATGCCTCCCCTGCTCCATTTACTCCTTCTTCCTGTACCCCTATTTCCCTCTGGGAATCACTCTCAACTCCACAGTGGTCAATCAGCATATTCTTTCTACCCACAGCACTGCAAATAGCTTAACTCAAGCTATTAAGATGGGAGGATGTGTTAGCTGGAACTGCTGGGAAAGAATAGGTGTGGGAGGAGGGGGAGGGGATAAGAGTAAGGTGGGAGTGAAGGAAGAGTTCAAAAGAACAGAAACATCTTTCTCTGGACAATGAAGTGTGAGGAGGTGATATCTGGACCTGCTGCAACTATTGTTGCTACCCTGAGAGAGAAGTCAACAGACAGAGTCAACTTGAGAAGGAACCCAGAAGTGAAAGGGACACAGAAAATCAGATTGTGAATCTCTAGATCAGACCACACAGGAGGCCAATTCTAACACAGGGTCTTTTCATTTGCACTAGTCAATACATTCTCTTTTTGACTTAAGACAGTTCAGCTGAATTTCCTGTGACTTATCATGAGAATCCTAACTGGTGAGCCCAAAGACACTGGCTTAATGATGCTCATGTCTCAACTGGACTACTGCAACAATATTCTCCCTGAAAAAATCCTCATGATACAGACTTTATACTGTTGCCAAGGTGTCCTTTCAGACCGTATGTTTCTCTTCTACTCATAAACTTACAATGCCCTCCTCTACCTTTAGAATAATATCCAAGCTCCTTAAGTAGGGCAGGAAAAAAAAATCTTTACAATTTGGTCCCAAGTCTCATCTCTTACAACTCTAAAGCTATTTCAAGGCTCTGGGTGTTGTTTTTGCTCTGTGTTCCCTCTGCCTGGAGTGTTCTTCTTAATCTGGCTAATAAATGCTGGAGAGGGTGTGGAGAAAAGGGAACACTCTTGCACTGCTGGTGGGAATGTGAATTGATACAGCCACTATGGAGAACAGTATGGAGGTTCCTTACAAAACTACAAATAGAATTACCATATGACCCAGCAATCCCACTACTAGGCATATACCCTGAGAAAACCATAATTTAAAAAGAAACATGTACCAAAATGTTCATTGAAGCTCTATTCACAATAGCCCAGAGATGGAAAAACCTAAGCGTCCATCATCGGATGAATGGATAAAGAAGATGTGGCACATATATACAATGGAATATTATGCAGCCATAAAAAGAAACGAAACTGAGCTATTTGTAATGAGGTGGATAGACCCAGAGTCTGTCATACAGAGTGAAGTAAGTCAGAAAGAGAAAGACAAATACCGTATGCTAACACATATATATGGAATTTAAGAAAAAAAAATCTCATGAAGAACCTAGGGGTAAAACAGGAATAAAGACACAGACCTACTTGAGAATGGACTTGAGGATATGGGGAGGGGGAAGGGTAAGCTGTGACAAAGCGAAAGAGAGGCATGGACATATATACAGTACCAAACGTAAGGTAGATAGATAGTGGGAAGCAGCCGCATAGCACAGGGAGATCAGCTCGGTACTTTGTGACCGCCTGGAGGGGTGGGATAGGGAGGGTGGGAGGGAGGGAGACGCAAGAGGGAAGGGATGTGGGAACAGATGTATATGTATGACTGATTCACTTTGTTATAAAGCAGAAACTAAAAAAAAAAACAAACCAACAACAAAAAAAAAAACACTTTAGAATTACCTCCTCAATTTAGCCAAGGAATGCAAGGTTGGTTTACCACCCCAAAATCAATTATGTAATGCATCATATCCACAGAATGTAAGACAAAAACCCCATGATCGCTTCACTAGACACAGAAAAAGCATTTGACAAAATTCAACACCCCTTCATAACAAAAATACTCAACAAACTAGGAATAGAAGGGAATTCCCTCAAAAGGAATCTTTAAAAAAAATCCACGGCTAGCATTACCCTTAATGGTATGAAAGCTTTCTTAAGATTAGGAACAATCAAGGATGTTCCCTCTTCACTGCTTCTATTCAACATTGTACTAGAGGTTCTAGCCCAGGCAGTTAGGAAAAAAAAAAAAAAAAGAACGAAAAAGAAAAGGCATGTAGATTGGAAAGAAAGAAGTAAAACAATCTCTGTTCGCAGAGAACAAGATCATGTATTGGAGCTAATAAACAATTCAGGAAGTTTGCAGAATACAATATTAATACACAAAAACTGTGTTTCTAAAAATAGTAGTGAATAATTTGAAAATAAAATTAATAAAATAATTCAATTTACAATAACATCAAAAAGAATAAAATACTTAGGAATATATTTAACAAAATAAGACTTGTATACTGAAAACTACAAAGTTCTTTGAAATCAATTAAAGACCTAAATAAATAAAAAGAAATCCTGTGTTCATAGATTGAAAGACTTAATATTGTTAAGATGGCAATACTCTCCAAATTGGTCTACAGATTCCACACAATCAAAATCCCAGCTGGCTTCTGCAGAAATTGATAAGCTGATCCTAAAATGTGCATGGAAATGCTGGGCCACAGGACTCAGAAATTAATCTTGAAAAAAGAACACAGTTGGAAGACTTAAAGCTTCATGACCTCAAAACTTAACTACAAAGCTTCAGTAATCAAGACAGTGTGGTACTGGCATAAGGACGGGTACATATGATATTTATATCAATGGACCAGAATTGAGAGTCCAGAAATAAACTCTCACACTTACAGTCAACTGAATTTCAACAAGGGTGTCAAAACAATTCAATGTAAACAGAATAGTGTTTTCAAAACTAATGCTGGGATAAATGTATATCCACATGAAGTTGGACTTCTACCTCACACCATATATAAAAATTTACTCGGGCTTCCCTGGTGGCGCAGTGGTTGGGAGTCCGCCTGCCGATGCAGGGGACACGGGTTCGTGCCCCGGTCCGGAAGGATCCCACATGCCGCGGAGCAGCTAGGCCCATGAGCCACGGCCACTGAGCCTGCACGTCCGGAGCCTGTGCTCCGTAACGGGAGAGGCCACAACAGTGAGAGGCCCGCGTACCGCAAAAAAAAAAAAAAGGACACCATCGAGAAAGTGAAGACAACTTACTAAGTGGAAGAAAATATTTGCAAATCATATATCTGATAATGAACTTGTACCTAAAATACATAAAGAACTCTGACAACAATAAGAAACCCAATTTAAAGATGCGCAAAAGTCTGAATAGACATTTCTCCAAAGAAGATACACAAATAGCCTATAAAAGATGTCAATGTTGTTAGTCATCATGGAAATACAAAAAAAAAAAATCACAATAAGATACCACTTCACACCCATTAGGATGGCTATAATCAAAAAGGCAAGCAGTAACAAATATCGGTGAGGATATGGAGAAAGTGGAACCCTCACACTAATGGTGGGAATGTAAAATGATGCAGCCGCTGTGGAAAACAATCTAGCAGTTCCTCAAAACTGCTCATAGAGTAATCATATGAGCCAGAAATTTCACTCTTAGTTCCATCCACACTAAAATGCTTACATTTCCCAAATGCATATACCCAAGAGAAACCAAAGCATGTATCCATACAGAAATGTGTACACAGATGTTAACAGCAGTGTTATTCTTAATAGTCAAAACCCAAGATGCCCCTCAACTGATGAATGAATAAAATGTGGATGGAATATTCCACACAATGTAAAATTATTCAGCCATAAAAAGTAATGAAGTACTGATAAATGCTACAACATGGATGAACCCTGAAAACATGCTATGTGAAAGAAACCAGTCACAAAAGATCACATACTGTATGATTCCGTTTATATGAAATGCTCATAACAGGCAAATCTATAAAGATAGACAGTAGATTAATGGTTGCCTAGGGCTGAAGGGGTTGGGGAGTGTTGAAGGGTGATGGCTAAACAGTATGGGTTTTGGGGGGGTGAAAATGATGAAATGTTCTAAAAATTGATTGTGCTAATGGTTACGCAACTCTGTGACCATGCTAAAAACCATTCAACCACACACTTTAAATGGATGAATTGCATAGTATGTGATTTATATCTCAGGAAAGCTATTACCAAAACAAACAAACAAAAAAACCGGCTCTCCTTCTCCATGACACCTTTCTTGAGCCACCAATGAAACTGACCATTCTAACATGTGTCTCCCCACTTCCCTGCAAGGATCTGAGTACCTGTAATTAACACTTTTTTGCACTTATTTAATGTCTGTTTCCCTCTACTAAACTGTGGATTCCTCAAGGCAGGGATTTGGCTCATTTTTTCATGGAATTAACAATATTTATACGTTGTGTGTAAACTATGTAAAAGTGTACATCACAAATATTTGCTAAAAGACTATCCTAACAGTTGTTATGAGGAAAAGGGACCGTGCTTGTTTCACATATATGCCAATGGGCAGAAATGGAAGCTGTTGATAAAATGGCATGAATTTTAGGCATTTTCAAATAATCAGGGCTGTCCCTTTATTCAAAACAGGGGTTTCTGGGTTCTGTGGATTCTCTTGAGTTCTCAAATTCTGAATGTATGTATAAAAAGCATGTGCATTCTTCCTGGGAAAAAAATCCATAACTTTCATCAGATTCTCAAAGGGGTATATAACCCAATAATGGTTAGGATTCACTGTTTTTAAAATGTCAGTGTACCAGGGCAGGGATTTTAGTTAGCAAATTTCAGTTACTGGAATACATCATTCAAGGTAGGTTTTTGCCTAGATTATACTACTTTGGTAATTAATGCAAAAAGAGAACTCACAATATTAGTATCTTCATAATCTTATTCATTTAAAAGTATTTATTGACTGTCCATTATATGCCAACTGCTAAAGAAATAATAGTAAACAAGACAAAGTGCCTGCCCTCAGGAGCTTACATTCTAGAAGGTGGAGACAAAAAAAAGAGTAAATAAATAAGAAAATGTCGTACCATATAGTAATGCCTTCAACAGAGAAAATAAAACATGATGAAATAGGGAATGAGGGGAGTGTAAAGAGTTATTTTAGCTAGGGTCATCAAGGAAAGCCTCTCTGAGGAGATCACATTTGAGCTGAAATGTGAGCAATGAGAAGGAAGCTGAGGAAAGAACACTTCAAGAATGAAGAGAACAGAAAGTGCAAAGATTCTAAGATGAGAACATTGATTATTACCACCTGCGTTCTTAAGAGAAAAAGCCATGTCTAAATGCCTCTCTATACATTCAGAAGAGTGTCTCCCACTCACAATGAATAGAACTTATTCAAGATAATTCAGCATAACGAAAATTCACTGTGATAGGAGACTATTCTAGACAAATCTTTACTGCTTAGGGTCATCGCAAATTTACTCTTCTTCAATGCAGACAATATCATTAGACAAAGTGAGTAAAACCTTTGGGGTTTTGTAATAAAATAGAAAGAAGAAAAAAAACCATGTACTTTTTTTTTTTTAAAGAAGTCTCTCCCAGGTAGATTATCAAGCAAACTCTATCAAAGATTATCAATCAAACTCTATAAACAATTCTGGGTTCGGTCTGCTCTCCATCCCTAGAGCTTGGTGCTTTGCATTTGTAGTATTTATTATCTGTGAGGTAGAAGAGGGTGGAGTTACAGCCAGTGTATACAAATTAGAGGGAAATGAGTTTCAGTTCAAAAGCAGCTGTCCAACAATCAACAGGTTGAATATTAGTGAAAGTGTGGAGACTGTAAAACCATGACTCAAGTTACCGTAACTTCAGGACCTACAAAGAACTGTTCCAGTTCCTTCTCCCAGCCTTGGCATCCCTGTCTTGTTACACTCACCCATAAAGCCCCAGAATGCAAACCAAAGAGTGGATTTTTAACCACCACACTCATCATGCCAATAACAAAAGATTAACAAATACTTGTTCAGGCAAGGGGAACGCAGAGCTTTGTTCATCTCAGCAATTGAAATTCGTATTATTAAAATCTTCAAGTTATATTTACAAAGGCACAAAAAGAGCATGAAGCAGTGAGCACCCAACACCAAACTCAAAGTACACAATGCATTAAGGTTAACAGTACCAATCCCAACTATTTCATTCAAATGCACGACAGAAAGCATACGGAAGCCCTGAAGAGGGGAATCCAAGAGGGAGCCCTCCTGACTCAGAGCACCTGAGCAGACGGTGACTAGCTGCGTTAGGCCAGTGAGGGGAAGGGGCTGCCAGCAACCGGGGAGTGTGCCCAGGCTTGTCTGCGTGCGCTCCTGGTCCTGCCTGCGGCGGAAGGTCAGGAGGGACCCGCTCGGGCAGCTGCCCGCTGGTGTCAAAAGAACCCAGGGGCTTGGCACCTGCCACACGCCGCCGGGTCCGCCTGCTCTAGAGGGGACGGAGATTCCCGGAGCCGCCCTCCCTGGAGCATCGCTTACCTTCGGTGAGCGGCGGTGGCTCCTGCCGCTTTCCGCGGGACAAAAAGGCCTTGGGCAAAAGCAGCGACACAGCCAGGACGAGCCCCGAGGCCAGGGCCACCCTCTGCACGGTGGAGTACGCCATGGCCACCCGCCCTCGCCGCAGGTGAGCTCCAACCGGAACCGGAACTGGACCCGCAAAGCCCGCGGCCTCCTTCGACCCCACCGAGGGCTGCGCGGACGGCGCAGCGCGAGGGACAAGTGACCAGGCGCCTCCGGCTCCGCGGCGGGGAGCTGACCCGCTCCTCCCGCGTGGTCACCTGGTGCGATGAGTGGTACCCGCGCCCTCTCATTTGTACCGACTAGACACGCCTTCCACGCCCCACGCCCACGTGGGCGTTCTACCGCCGAAACAGCTGATGGTCGTCCCTCCTCTCCATCCCGCTCACCACACTGCTCTCTCCCCGCCCCAGACCGCCCATTAATTTCCTCGTTAAGGCCCCACCCAGGCCCCGCACCTCCCATGTCCATCTCCGGACCAAGGTGATGATACCACAATGCAGCTGTAATGCGTTTTAAGCTCTCCATAGCTTCAAATCTTTCAAAAACTCCTCTTTATCCTCATAGAAAGGTCAAACTGCTTTCTATGACCTCAAGGCCCTGCGTGGTCCGGTCTTACCAACGCTCCGTCCAAACTAGATCATTTGCTATTTCCCCAGCATATTTCTTGCCTTCAGGGAATCTTTGCTTATCGTGTTACCTCTGCCTGGAAAATTACTAACGCATCTCCACCTGTTAAAAACTTCTCTGAAGAACAGCTGAAAAGTACTACCCTCATGAAACTTTTTTAGTCAGCCTCTCCTTCCTCTGTATCCCCACAGTTCTTCGTTACTGTCTTTATGGGTTTATTTAACACACATTCTTTTGGTTCTTACGATGTATCAGACCCTGAAATGGCACTACAGAATCTGATGAATAAGATGGCTTCCGTATGGGGTAGATAGTTACAGAAACAAGAAAATGCAGGAAAAATTATGGACTCTGGAGCACTCAGCTCAACGGAAGGAGGAGGAACGAGGAGAAAACTCCTGAGAGTAGGTGAAATCTGAGTGAGTATTTGAATGAGTAAGTTACTAGGCAGACAGGTGGGAGGAGTTAGAAGGGTATACCAGGGAAAGGATGCAAAGAAAGCAAAGACGCAAACTTGAAGCTTCCTTACCTGTTCTGAAAACTGTTAGTAATTCGTTTTGGCTGGGCCATGGGATTGGTGACAGGACATAAAGTGATAAGGCAATATAAGCAGGAACTAGGTTATGAGAAACTTGGATATAATTACCAGTTAAACATGGCAGACGGAGCACACCCACTTATCTTTGCTTTCCCCAGACACCTCACAATAATGAAAATAAAAAGATAGAGTGTATCAACTAAAAGACTAAAGAGTATGGGAGAAAACATGACAGCAGACAACAAATGTCAAAATTTTATAAGATGCAACATTATCCAATAGAAATACAAGGCCAGTCACATATGAATTTAAAATTTTCTAGTAGCCTCATTTAAAAAGTGAAAATAAACAGGTGAAGTTAATAATATATTTATTTAACCCCAAATACCCCAAATATTATCATTTCCACATGTGTAGCACTAGTCAGTCACATTTCAATGGCTTAATAACCATGTGCCTAGTGGCTACCATATCGGACAGTGCAGGTTTAGAGCATAAAAAGTGAAGTGCCTACAGAGAGAAAGACTGTACGAAGCAAACAAATTTGGCCTTCAGAACCTATAAAGTATTAGGAATTGGAAGCACTGAGTTCCTTTAAAGGCAGAAATGTGGAGTGGGACTGAATAAAGAAGGATTGGTTGAAAGTCTGTCAAGAAGCAGTTGATATCCTCCAAATCTGGCTCCTCAACCAGCCAGGTGGTTGCCCCTGCTGGCATCACTCAGGCATCATCATCATTGATATCATCAATAGCACTGAAAGTTATTGAGCACTTCCTATGTTCCAGGTATTTTCCATATCATAACAATTGATTCTCCTAACAACTTTATGAAGTAAGAAATATTATTATGTCCCCACTTTACAAATGAGAAAACTAAGGAACAGAAAGCCTAAGTAACTTGACAACAACTACACAGTATACGTTGGAAGTTATTGTTTGAATCCAGGCATGCTTACTCCAAGACTTGCTCTCTTAACCACCAGTTTTACTTTCTGGAACCAGAGATGCTCTGGATTCACAGACAGCAGGTGCAGCTTAGGAAGGTGAAGACTGATGGAATAGTCTAAGAGGTGCAGAGGAATCCCAGATCACCCCTCAAATTCTCACTCGGGTGACTGGATAGACATTGATTCCATATAACAAGATTTTGAGAACAGAAGAATCAGATCTGTGAGAAAGATGAGTTCAGATTTTGACGAGTTGAGTTTGAGGTTCCATGAAATGTCCATGCAGAGCTGTCCAGTTGGGTATATGGGTCCGAAGCTCAGAAGAGACGTTTGGGCTGGAAACAAATATGGAAGTGATCGCCCACCAATAGTAAATGAAGTCTGGGAGAAGATAACATTAGCAAGAATGCTCATGTAAATGATAAGAGGCCACAGTGGAAGCTTAGGTTACACCCTTATGTTGAAATTCCCAAGTATGAGGACAGAAATGCAGTGGAAAAGAAGATAGTGATCCAGGTGCTAAAACCTTGAATGAATGAGGAGTTACTGGAAGGATGAAAGGCGACAGGAACAGAGGGTGTAATAAGCAATCAGATGACAGGCTCTTCTGACAGTTGTAGTTTGTTTGTTTTTAGAGTAGTTGTAGCAAAGGCAGAAGCAGTCACTCGGAGGCGTACTTCTAAGTGCTTTACATACATCAATCCTTTGATGATTATACAAAACTTCCTGAATAAATGCCAGCTCTTACTAGTAACTATTTGGTCTAATTCTATTTTGTATGGTTCTACACTCGGAACAAACCTCTTTTCCTTTCACTTGCAGCCCCACCGTCATGGAACTTGTAAATTACTCCCTAGCAGCTTCTCCTGTGTTGCTGGCATTCTTATCCCTGTGATAACCACCTTCCCAATTCTCCTGATTTAGCTCCTTTCTGCTTTCTTAACACCCAGTTTCAGCACAGAAGCAAACTGCTCATGGGCCACAAGATCCAGGGAAGAGAACCTACCTTCCTCTGATGTGCAGTAAGCAGTCGAGAGGGGCTCTCTCAGCCTTAGGCCCGAAGAGAGGGGACCTCTGTTTGCCTCCTTCTCCTTGGAATCTATTTCCATTCTGCCTTGTGATGACCAGCGGGGCTCCCTGATATGAGGCCCTCGAGGCACTGCAGCTAGAGCAACTTAACTGCAGCTGCTTCCAACTGAGACTGCCTAGGGGCCCCGAACTGTTCCTCCATGAGAGACATTGGAAAGTCACGCAGTGTAAAGTTGTCATATTCATAGTCATTGATCATAGTCTAACCTTTAGCCCTCTGTCAAACAGGCCGTTGACTTACTTCTATGACTTGTATTAGTGATTTTCAAACTTGATATTTTTCTGATGACAGATCTTGAATCCAGAAAGCACGGTAAGCAGAAGGTTTGGGACGTCAAGGGGAGGAGATGGAGTCAGAGTAAAATATGCACTGAGCAGTATCCGATTGTTTCTGTTTCTCTGGGGAACTCTAATAGAGTGACTTTAGCTATTTCTGAAAATGTAATTCCTCCTGTTATTTAGGCTTCTCCATCCCAGAGGAGATTCCAGGGATGTACCTTGGCCTCTGAAAACAATTTTTAAAAGCCTATAAGGAACCATAGCAGCTCCACTGTAGAGTCATGGACCCTTATTAAAGGCAGGAATCAGGGTGGTGAGCAGGGAAGTGAGACCCAAATATCTAGAACACTGAGAAGAAGGGAGCAAGGCCTGTAACTTCAAAGCCCAGAATGAAAAAGCTAAAGGAGGCAAGCAGGAGATGGGACAGTATACACACAAGAGGGTATGTTGGACCAGGGCCTTGAGAGATGGATGGAATTTCTATCAGGGAATAAGGGGAATGTGATAAACATCTGCCAATTGTGGTTGTCCACAGTCTTTTAAATAGCCTTTCTTTGTCAGATGTTATACACATTGTGAACCTCACTTTCTCAACGTAGAATCCAACAAACTATATTTCCCCTGGTCACGGGTGCAGATACATAACTCTGTTTCCCCAGTCAGATGTACCCATGCCTGATTTCGGTTTGGAAGTTATCTATGAGAGGAAACATCAATGCCTGGGCTGCCTTTTTTGACGGCCATAGGTGGTAGCAGAAGTGGAAGCTCCCGCAGTTGGTGGCGGCCACAAGTAGCTTCCTAAAGGTAGAGCAGAGGCCACGTAGGTCTGGGGTCAGTGGCGGCAGAGCTCCCTTACTAGGCTAGTTCTGTGGAGTTTTCCCAAGCTAGTTCTGGGGGTTATTCCAAGCTCCAGAGCTCCAGTTTTCTCACCTGTGAAATGGAGACTATACCACCTCCTTCCCCTCCCTCCCTCCCGTGAGCTAGCAAATGTGATGGAGCTTGGAAGGCAATTGTGTGTGAGACCAAAACAGCAGCAGGAGCTGCAGCTCAAAGCATGTCCAATGAAAGGAAATTGGAATCAGAAAAGGGAAGATGGTTTCAGAGGAAAACCTATAGGGAGGAAGCCTCTAGAAGGCCCATATTCCTCACCCTAAAGCTTTACCCAACTGGGACTGGTGGGTAAAGGTCAACAGCATGAGGACCCAGATTTCCTGGTGGCGAGTGGTCGAGGTGAGAATACCCTTACTGCTTTGCTACCAACACTCCTCGCTGGCCCCGGCCCCTGGTGACACAGAACAGAGAGAAGTCACAGTTGGATACCTTGGGCCTTTCTGCCTTCAATGAGAAGAAATAGTCTTTGGCTCCAATTAATTAAGCAAACTGATAGAAATTCCCCGCTTAAGTCACACTTTGCATATCCATAATCTCTGCACTACATTTTCTGTATACTTTACCCCTGGGTAAAAATTGGTGAGCATTTAAATGCTTGCTCACATAATCTTGCTAAAGCACACTCTCGCCTATAAATATTCATGCCACTGCCAAAACATTTGCAGGCTTTCCCCAAAGGTGAAATGTGTGTAATGTACTTTGTCTTCTGGGTATAAATATTATCCAATACATTTTAGTTAATATGAATACACTAATTATTCCTGTAACCCTTTTAAAAAGGGTCATCTTCATGATGTGAATTTTTAAAAAATGTAATTACAGTAATTGGATACTTAATCTAATTAAAATTTGCTTTATCTTTAATGGGAATTTTTCTAAAGAGGCTGAATGACAATTGGCCTTTTGATAATGACTGTTTTCTTTCTGCAGGGAGATCAGGTTGGTGAAAACTGGAGAACCAGGCAGTTTTGTGTCTGTCAGTGCCTTTCTCCTTATGACTCAGTCCTTCTGTAGTGAATATGGGTTTTGGTAACTAAAGAGGGTAGAGGAAAGGACCAAGGGAATCTTTCCCATTCCAACAGTTGAAGCTACTCCCCTTCCTAGGAAGCAGCTCCCCTGGACTAATGATTGGTCCACTCATGACTGGGCATGTGACCTAAGCCTGCTAGATCAGGGTTCCTCACAGGGCTTGCTGGAACTGGAGCTGGAAAAGCAGCAGCTCCACACTGCTTTGGGGGCCATGGGGCTGGAAGGAGTTGTTGTGGATGTTATAGGTGCTCCAGTGTATCCCAATGGTCCACCCTTGAGGTCACCTGCTGACAGTTCCTACACAGAATTTGGGGTCCTGTGTCTCTCTGCATAAGGCCATTCTCTGGCTTGGGGAGCAAGCTAGGCCTGCTGGAGAGCTCCCATCCCCAGAGCAGCTCTCAAACAATGAGAGAGGGGAGCTGGTAGATAAATGCCTCAGCTTCCTTGCTCCAGGTGGACAACCTGAGGGATTCTCTGCACATTCCTTCTGAGGCATCCCAGTGGAATTGGGCTCTGCCTGCTCCAGCTGTGACTGCTCATCCACACGCCCATCTGGGGGCTTCTTCTCCTCCCTTGTCTCCCTTCCCCACTCCCTCATCATGCTTCTTGGGATCATCTCCCAAATAGAGCAGTGCCCCCAAACTCTTGCCTTGGAGTCTGCTTTCAGGGATCCCAAAACTAAGACAGATACACAGTTGGGGATTCCAGATAACTGTTTTCTCCACCATGTGGAAGAGGCCTGTCTGAAGGAGGAGAGCGAAGCCAGGAGAAACGAGCAGAAAAGAGGCGGTTGGAGAGCGAGCCTGGTGGTGTTGAATCCTGGTTCCACCCCCAAGACTCTCCTTGCTCCCGACCCTCCCTTGATTCCTTGAGCTGCCCTGAATCTATCCCAGCTACGTGAGCCAATACATTCCTCCCATTTTTGGGGTGTGCATTAAGCTTACTTGAGTTGGACTTCTATCGCTTGCAACTGAAAGTATCATGACTCTTGCGACAAATAAATGAATTTGCACACAAAGCACTTAGCATAGAGCTTGCCTCGGATTAAATGCTCCTACCACCACTGCTACTATTATTATTAGGTGCACAGAGTTATTATTCAATGTCTAACCTGCTTCCAGAAAGGACTATGGGTCAAGGGCCTAGAGCCTAGACAAGAGTCATAAAGAAGTCAGTTTAGGGGCTTCCCTGGTGGCGCAGTGGTTGAGAGTCTGCCTGCCGATGCAGGGGACACGGGTTCGTGCCCTGGTCCGGGAAGATCCCACATGCCGCGGAGCGGCTGGGCCCGTGAGCCATGGCCGCTGAGCCTGCGCGTCCGGAGCCTGTGCTCCGCAACGGGAGAGGCCACAACAGTGAGAGGCCCGTGTACCGCAAAAAAAAGAAGTCAGTTTAATTCTAGCTAATTTCCTCCCTTTTGGCTTTTTTCATAACTTGATTGGATTGATGCCCACTTTCTCTCTCACTGGGACATATTTATGCAATCAGTAACTATAGCTTTACTGTCTTCTTATTGATCACGAACAACAAGCAATTAAATATTATTCTATTTTGTTTAAGGGTCACATTGGTTTTGCTGTAATTTTGTTACCAAATCTGAGTTGCATAGATAAACTGCTCAGCATGAATGCCCAGTCAGGTTCAAGTCATGGCAGCTCTGACTGGCTGCAGGGTCACAGTAGGAATGTTATGAGCCCCATCCTCCAAAAAACGTATTTAAAATTATATTTTATGACTGCACTGCTATAAAGACATATATGTTATATTATATATTAAGACACTTTCTACCTAAAAATCCTTCTTTCCTTCTGACTTTAAGAGAAATTAAAGCATTTTAGTAATGTGACTGCTGCTTTCTGTTTTCCATGACACATAACAGTTTTTAATTGTATCAAGCATCATATAAGTAAAATGTTGCCATTTTTAGAAAAGTTGCCAGCATGCGTGTTTGCATTCTAGGCATGATGAAAGACTTGATCTTGGCAGAGGGAAAATGTGTCCAGGAATCTTCTGGTTAGGCAAAGGCAAGGTCCAGAGGGTCATCTGGACTGAGTTGAGACAAGACAAAAGGGCTTCTCACAATAAATTCAAGTGATGTTTTCCTTCAATGAGATATTGTGATATTGCAAAATCTGGGACTACTTCTGGTGACCCAGAGACAGGAATTTGACAGCCTAGGGTCTGGGGAAGAGAAGGCAGGGTTTGAAGGCTGGTGATTTGTGGAGGAGCTTGGGCTAATAGAGAGTCAGCCAGGAAAGAGCTCCCTGGGATGGGCAATGCCTGGTGGCCTATGGATTTAATACAGCGATATCCAGATTTTCCTCTTGCACTGATTCCTCTTATGATTTCTTCAAACCTTTAGAAACTTCTGACACAACTTGTGCTGTGTCATTGGTGCTAGGGAATAAGGGAGGGGACTGTTCTCCACTTGGAGCAAGGAACTGTCATCTTGTAAGGCCAGGGCGGAGGCAGCAGCTTTGAATCAGTAGAGAATGCTAATCCCGACAGCCAAGGTGGCCTGAAACAATGTGAATGGAGGGCTGTGGGTCGGCCAGGTGAATGCAGAGAAGTAGGCTGCAGTGTATCCGGTCAAGAATGCACTTGAGGCAAAGGCTATTTCTCCCAAATAGCCAGTGATCCTTCAAGTGAAAGGGGCAGAGAGAGGGGCTGGATCCTGCTATGAAGTTAGGGGGTCCCAGGCAGCCAGGGTTCATAAATATCCTCACCTCTCTGAGTACATCTCCCGGGATGTCTCTTCCAGCTCCAGCCACACTGGCCTCCTTGCTGTCACTCACACGTGCCTGGGCAGTGCCACCCTGAGCCCTTGCACTGTGCTCTCTGTTGGGATGGTCTTACCCCAACCATCTGCATGACTTGACCCCTCACCTCCTTCAAGTCTTTGCTCAAATGTCACTTTTCTCAGTGAGATCTTCCTTGGCCAACGAACACCCCCTTAGCCTCCTGTTCTGCTTTATTTTCTTCCATGGCAGTTGTCTTAGTCTGTTCGGGCTGCTGTAAGAAAGTTCCACAGACTTAGAAACAGCAGATCTTTATTTCTCAGAGCTCTGGAGACTATAAGTCTGAGATCAGGGTGTTGGCAGATTTGGTGTCTAGTGAGAGCCTGCTTCCTGGTTCATGGATGACCGTCTTCTCTGTGTTCTCACAGGGCAGAAGAGGCAAGAGAGCTCTTTGGGGTCTCTTTTATAAAGGCACTAATCTCACTAATGAGATTATGACTTAATCACCTCCCAAAGTCTCCACCTCCAAGTACCATCACATTGGGGGTTAGGTTTCAGGGGGACACAAACATTAAGTCTACAGCAGCAACTTATCGCCTTCTGCTGCTTATTACTTTCATTTCTCTCCTGCCCCTCTCCTCTAGACTATAAGCTGCATGAGGGCAAGGAGTTTGCTTGTTTTTGCATACCCAGTGCCTAGAGCAGTGTCTGGCACATGGTAAATTTCAATAATATTTGGATGAATGAATGAAGATGATAATGTCTAGATTTTACAGACAAAGTGCTTTGGAAAAACTAAACTGATTGGAAATCAGTTTACATGCCTATTATATAACAGCTGAAAACCACAATTGGGTAAATAAAGTGGGAACAGGTTTACATTGAATGATTGATCATCCACATTCTTATGTTTGGCTTAGATGGTGTTTACCATGCTGTGGCTGGGTGGTTTTTAAATGGTGTTCTGTAGAAATTCAGGTGCTGCAGGGCTTCTTTGATGTTTGTTCTTAATTTTATTTTCAAATATATTTTTAACTATTTTGAGAATAGAACACGTACTCGAATGCAGTATATATTAAATTTGAATATATTGACAATTTCTGTTGTATTAACGAGCACTGTCAGGTTAACTCATTTAAAAAAAAGTACAGCCTAAGGATAAAGATTCTTCATTCTTCTGCCATTTATATAAATATATTTGATTTCATATAAATGTGTTCATAAAAGGTGATAAGTTTGGAGTTCTTCATTTGTGACACTTTATTCAATAAGGAATGCAAACAGATAACTCTGGTGATTCTCTATTGGAAAATAAAAGTTTTCTACTGTTTACTTTCAAGCTTCTGAAACAGGTTAATTGAAGATTATCCTGAGGTTGAAAGGCAAACTTAAAATATGTTGCTGTTTTCACTACATTCCTCTGGCATCAGAATATTCTCACTACTATGTGATCAAAACAAAAGGCAGAAATAAATTGGGTGCCAAAACTGGCAAGTAGCAGAAACTCTCCTCAATAGCCCTTGTTTTCAATATTTTTTGAAATGGTAATTATTTGGGTGGTCTTCTTTTAATTTTGTTTTTCTTACGAAACTGATGCAGCTATGTGAATAAATAGTGTCACCACAAGGATACAGTCACATGTTTTCATAAAGTTTTGGCATCTTATAGATCTTTACACTCTCCCTCACTTTCTGGGTTGATACAGCTGTTCATTCACATCAGCGTTTTGAATGTGGAAAGTTGAATCACTGGGGATTTTTTTTTTATGTTTTAAAACTGACAAATGTAAAATTTACTTTTTTTCCTATGAGTTTTATAGGTACGTAGATTCTTATAACCACCACCTCAGGATACAGAACAATTCCAACATCCCAGAGAATTCCCATGTGCTGCATCTGCATCTTTGTCTTCAGATCCTCCCCTTACACCTTCTCCTGGCAACTACTTATCTGTTTTCTGTTTCTATGTTTTTGCCTTTTTCAGAATGTCTTATAAATGGAATAATATAGTATGTGATATTTTGAGACCGAGTTCTCTCACTTAGCAAAATGCATTTGAGATTCATCCAAGTTGGTGTGTGTATCAGTAGTTCATTGCTTTTTGTTGCCGAGTGGTATTCTATTGTGTGGATACAGCAGAGTTTATTCATCTGTTGAAGGACATTTGAGTTGTTTTCAGTTTTTACCAATTAAGAAATGTTGCTATAAACATTTGTGTACAGGTTTTTGTACACAAATGTTTTGTACGTAGAGAAATGGCTTTCACTTCTCTAAGATAAATACAAAGAAATGGGATTCCGGGGACGTAGGTAACTGTGTGTTTCACTTTTAAAGAAACTGCCACACTATGTTTTCCAGAAGGCTGTATTATTTTGCTTTTCTACCAGGACTGTATGAGAGTTCCAGTTGCTCCACATCCTCATCAGCACTTGATATTGTCAGTTTTTGTTTTTTAATTTTATCCATTCTAATCTATGTATACCAGAATGTCACAATATTTTAATTTATATTTATCTAATGACTAGTGTTGTTGAGCATTTTTCATGTGCTTATTTGGTAAAGTGTCTATTTAAAACTTTTGCCATTTAAACAGTTGGGTTGTTTTCTTTTTGCTGAGTTTCAGAATTCTTTTCATATTCTGGGTACAAGCCATTTATCTGGTATATGGTTTGCAAATATTTTCTGCCAATCTGTGGCTGATATTTTTCTTCTTTTAACAGTATCCTTCAAAGAGCAAAAGTTTCTAATTTTGATAAGGTCCAATTTATCAATATTTTCTTTTGGATTGTGCTTTTGATGTCATATCTAGGAACACTTTGCTTAACCCAAGGTCAAGAAGAGTTTTTCCTACATTTTCTTCTGTGAGTTTTATATTTACATTTAGGTCTATTACCAATTTTTTTTTTTTTTTTTGCGGTACGCAGGCCTCTCACTGTTGTGGCCTCTCCCGTTGCGGAGCACAGGCTCCGGACGCGGAGGCTCAGCGGCCATGGCTCACAGGCCCAGCCGCTCCGTGGCATGTGGGATCTTCCCGGACCGGGGCATGAACCTGTGTCCCCTGCACCGGCAAGCGGACTCTCAACCACTGCGCCACCAGGGAAGCCCTATTACCAATTTTGAGTTAATTTTTTATATGGTTGCTTTTAATTCTTGACATTTCAAAATAATTGGTTGTTATAATTATTTGATTTCCTTTTTTAAAGATAGTGATTTTGTTTTTATAAAACTAATACATGTCTATTATAAGAAACAATACAGGATACAAACAAGAAAGTTAATATCCACTCTGCTACCTGGAAGTAACCAGATTTTGTCAAAGAGGAAATTTTGCCTTGTTTATAGCCTGATTTATTAGCCTTTCCTATAAGGCTTTGGGGTTGTATGCTTAAGAAAGCTTTCCTCACTTTAAGAATTTGAAAAGCATCCATCCATATATTCTCTTGGTACTTCTATGGTTCTGTTCTCCACATTTATATTAGATACATCTGGAATTTACTTTGTTAAATGAGTGAGGCAGGAATGCAGCTTCTTCCTCCCCTCCTCCTCCTCCCCCCAACCCCCAAAAAAGACTAGCTGTGAATGAGCACTATTTATTGAATAACACAACACTTTAACCATTGATTCAAAATGCTACCATTATAGTAAATTTATATATGTTTTGATTCCTGTCTGGACTCTCCATTCTGTGCCAATGATTATCTATTATGCCAGTAGTATACTGTTTTATTCACCAAAGCTTTATAATATATTTTATTATCTAGAAGAGCTGATTAATTATCATTTCTCTTCTTATCCAGAGTTTTACTGCTATTCTTACAAATATATTTTTTCAGATTAACTTTAGAATCATTTTCTAAACTGATTGGTAGGATTGGTATCATAATTAATGTATCAATCCATTTATTGATGTTACCATCTTTATAAAATTGAGTTTTCCCAGCCAAACACCAGTTGTACCTTCATTTATTCTAGTCTTTTAATTCCTCAGGTGAAGTTTATAGTTTCTGAATATATTTCTCTTAAATATATTTCTGTTTTTGTTGCTATTTGAGTGTGAATCTTTTTCTTATATTATTCTTTAACTTGTTATTTTTCATATAGGAAAAATCTGATTTTATATATCAATTTTTAAATTCTCATTTACCATTTGTTGTTTTCATTGAATTGTTTGGATTTTTCATATCATTTTAAAATAATCATAATTTTACCTCTTCTTTCCAATTTCATCTTGTATTTATTTCTCTTGGCTATCTGTATTGGTTGATTCTGGCCCCAAAATATGGTGGAGTAGAGGGAACTTGGGATCACCTCCTCTCACAAGCACACCAGGGACACAACTAACTTCTGAACAGCCATTGATGGAAAGGACTGGAGCCTACCAAAAAAGATGTTCTGCATCCAAGGATATAAAGAAGAAACTACAGTGGGACGGTAGCACGGGGACACTTGAGGTATGGTGAAATCCCATACCCCCCAGGTGGGCAATCCACAGGCTGGAGAATAATTATATTGCAGAAGTTCTCTCACAGGAGTGAGAGTTCTAAGCCCCACGTCAGGCTCCCTGGCCTGGGGGGTCTGGCATGGGGGTGGGGAGGAGTCCCCAGGGCATTTGGCTTTGAAGGTCAGCAGGGCTTGATTGCAGGAGCTCCAGGGGACTGGGAGAAGCAGAGACTCCACTCTTGGAAGGCACACACAGGGTCTTTCACATGCTGGGACCCAGGGCAAACTCAGTGAATATATAGGCACCTGAGCAGGACCTACCTGCTGGTCTTGGAGGGTCTCCTGGGGAGGTGGAGTGTGGCTGTGGCTCTCCCTGGGAGCGTGGACACTGGTGGTGGAGATTTTTGGGAGTGTTCAGCTACATGAACTCTCAAGGTGGCAGACATCTGGCATGGGTCATCAGCACCAAGACCTGGCCCCACCCAAAAGCCTGTAGGCTCCAGTGCTGGGACACCTCAGGCCAAACAACCAACAGGGTGGGAACACAGGCCCACCCATCAGCAGACAGGCTGCCTAAAGACTTCCTGAGCCATCTCTAGACACACCCCTTGACACGGCCCTGCCCACCAGAGGGCCAAGACCCAGCTCCACCCACCAGTGGACAGGCACACGCCCCTCCTGCCAGGAAGCTTGCACAAGCCTTTAAACCAGCCTCAACCACCAGGTGGCAGACGCCAGAAGCAAGAAAACTACAGCTCCCCAACGCAGGCCAGACCCTACCCTGGGACCAGCTGGGCCCCGGCCTTTGCCCCCTAGCAGGTCAACGCAACCTTTAGGACAACCCAGGCCCCATACCCAACAGTGTCAGGAACCACCCCCCACCCCCCATCAACAATCAGAAATGAACCCTGGGATCCTTGTGCCCTGCAGCCAGACTCCAGGAACCAGCTCTGCCTGCCAGTAGACCGGGGCTAACCCCAGGACCTGTCTTCACCTGCCAGTGGGTGAACAAAAGCCCCAGAGTCTTTGGGATCCTGACTCTGCCCACCAGTGAGCCAGCAAGCACTAGCCCCAGGGCCTCCTAGGGTTCTGCGACTAGCCACCTTGTGACCAGGTCCCTGCTAAACAGCAGCCAGCGGCATCTGCACAAGGCAGGGCCTGGCAACCAACCAGACTAGGGGCCAACCAAGCCCACCAGACCACCCACATAGCCTGCCACAACAGAAAGACCCACACTGCCCTCTTAGGGGGAACCCTAGAGCATATAGCTTGGGTGATGAGAAGGGAGTGTGCTGCTGGGATGCAGAGGATGCCTCCTACAGAGGGCCACTTCTCCAAGGTTGAGAAACGTAACTAACCTACCACAGACATAAAAATACAAATAGCAGTTTAGAATGAGGTGGAAGAGGAATATGTTCCAGACGAAGGAATAAGATAAAACCCCAGAAGAACAACTAAGTGAAATGGAGATAGGTAATCTATTTATATTGGTCAATAACTGCACAACAGTGTTAAAAAAATAGTAATGTTACAAACTTTAAAATTCTACTACCCAGAGATAAATATTGTTAAGAGTAAATCCTCCTAAGCTTTTCTATATGAGTTTGTTTGTTTGTGTGTGTGTGTGTGTGTGTGTGTATATGTATATATAATTGTTATATATCCATTTTAGCACTACTCTTTTTCTTTTTTATAATGCATCATAAATACCTTTCCACTTCAATTAAAAAAAGCTTTATATCAACTCTTTCAAGCTTGTAAATAATACTATAATGGACACTACTGTATTCTATGTACATTTTTTTCACATCTGTCCTACTATTTTCTTCAAATAATAGAACATGTGAAGGACTGAGTAGGTCCATCTTAAAATAGAGGAAAGTTCCAAAGGTGATTCTGATTTGTGCCTTTTAGCTTGTATCAATATTTATTTACTCCTTTTTTTAGATATTTTTATTGAGGTAACATTGGTTTATAACATTGTATGTTTCATGTGTACAGCATTATGTTTCTACTTCTCTGTACACTGCAGCATGCTCACCACCAAAAATTTAGTTTCCATCCATTCTCATACAGTTGATCATCCTGACCCATTTGGCTCTCTCCCTGCCTCTTTCTCTCTGGTAACCATTACTTTGTTCTCTGTATCTGTGCGTTTGGTTCAGTTCGGTTTGGTTTGGTTTGTTCATTAATTTTGGATTTTTGTTTGTTTGTTTTTTATTTTCCACAGTTGAATAAAATCATTTGATGTGAAAAAAAATAGTAGTGTTAGAGTATATTCTGATCTTATTTTTAATGTGAGAGAAATTATCCTATTGTTGAGACAGTAAGCAACATTAAAAATGATGCTAACTTTTAGTCTGAGAACATACATCTGGATGTATTAATATGGTAAATTATATTTCCTAATTTAAAATCATCCTTGTATTTTTGGCATGAATTTCACCACAACTCGAAGCTTGCAGGATCTTGGTTCCCAGGCCGGAGGTTGGGCCCGAGCTCCTGTGGTGGAAGTTCTGAGTCCAAACCGCTGGACTAACAAAGAACCTCAGACCCCAGGGAATATCAATTGGAGTGAGGCCTCCCGGAGGTCCTCATCTCAGCACCAAGACCCAGATCTATCCAACAGCCTGCACATTCCAGTGCTGGATGTCTCAGGGCAAACAGCCAGCAAGACAGGAATAGAGCACCACCCATCAAAAAATAATGATAATAAAATGACAAAAACAATGTTATAGACGAAGGAGTAAGGTAGAAACCTACAAGACCAAATAAATGAAGATGAAATAGGCAACCTACCTGAAAAAGAATTCAGAACAATGAGAGTAAAGATGATCCAAAATCTCGGAAACAGGATAGAGAAAATACAAGAAACATTTAACAAGGATCTAGAAGAACTAAAGAGTAAACAAACAGTGATGGACAACACAATTACTGAAATTAAAAATACTCTAGAAGGAATCAATAACAGAATAACTGAGGCAGAAGAATGGATAAGTGAGCTGGAAGATAAAATGGTGGAAGTAACTGCCAGGGAGCAGAATAAAGAAAAAAGAATGAAAAGAACTGAGGACAGTCTCAGAGACCTCAGGGACAACATTAAACACACCAACATTCGAATTATAGGGGTCCCAGAAGAGGAATAGAAAAAGAAGGGGTCTGAGAAAATATTTGAAGAGTTATAGTTGAAAACTTCCCTAACATGGGAAAGGAAATAGTCAATCAAGTCCAGGAAGCACAGAGAGTACCATACAGGATGAACCCAAAGAGAAACAGGCCGAGACACATATTAATCAAACTATCAAGAATTAAATACAAAGAAAAAATATTAAAAGCAGCAAGGGAAAAGCAACAAATAACATACATAACCCATAAGGTTAACAGCTGATCTTTCAGCAGAAACTCTGCAAGCCAGAAGGGAGTGGCAGGACATATTTAAAGTGATGAAAGGGAAAAACCTACAACCAAGATTACTCTACCCAGCAAGGATCTCATTCAGATTCAATGGAGAAATTAAAACTTTTACAGATAAGCAAAAGAGAATTCAGTACCAGCAAACCAGCTTTACAACAAATGCTAAAGGAACTTCTCTAGGCAGAAGACACAAGATAAGGAAAAGATCTACAAAAACAGACCCAAAACAATTAAGAAATGGTAATAGGTACATACATATCGATAATTACCATAAATGTAAATGGATTAAATGCTCCAACCAAAAGACATAGACTAGCTGAATGGATACAAAAACAAGACCTGTACATATGCTGTCAACAAGAGACCCACTTCAGACCTAGGGACACATACAGACTAAAAGTGAGGGGATGGAAAAAGATATTCCATGCATATGGAAATCAGAAGAAAGCTGAAGTAGCAATTCTCATATTAGAAAAAATAGACTTTAAAATAAAGACTATACAAGAGACAAAGATGGACACCACATAATGCTCAAGGGATCAATCCAAGAAGAAGACATAACAATGGTAAATATTTAGGCACCCAACATAGGAGCACCTCAATACATAATAAGGCAAATGCTAACAGCCATAAAACGGGAAGTCGACAGTAACACAATCAGAGTAGGGGATTTTAACACCCCACTTTCACCAATGGACAGATCATCCAAAATGAAAATAAATAAGGAAACACAAGCTTTAAATGACACATTAAACAAGATGGACTTAATTGATATTTATAGGACATTCCAACCGAAGACAACAGAATACACTTACTTCTCAAGTGCTCATGGAACATTCTCCAGGATAGACCATATCTTGGGTCACCAATCAAGCCTTGGTAAATTTAAGAAAATTGAAATTGTATCAAGTATCTTTTCTGACCACAATGCTATGAGACTAGGTATCAATTACAGGAAAAAATCTGTAAAAAGTACAAACACATGGAGGCTAAACAATATGCTACTAAATAACCAAGAGATCACTGAAGAGATCAAAGAGGAAATTAAAAAATACCTAGAAACAAATGACAATGAAAACCCAACGACCCAAAACCTATGGGATGCAGCAAAAGCAGTTCTAAGAGGGAAGTTTATAGCAATACAACCCTACCTCAAGAAACAAGAAACATCTCGAATAAACAACCTAACCTTACACTTAAAGCAATTAGAGAAAGAAAAACAACAAAAAAATCAAAGTTAGCAGAAGGAAAGAAATCATAAAGATCAGATCAGAAATAAATGAAAAAGAAATGAAGGAAACAATAGCAAAGATCAATAAAACTAAAAGCTGCTTCTCTGAGAAGATAAACAAAATTGATAAACCATTAGCCAGACTCATCAAGAAAAAAAGGGAGAAGACTCAAATCAACAGAACTAGAAATGAAAAAGGAGAAGTAACATCTGACACTGCAGAAATACAAAGGATCATGAGAGATTACTACAAGCAACTCTATGCCAATAAAATGGACAACCTGGAAGAAATGGACAAATTCTTAGAAAAGCACAACCTTCTAAGACTGAACCAGGAAGAAATAGAAAATATAAACAGACCAATCACAAGCACTGAAATTGAGACTGTGATTTAAAATCTTCCAACAAACAAAAGCCCAGGACCAGATGGCTTCACAGGCGAATTCTATCAAACATTTAGAGAAGAGTTAACACCTATCCTTCTCAAACTCTTCCAAAATATAGCAGAGGGAGGAACAATCCCAAACTCATTCTACGAGGCCACCATCACCCTGATACGAAAACCAGACAAAGATGTCACAAAAAAAGAAAACTACAGGCCAATATCTGTGATGAACATAGATGCAAAAATCCTCAACAAAATACTAGCAAACAGAATCCAACAGCACATTAAAAGGATCATACATCATGATCAAGTGGGCTTTATTCCAGGAATGCAAGGATTCTTCAATATATGCAAATAAATCAATGTGATACACCATATTAATAAACTGAAGGATAAAAACCATATGACCATCTCAATAGATGCAGAAAAAGCTTTTGACAAAATTCAACACCCATTTATGATAAAAACTCTCTAGAAAGTAGGCAAAGAGGGAACCTACCTCAACATAATAAAGGCCATATATGACAAACCCACAGCCAACATCGTTCTCAGTGGTGAAAAACTGAAAGCATTTCCTCTAAGATCAGGAACAAGACAAGGTTGCGCCCTCTCAGTGCTATTATTCAACATAGTTTTGGAAGTTTTAGCCACAGCAATCAAAAAAGATAAAGAAATAAAAGGAATCCAAATCAGAAAAGAAAAAGCAGAACTGTCACTGTTTGCAGATGACATGATACTATACATAGAGAATCCTAAAGATGCTACCAGAAAACTACTAGAGCTAATCAATGAATTTGGTAGAGTAGCAGGATGCAAAATTAATGCACAGAAATCTCTTGCATTCCTATACACTAATGATGAAAAATCTGAAAGAGATATTAAGGAACACTTCCATGTACCATTGCAATAAAAAGAATAAAATACCTAGGAATAAACCTACCTAAGGAGACAAAAGACCTGTATGCAGAAAACTATAAGACACTGATGAAAGAAATTAAAGATGATACAAACAGATGGAGAGATATACCATGTTCTTGGATTGGAAGAATCAACATTGTGAAAATTACTCTACTACCCAAAGCAATCTACAGATTCAATGCAATCCCTATCAACTACCAATGGCATTTTTCACAGCACTAGAACAAAAAATTTCACAATTTGTATGGAAACACAAAAGACCCCGAATAGCCAAAGCAATCTTGAGAAAGAAAAACAGAGCTGGAGGAATCAGGCTCCCTGACTTCAGACTATACTACAAAGCTACACTAATCAAGACAGTATTGCACTGGCACAAAAACAGAAAGATAGATCAATGGAACAGGATAGAAAGCCCAGAGATAAACCCAGGTACATATGGTCATCTTTGATAAAGGAGGCAAGAGTATACAATGGAGAAAAGACAGCCTCTTCAATAAGTGGTGCTGGGAAAACTGGACCGCTACATGTAAAAGAATGAAATTAGAACACACTCTAACACCACACACAAAAATAAACTCAAAATGGATTAAAGACCTAAATGTAAGGCCAGACACTATAAAACTCTTAGAGGGAAACATAGGCAGAACACTATGACATACATCACAGCAAGATCCTTTTTGACCCACCTCCTAGAGAAATGGAAATAAAAACAAAAATAAGCAAATGAGACCTAATGAAACTTAAAAGCTTTTGCACAGCAAAGGAAACTGTAAACAAGACAAAAAGACAACCCTCAGAATGGGAGAAAATATTTGCAAATGAAGCAACTGACAAAGGATTAATCTCCAAAATATACAAGTAGCTCATACAGCTCAATATCAAAAAACAAACAACCCAATCCAAAAACGGGCAGAAGACTTAAATAGACATTTCTCCAAAGAAGATAAGCAGATTGCCAACAAACACATGAAAAGATGCTCAACATCACTAATCATTAGAGAAATGCAAATCAAAACTACAATGAGGTATCACCTCACACCAGTCAGAGTGGCCATCATCAAAAAATCTACAAACAGTAAATGCTGGAGAGGCTGTGGAGAAAAGAGAACACTCTTCCACTGCTGGTGGGAATGTAAATTGGTACAGCCACTATGGAGAACAGTATGGAGGTTCCTTAAAAAACTACAAATAGAACTACCATACGACCCAGCAATCCCACTACTGGGCATATACCCTGAGAAAACCATAATTCAAAAAGAGTCATGTACCACAATGTTCACTGCAGCTCTATTTACAATAGCCAGGACATGGAAGCAACCTAAGCGTCCATCGACAGATGAATGGATAAAGAAGATGTGGCACATATATACAATGGAATATTACTCAGCCATAAAAGGAAAAAAACTGAGCTATTTGTAATGAGGTGGATAGACCTAGAGTCTGTCATACAGAGTGAAGTCAGTCAGAAAGAGAAAAACAAATGCCGTATGCTAACACATATATATGGAATAAAAAAAAAAGGTTCTGATGAACCTAGGGGCAGGACAAGAATAAAGACACAGACATAGAGAATGGACTTGAGGACACGGGGCGGGGGAAGGGTAAGCTGGGACGAAGTGAGAGAGTGGCATGGACATATATACACTACCAAATGTAAAATAGATAGCTAGTGGGAAGCAGCTGCATAGCACAGGGAGATCAGCTCGGTGCTTTGTGACCACCTAGAGGGGTAGGATAAAGAGGGTGGGAGGGAGACGCAAGAGGGAGGGGAGATGGGGATATACGTATGCATATAGCTGATTCACTTTGTTATACAGCAGAGACTAACACAACACTGTAAAGCAATTATACTCCAATAAAGATGTGAAAAAAAAATAATGATTCTTTTTTTTTACTGCTCAGAGATATATGTAGCAGTTTCCACTAGCTCAGTCTCACAGCTGCAGGATACATCTGCTCAGCCTAGTTCTTCAAATCCCAGTCTGGTCAGAACTCTAGGCCCTCCTACTCCACTTCAGTCAGTTTATAAATGCAAACTGCGATTGCCCACCAAGCCCCTCCTGGGCTTGCTGCTTCTGTTCCTGACTTGCTTCTGCTCAAATGCCATGCCCTGGTAGGTTACCAATTCTTGTCTCCATCTCTTCTTCACAAATCTGCTTCTCCTCCTTTGGTTTTGGCATTTCCAATCCATCTCTATGTTGACTTGAGGCTTTCCTGTAGCCTATGTTGGATTTGGCTCACTCCTTCAGATGGCTTCAGGCAGCTAGTACCCCAGTCCAGCCCTACCTGGTCAGCTCAGGAAGGAGGCGTGGGGAAAATGCCATCCTCAGGTTTCCCTGCAGACCCCCATGCACTCTCCTTCCTCCTCCTTCTCATGCTCTCTCTATTGGGAGCATGCTGCCCTGAGTGGGTGCTTGGGGAGGTCTAGGTGGTCTCAGCCCTCAGCTTGGTATAATGAGGACTTTCTGCAGCCCCGCTGGGAGCCCCCAAGGGGGATGGAGATGTGCTGCAGCGGCCACCTTTTTTACAGCTTTTCAACAATCTGTATTCTCGGGCCTTTTCGTTAAGAGGGAGTGTGGGAATACATATGATTTACAATGTAAACAATATACACTGACAGGATGGGAATGAATAAAAGATGAATAAATAAAAGTGCAGGAAAAAATAAGCCTCCCACCTTGGCCTTGCTCTGAGCAGCAAGGGAAATGGTGAGAACTCACAGCAGGACAGGGCAGTCGGCGACTGCTGCTTCAGCATTCTTCCTCACCAGAAGGCTAGGCGGCCTCCCTGCCCTTCTCCTCTCCCAGAGCCCTCCTGCCTTCAAGCAGATCCTACATTAGGAGCTGACCTCTTCAAACTGGGGCAGACTGGTACACAGAAAAAGCACAGGACAGATACTAAGTAGCATCACGACCTGGAGCGGGTCAGCATCTCTCCCTCCTGCTACCCTCCAGGCCTTGCTTTCCCCATCCATAAGCGAAAGGATTAGACTAGATGTCCTCTGAGGCCTTCAAGAATGTGCTTTCATAGTTCCTCTTATCTGAAAGCTCAGTGTGATGCACCCTATTTCCGGGCCTCAGTTTTCCCATCCATAAAGTGGGGTTGTGGTGGGAGGTCTCAGAGGTCTCTTCCCTCTCTTCGCTGCTCTTCTATGTGGCTCTGACTCCCCTGACTTCCTTGCAGAGTTCACAAGCAGGGGCACACCCCACCCTGCCCCTCCCCTCCCGGCTTCAGGTGCAGCTAGCTCTGGAATGGGCCTGGACCTGTGGGCTGGCAGCTCTTGGGCTGACTGGAAGCAGCACATCCATGTAGCCTCCCCTCCAGACCTATGACAGGTTGAGCCCTGCGGCCCTCTCTTCCCTTGCCTGGCCTCATCTGGCATAACAGAGGGGACAGGCATCATCTTCTGCTGGAGGGGCCACGTGCCCCAAATCTCCTGCTCTGTGTCTGTACCTCCATGCTCGGGACTGAATCCATCCTCAGGGAGCAACTATATAAGGTAGGGAGTTGGAGGCGAGGAACCCAAGACAGAGAGGGATGGGTACCCAGAGCGGGTACGAGAGAGGGTTTGGGAGGTCAGAGGAAGAGAGGGAGACTGGGACCTTCTGGCTGGGACTAGCAGGAGAGAGGGGCTTTCCTTGGACGGGACTTCTGGCTTGGGCCCAAATGCAGGGCAGCCCCCGGATCACTCCTCCGTCCTCCCAGCAGATGGCACTGTGAGTATGGGAACCAAAGCAAGTTTCCAGGATCACCAGCTGACAACTTTGCAGGCTAGAGAGCAGGAAGAGGACCACTGTCCCTCTTGTCAAAGAGCTGGATGACCAGATAAGGGGTCCTCTCTCTTGCTGAAGAGTCACCAACCACCCTGGTGAGCTGCTAAGGGGAAGCTTGTCCAGGGGTGCTGGACCCGATGATGGCATGTCCCTTCTCTCTTTCCTGGGGTCAGACCTACCTGCCCTGCCAGGCGCTTAGGCTACTGTGGGCCTGGGTGGGGTCAGGATTCACCACAGGCCCTCAGGAAACCCCCACTTGGGGGCAGCCCACCCCTGTGTAGCTAGCTCTGAGGCCATAGCTCGGCCCCAGCTCTCAGGTTAAAGTTGCTTCTAGGCAGCTTTCCCCCGTCCATCCATTCCATCCCATCTCCTAGCCCTGCAGCACTATTGGGTCGTGGGCCCTGAGCCTGTTCTCAGGGGCTCCTTCCCTAGGCACAACTCTATATGTCCCCCATGGTGCCCTGAAGGATGGGGCCCAGAGAAGCAGATAACCGGCTCTTGTCATCCCACCCCTGGAACCCCACACTGGCTCCCAAGCCAGGACCAGAAAGAAGGTAATAGATGAATAGTGGTGGTGGGGGGTCCACTTGACTTTGGCTCTGAGGCCTCAGGTGGTGGAGGATAACCTTCCGTCTTACTCAGGGGTCTTTGGTGGGCAAGGAACAGAGCATCCCAAGGAAGGGAGGCAAAAAACCAGGGAATCTGCATTTTCCAGCAACTCAAGGACAGGACCCTAACAATGCAAGGTGTCATGAGCCTGGGCTGGAAGGTTCCAGATCTTTTGTGGCTGGTCTTCATATTCCTCACTGCCATGCTCCGTCACTAACCCTGCGAGTCTGCCCCTCTTCTCCCATACACCCTCTGTAGGCCTGTTGAGTTTCCAGCTCCTTTTTACTCATACTTTGTCAATTTCCACTTGCCTTAACCCTCAATGACCCTTCAGGACTCCTGACCACACACTCAACTGAAAGTCCTTTCTGGATGCATCTTTTTACTTTCTTGCTCCTGCTAGTAAGTGATTTTCTCCATATTTTATAATCCAGATTTCCAAACACAAGAATCTGATTTGCCAGCTCCTGGTAAGATACCAAAGTCTTGTCCAGTTGCCTGTATTGGGGGATTTACACAGCACAACACTTGCTGCCTAGAGGGGGTGATATCAGACACTGGGATGGCGTGCAAGGGGGCTGCTTACAGTTGGGTAAGGGGTGCCCTGTACAAGGGTGTCTGGCTGAGGGGGCAGGTGGGGTTTAACGTTCCATCCACACTCTTTAGCAAGCCACACAGCTTTGTATGGGGCTGCACCAACCTGGAGGAAGGGAGAAGAGGGTACCTCTAGCTGAAGAGAAGTAGCCCTGTGATGAGTCAGATACTGTGATTATCACATAATCTATTTATTACTTAGGACAATGCATCTCTTATCTATTCTCCATGCCACCCTGTGTCAGCTAGCCTTTGCTGCATAACAAACCAACTCTCCCTGCAATGGACTGAATGTTTGTGTGTCCTCCAAATTCACATGTTGAAGCCCAGTGTGCCCAATGTAATGGCGTTTGGAGGTAACACCTTTGGGAGATAATGAGGTCATGAGAGTGGAGCCCTCATGAGAGATTAGTGCCCTAATAAGAAGAGTCACAAAAGAGATGATCTCTCTATCTCTCCCACATGTGAGGTTACAACAAGAAGGCAGCCATGTACAAACCAGAAAGAGATTTCTCATCAGGAAGCAAATCAGCCAGCACTTTGATTTTGGACTTCCCAGCTTCCAGAACTGTGAGAAATAGGAGTTTGTTGTTTGAGCCACCCAGTCTATGGTCTTTTGTTATAGCAGCTCAAGCTGACTAAGACACTCCTCCAAATTATTGACTTAAAATAGCAACTACTTATTATTGCTCATGAGTCCCTGGACTGGCTGGGTGGTTCTGCTGATTTGCACCTGGTTTCACTGATATAGGCTAAGCTTCTTCATGTGTCTGCCTTCAGCTAGAGGCTTAGCTATGGGCTGGATGACCCAGGATGGCATCACTCATATGGCTGATAGTTCTGCTTCTGGACATTGGCTGACTGTCAGTTGGGGGAACAGTGGAAACTGGGCTGTATGTCTCTCATCAACTAGCAAGGTACTCTGGACTTGTTCACGTGGATGCTCAAGTTGGAAAAGAGCATGCAAGGCCTCTTTTTTTCTAGGTTCAGAATTCGTATAATGTCTCTTCTGCCATATCCTTTTGGCCAACAAGTCACAAAACTGTCTGAGATTCAAGGGTTAGGAAAAAGACTTTTGATGGGAGATGCTGCAAGTCACATTTCAAAATAGAGGAAATAGAGGAAGAATAATTTGCAGCCATTTTTGCAACCTACCACAGACCCCCAACTCTGACCATGACGTTCCTTTGCAGGCTGAGAAATGGTGACCAGAGATGGGACCTAAGCATAGCTCAAGGGAGCTCTTATGGGCAGAGCATTAGAGACATAACAATGGGACTCCTCCTAAGTCTTGTATATTGATCCAGTGTTTTTAGATGTAGGCTTAACTGGGTGTTGATGGCAGGGAAGGAAACCATGGAGTTTTTCTTCACTAAGTGCCTCAACTTTGCTCTCACAATTCTTTTTTTTTAATTGGAATATAATTGCTTTACAATGGTGTGTTAGTTTCTGCTTTATAACAAAGTGAATCAGTTATACATATACATCTGTTCCCATATCCCTTCCCTCTTGCGTCTCCCTCCCTCCCACCCTCCCTATCCCACCCCTCCAGGCGGTCACAAAGCACCGATCTGATCTCCCTGTGCTATGCGGCTGCTTCCCACTAGCTATCTACCTTACGTTTAGTAGGCTCTCACAATTCTTATACATGAAATTCTCATAGTTGTCAATGGGTCCCTGAAACTTATGCCCCTTAGAACACACTCTTAGCCATCACGGGGGTGGGGTGAGAGGCTCTGATATCTATGGGGACCCACTCAATACCCTGGCCTTTCAGTGTTTCCACCTCCTTCTCTTATCTGCACATCACTCCATCCCTCACCTCCATGCTCCTTCTCTATAGGCGCACTCTTGACCTTGTCCTTACCCAAACTGCTTTATCTGTTGAAGCCTTATTCTCTAGTATTCCACTGTGACCACGACCTGATACTTTAGGGGTATTCACATTTGCTTGCCCCTGCTTCGCCTCTTTTGGTCCTTATTGTGTCTGGCAGCTCTTCAAGTCCTTCTTCTCCTAGAAGTCTTTCAGCCTTCTCCTGGCTTTAGTTCCTCTTGATCTTTCCAGCGATCCATCACTTTAACCACTGTCTTGTCAACACACTCAACCCCACTGACCTCTGTTTTCCCACTGTCCTAATCTTGGGTCAATCCAAGCATTTATCATTCCTTCTCTGCATGCAAGGAGCTGAGTGCTACTGGGGACAATCAACCAAACACAAGGACCAGAATCCTATAAACTATAGGCTCTTTTCTGCCAGACCCTCAACACTACCCATCCATCCCTCTGTTGGTCCCCAGTATGTCTATCTCCGGCTTTCTGCAGAAACTATTTCAGAATTTATTCCCTCTCCTTTAACCTCCCTTCGCTCATATCAGAAAACTCTAAAGAATAGAAAACTTCATATGGAAACTCCTTTCATGCCCTTCTCTATCAATAACAAATTGAAACTTCTCCTGTCTATTGGCTTTCACTCTATTTTTAAACTCCAGCTTTTCCTTCCTCTCCTAGTGAGCCACTTTGAAGATATGCCCACACCGACTGTCTGTTTAGGTTTAGTCTAG
Organism: Mesoplodon mirus; assembly: GCF_964341445.2. Lineage (NCBI taxonomy): Eukaryota > Metazoa > Chordata > Mammalia > Artiodactyla > Ziphiidae > Mesoplodon > Mesoplodon mirus. The sequence goes on from NC_138983.1 coordinate 61,036,603, forward strand.
AGGGGACACAGAATATGGCTAACCTGTGGGTCTGGGTGCCATGTGGGAGCTCCTATTCAAGGCAAGGCAGAGGAAAGCTAAATCAGATCCCATTTTAGGAAAAATCAAAGCTCATGCACTAGAAACACCCAGAATAAACTTGAAGTCCAAAAGGATAGTGGCAGGATCAGAGTTTGGGTTGTGGAGCAAGAGTTCAGAGTCACATAAAATCGTGTCACAAAGTAAAGCAGATGAGGAAGGAATAAGAACAGATCTGGGTGATTTGTCTGAGCAGCCTTGGAACATCCAGATAATCTTTGGAACATCCAGATAATATTTCTTGGCCTTTGGGTGCCATATGCCAAAGGGTTGGGGTATATATTGACTTTAATGTGCGGGAGATGTAGGGTGAGGTCAGGTTTTCCCTGGATTCTCCCAGAGGAAGTGAGGATGTTCCTGAAAAGACAGGAGGTGGGTGGCGCCTTCTGCCTTCCTTCCTGGCCTATCCCTCTCACTGAGCTGTCATGGTACCAATGTCTGCTGGTTGTGACAGCCAGACTGAAAGTGGGAAGGAGGGAGAGGGCAGAGTCTGGGGATTGTGACAGATGTCTTCCATACTCCAAACGCCTTTCAGGACAGCATGTGGCACACAGTAGGCTCTCAGTTAATATTTGTCAAATGAATGATAAATGACTCAGGACACTCATACATGTGTGAGAACGTCTGGAAGATGATTTGTCCATTTGTTGCTTTCTTCCACCCATATAAGGTCGTTTGCACCTTGGTTTCATGAAGACTCATGCTTTATGTGTGGGTCCCAGAGGCCAGATGATTTCTACCCTGTTCATACCACACTGGATCAATCCTGGCATAGCAGAGTTCTCCTCCTCTCTACCACCCCTTCCCAGGAGGCCGTGTGCTTTTATGGGAGGAGTTCTGGACTCGGAACTACACACTGGTGTTGTGGTCCTTTCATTGTCACTGACTTGTTGAATAAGCTTGAAAAGGTCACCTACTCTTGAGGCCTCAGTTTCCCCTGTGAATAATTATTTCTCCCTTTATAGGGTCATTACAAAATTAAACAAGCTAATGAATTAAAGAGCTTTACAGATCATAAAACATGGTGCATGGGGGCAGGAATGTGATGGTAATGATACTGAGTGTGACATCCAAGATAAGTTAGGGTCTTAGCCGGGCAAAATATACAAGCTCTTTGAGGGCAGGGCATGTGGGTGGTTCTCCTCTCGCATCTCCCAGGACCCAGTAAGAGCAGTACATGGATGCCGAGTAAGTCGTTGAATGGAACTGAATTTCTTTCTTCAGAAGACCCCTAGTAGTGACCTAGATCTAGAGGTTTTAGACCCAAAGAAGGCAAGGCTCTCCACCCTGTTATTCTCCAGGGATCAGCTGTTCCTGCTTTGGCACCCATCTACTCATCCGTCTGGGCCTCAAGGAAACAGCCTAGAATCTGAAGCCTCCCTCTTCACCAACTGCCTCCTCTGGACTCCTGTCATCATGGACTTCTCCTGTCATCACTGTGTGCAATGTGCCTGGCAACACAAAGGGAAGGCGATGGGCAACACCAGCATCTGCTAATCAATCTCTCCCTTTTGAAACACTACTTCATGCGGAGCCAAAAGCAGCATTTCTTGTTATTCAAAGCTATTCAATTGCATATCATTATGTGTCATTTTACAGTTTGCAATTTCTTAGCTATGTTTGACCAAAAATTGATAAATACATAAATCACAGTCCAACCCCACTGATTCATACCATGCATGGGACTATGGGGCACCCTCTGGATCTGCTGTATCAATGCCCACATGGCTTTGCCTCCCTCCACAGCTGACCACTGAGGATGCTCAGCCTCAGTCCCCTGGCACTGTCACAGGGCAATGTTAAGAGAAGCAGCTGAGGTGTAGGTGGCTGTGAGAGGGCAGATTTAACCCAAGCCCAGAGAACAGACACGGGGCTCAGAGAGAAAGGACTCCCAGTCCCCACAGACTGAAGGATGCAGCACAAGGACTCTCTAGTGTTCATGGACACTTTACAGCCTTTTGCAGATCGTCCGGAGAGGGAACCCAGATCCAGGAGGCTCTACTTCTCCCAGCTGAAGCACGTGTCTCATGGCATTATGGCTCTTCTCACCCTCTTCTCCTTTTCTCTGCTCCTCCGAAATGCCCTCTAGCCCTAGTGCTCTGCCTTGATAGGCATGTAGCTTCTGGGTCTATCTGCCCCCCATCCCACCCCTCCAGCCATGTCTGGCCCATATTTGACTCTGGAAATGAACCTGGTGTGGGTGGTCAGATTCGGAGAAGAGAATGTGAGGAGCCTCGGCCACGTGTTCAATGGCTTAGCAGTAACTAACCAACCTGTTCCTGCACACCTTTCTGATACTGGAGCCTCAGACACCCCTGCAATCAGTTCTGGATGTATTCATCCATTTATTTAATAAGGATTACCTGAGCACACAATATGTACCAGGTTCATTTTGACCTTTTTTTTTTTTTTTTTTGCAGGCCTCTCACTGTTGTGGCCTCTCCCGTTGTGGAGCACAGGCTCCGGATGCGCAGGCTCAGCGGCCATGGCTCATGCGCCTAGCCGCTCCGCGGCATGTGGGATCTTCCCGGACCGGGGCACAAACCCGTGTCCCCTATATCAGCAGGCAGACTCTCAACCACTGCGCCACCAGGGAAGCCCCTCATTTTTTTTTTTTTTCTGTACGCAGGCCTCTCACTGTTGTGGCCTCTCCCGCTGCGGAGCACAGGCTCCGGACGCGCAGGCTCAGCGGCCATGGCTCACGGGCCCAGCCGCTCCGCGGCACGTGGGATCCTCCCGGACCGGGGCACGAACCCACGTCCCCTGCATCGGCAGGCGGACTCTCAACCACTGTGCCACCTGGGAAGCCCAAGCCCCCCATTTTGACCATTTTTGTTGATTGAAACATGAACTACTTGTGGGAACATTTTGATAAAAGGCACAGTATCAGAGTTGGATGCCTATGGAATCAGAGCTCTTGGTCTTCCAAAGATGGCACCTGGCCCCACTTACTTGCTCTGTAATTTGGGTAAATTATTTAATTTCTCTGTGCCTCATTTTCCTAATGTGTAATATGGAAAGAGTAACAACAATGGTAAGGGCATGGTAAGAGTTAAATGAGATCTGAGGTTGAACAATATGAAATTGCCACCAGCTGGCTGCTTCTGAACTACAAAAACACTAATGTCATATGGTTTTAACCTAAGTGCTTAGCACAAGACTTGGTACAGAGCAGCTGCTTAGTAAGTAGTACCTTTGCTTCTTCTCATCCAGACAGTACAAGCCTAATGGTGAGTTCCCTTACCTCGACTATTTGTCTAGTGCTGATATTTGGAGACGAAGCTCTTTCTAGCACCACCAGGAAGGGTTTGACTCAAGGTTTACACGCTCAGTGGGTTAGTTTTACTTAAGACTAGGGACAATCATGTTAGAGCAGGCAGTGATTGCCACAGTTAAAAACTAGCCAGGGAGCTGCCTAATTGTGCCTAGAAGTTGGCATTTCTTTAGGTCTTACTCAAAGTGGTACACATCAGTTAAATATAAAGTTAACCGCTAATGCTAATTAATACCCTCAATTATTTTAACAGAGTTGCCGTTCTAGGAAATCATAATGGAATGGGAATTGTCTCTATGCTTAACCACAGATAACATGTCCATTAATCACAAGTATAGTTTTTCAAGAGCCAGGAAGAGGCAGAAGCAGGAGCAGCTTCACTCTGGGCGGAGAAAAGTGCAGGTCTCAATCCTAGAGGGGCAAAAAGGGGAGTGGGAGGTGCAATGAGAGTCAGCTTTCCAGAAAGCTTGAATCCAGGAGAAACACAGAGCCCAGCACCATGGCCATGGACAAAGCCCTCCTTTCTCTGCATCTTTTTGTCTTGAGTGAGCTACTCAGGCAACAGTGTCACTGGAAACATCAAAGACCCTACCGTGCCAGAAACCAGCCCGCCTAGCCTCGTGCCCGGGCCTCCTCCCACGGCAGTGCTGGTCTCCGCTCTGATGCAGAGCGCCTTGTCTGCAAGGCAGCCTTCTCAGGGCTTCTTGGGTTTCCTCGACGTCCTAGGGCTCTCCCTGCATTTCCTCCGACCAGGGCCCAATTCCTAGTTGTCTCGGAAGCGAGGCAAGGCTGCGAGCTCTGTAGTCCCCTGGGGCTTTCCGGCTTGGAAGAGCAAAGACATACTGATACTTGCTGCAGCTGCAGGTCCCTTCCTATTTTTCCTCACCTCCCTCCTCCAGCATGTTTCCAGTCCTTAGAGTATGACCGGGACCCTGAATTCCCTTTGGCTTTTACCAAAGAGGCTATATTTTTATTTACAGCTGAGTGGCAAACAGAAAGCAAAAATACACTGCGGTTTGCCAGTCATTGCCTTCGAGCTGGAAAGTCCCACCCCACATGTTGCACGTGAGGCAATGGAGGCTCAGAGAAGGGGAGGGGCTCGTCCAAGGTCACACAGTGAGTCTCTTTCCCTTGCTCTAATAAGCTTTTCTTTCCACAGTTCTGTATTAAGTGCCAAACTGTAGGCCACCCCCAGAGAAGAAGAAGAACAAGAGAACCAATCTCAAAGCCTGCATCTCAGCCACAGAGCCCTCTGTGTTACGAGGCCCTAGGGAAACGCAACCCCCCAAGTTTGAAGTGAGGAGGCCCCCTCTTGAAAAATCAGTTAAAATGCCTTCCTTTATGCACATGCCAACTTTGACTTCAAAAAGACTTTATTCCCAAGGATAAACAACCCCATGTTTGTGTAATATAATTAAGTGAAGGCATCTTTAAATGTCATACTAGCATGTGCCCATTTCAAATTGTTATGCATCAACAGAACTTAACGAGATAGCCAAGGCTTCTCCTTGCTGTGAGACCGAGATAAGCCACAGCACTGTGGGCCCTTTAATAGATTGCCAAAATAAAGCATTTTCTATGCAAATTATTCATGCAGTGGGACAGCTAATCGCTTGCCAAGAGCCCGCCCAAGCCTCTCTGCAATTAGTCTGCAAAGTTGAGGGAGCTCCAAACTCTGTAGGGGCACTCAGGGCTCCTGCTTCTCTGGCTCATTTTCAGGTGAGCAGGACTTTCTTTCCGCTGGAGGTGGGGCCTGGACTCCCCCGCCATGGAGACTGGTGAGGGGTGTGAGAGGGTGGGCAGCAGGTACATGGGTAAAGGTGAAAGAGAAAGGGAGTTCCGGGAGTGCCATCCCAGCCCAGCACCTGACTTCATGTGTGTAGTGTGTACTTGGGTCGCCTCAGTTTCTTCATCTGTAACTTGGGGTGAACGCTGATCTGAGGTTTCCCAGTAGCCTAGTGTTTCAAGGAAAAGTGGCAAAGGGGATTGCGAGTAAGCTCAGCCTTTTTCCTGCTCAAGGAAGAACTCACTTTGGGCTTGCAGGAAGCCAGAGATTCGAGATCAGAATAGGGATTTGGAGTCAGAAAAACCTGCATGGTCCCAGCCTGCTATAACTCACATCCTGGCAACTGTCATCGTAGACATAGGAAGTCTGTGTGGCAGCCAAAGGAGAGTCCGGATAACTTAACCAATGATTAGCGCTCCCCCCAATTCTCACACAAACCAACCAGCCCTCTCTGCCCCTCCCAAGTCTGTCTCTGGGTCTCTCACTCTCTCTCTCCCACCAACAACTGGCTATGGAGGGCTCTCCAAAGGGGGCCAGCATTCAGTGACCTCTTGCAACCAGAGCAGATATGATCTGGGAAAGGAAGATTGGGGTATCTTGTTCTTGCACCAGCTTGTGCAGGGCAGCACCCCCGACCTGGGATCACATGTTCACTCCCCAAAAGGGATGAGGCTAAGACTCCACACCACCTTTGGCCTCCAATCCCAAGATCTGACGACATGGCTCAAACCTAAGTTGCCCAAAAGAGCAGACTTGCTCTGTGAGGGATCAAGGGGCACCGTGAGGGCAAAAGTCATGTGTGTGCACATATGTTCAGAGAAGAAAGGGACTGTTTTTGGTGTTTGGGGCAGCTTCAGAAGCTAACTGCTCACTTGGTAGGTTAGGGCCTGGGTTAATCCATGGGTTCTCAAGTTAGTGGTTTGCTTACTTAACAAAAAGTTATTTTTCTTATTAGGGTTTGTTCACACATCAAAATGGCAGTCATTTAACCTATCAGAGTGATGGATGACGGGTACTTGCCTTTGATAGTCTTCGACAGCCTTTCGATGCCACCAAGAGCTGCAGAGAAGTCACCGATGAAGGGATCGTTTGGTTGCAAACTTGAGTATCAGCTGTGCTCCTTCCCTTGCTGCGTGCCGGTGACTCCCACACAGACGGAGAACGCATCTGAGCCTCCCCAAGGCCTGGGGTGGCTCTAGAAATGCCTGTTGATCCTCCCACACAGAGGTCAAGGCCCAGAAGGCCCCGGGTTCTCAAGCTGGAAACGACCGGGGAGGAGCAGCACGTTGAGCCCTCGCTGCTGAGCCTCATTAAAGGCAAAGGAACGGCTCGGATTGGCTGCCTGCTGCTTCCCTCCCTCTCTCATCAGCCATTCGACCCCACCTGTGGCCTCACTTCGCATCACACCTGGTCCCTGCCTCAGGCCCCAGGGCTGATCCCTTCTCTCCAACTTGTTATGAGGCTCGAGGCCCCACCAGGTCACCTGCTCATTGCTTAGAGCAGCTTCGCCCCACCAGCCCTGCCCATGGCCCTTGTGGCTGGCGCCCTGTTGCCTGCTGATGCTCAGCCCTCCTTGCACCTGGCCCTGGTTGTGAATACTTATCACCAAGCTCCGCGATCTGCAGATCACTTCTTTTTTTTTTTTTTTTTTTCCCCGGTATGCGGGCCTCTCACTGTTGTGGCCTCTCCCGTTGCAGAGCACAGGCTCCGGATGCACAGGCCCAGTGGCCATGGCTCACGGGCCCAGCCGCTCTGCGGCATGGCATGTGGGATCCTTCCGGACCGGGGCACGAACCTGTGTCCCCTGCATTGGCAGGTGGACTCTCAACCACTGCGCCACCAGGGAAGCCCTGCAGATGGCTTCTGCACTGTGTGGGATCAGGGCATTGAGCCAGAGCTGGGTTATGCCTGGTGTCTGGCCCTCCCTGTGGCCTCCTGGTTCCTATTGCTTGACTAATTCTCACTCAGCCCCAGAGAGAAGATGGGGTGTGATCAGGGCGGGGGGCTCTCCCAAACTCCTCATCCTAGGAGGGCTCCAAGTCCAGGTCCCCCTAAAGCCCTTCTACCCCTGTGACTCAGACTCTTTCACACATAGAGACATGAGCAAGCTGTCCCCTGAGTATTGTGACTCTGGACACGTGGGTCTGGGCTGGGAGAAGGCAGGGCTCAGAAGGCTGGGACTCTGAGCCCTACATGTGAAGGCAGGCTGGAAAGGGTGCAGTGATAGAGGATGGGGTGAAGAGAGAAGATGGGGCAGGATGGGAATGTAGGACACAGAGGCAACTGCCCACTCAGAGAGCAGCCGAGGCCTGACTCTGTGCTGTGAACCCTGGGAAGAGAATTGACAAGTTCCTTTTCCATCCTTTTCTTCTCTTTCTCTACTTCCTTCTCTTCCTTTCCCCATCCCACGGTCCCTCCTATTAAGGAGATGTGCTGAGACAGCTTCGCTATGGGTCTCATGGTGTCTGAGGACTAGCCTGGGGGCCCATTCTCCCATGTGGAACATCATTTCTGTAGAGAGTGCATTCTGAATACCTAATGGCTCCCAAGTGGGTTCCTGGAGCCCAAATCCTGCATAGCCAGAGCTAGCCTACACTGTTGCAGCTTTGTTCCACACTAGACATATGCAGCCTTGTTCCATACTGGACAAGAACCCCACCCCTGCCCCCTGGAGGGCCGTGACCATGGCAGCCTGTTTCCCTGCCTCTTTGCTGGCCAGCCCTAGTGTTCCCAGAGTACCTTGTACCTACCAGTGCTCAAGGCACACACTTCAGTGGGAATTTGAATATTTAATTCTCCCCCACTGCAGGTGATTCTAAGACAGCTGGCAGTGGGAACTCTGATCTTGTTAACTGCTTCTCAAACTTTAACAAGTATCAGAGACATCTAGAGAGCTTGATTAAAGCCTAGATTCCCGGGCCCCATCCCCTGATATTCAGATTCAGGAGATCTGAGGTGGCACCAAGAATTTGTGTTTCTAACAAGCTCCTGGATGATGGATGCTGCAGGTACATGGACCACACTTAAGAGTCGCAAGGGTCTGATCCAACCTCTGGCCAGCAAAACAGGGCAGGGGATGCTGGCCAGCCATTCAAATACCCGTCTGAGGGTTCGAGTTCCCATTTGAGGAGGGCAACAAAACTCAAGCCAGACCCAATTGGGCCACGTGTTAAGCCACTGGCCTGGCCCAGATGGCCGGGGCATCGAGTGTCAGCCACTGCCATTGGCTGGTCCCTCATTGACGGGTTGTCATTGACGGCAAAAACTTGGCCAATGGCAATCAATCAGGGCTCCCCCACTGCCCCCCGCACTGCCTTAAATACCAGCAGAGCAAACAGCCTCAGACAAAGCTGCACCGTATATCAATTACCAAGAGGCTGTGTGCTCCTCTGGGCGGAGGGAGCCAGAGCGAGCGGCCAGGGCTGCAGCCCCAGCTGATAAGGGCCCGTATTGTTCAGGGACAGCTGGCGGCTCGATAAGGGCCTGCTCGTCCGAGATAATGGCAGTGGGCAGGCGCCTCGCGGCAGTTTAGAATTTCTTGGGTCTCCAAGAAAGGTTCTATTAAGCCCACTGACCCCAATTGAATATTAATTAGCTAATTAACGGATTTATTGTTCCACACCATTTCTGGAGAGGCCATTTTTTTCGAGTGCCATTATTTTTGTAAATGATTTTTTCACATTGTGCATAATTGAATCTTTGCAGCTGCCAGCATCTTCTGCATGATTTGGCAAAAAAAAGGAAGCAGAAGCACTTAGGGTCCCCCCCACCCCCCTCCCGCCTCTCTCTCTCTGAACAAATGTTTTCAGCCCCTCCTGCTAATGCTGCAGCGAGGGGGAAGGGGAGGGGCCTCTGGTTCTGTTTCACAGGTTTGTTTTTTAAGCCGAACTGCAACGTCCGCACTCCTTTCCTCCCTTTTATAGGCAGCTGAGGGCCGAGGCACTCTGCGCGGTCCCGCACCAGGCCTTTGTCTAGCTATCTTCAGACTGGCCAGACTTCGCTTTTTGCAGCCCAGACTCCTTAAGCATTGTGCTTTATATTAGGGGTAGGTAGAGGGGACAAGATCCAAGCTTGTCCCACCCAGAACTCCCAGCAGGGAGGCCAGCTCTGAGGAGCACAGCAGCACCCCTTGTGGGCTCTCCCTCGGCTCCCACCTGCCCTTCCCGGCTGCAGCCCAGCCCTTCCCTAGCCGGAGCCTACCTGGGTCTGGTTGCTCTGAGGGAACAGAAGCCCATCCCAGCATCTCTCTGCTGTTCTTTAATAAGCCTGCTCCAAATTCCACACCAGGGCTGTCTGACTCCCTGGAGCCGGCATCTGCCCATAAGTTGACCCAGGCGGTCCCACAGGCAAATGGTTGATTGAATCAAACCCATTCCTCAGCAGAGGGTCTGGAATGGGGGGCGGGGTATGTGTGCTGTAGTGGGGCTTACATGGAGGGCTCAGCAATATCGTCAGGCAGCACTGCGGAGCCCTGTTGGACATCTCAGCCCGCTTCAGAACCATTAATGAAGCCGGGGGCAGACAGAGGCTCCAGGAATATTAGTCAGGGTCCCCCCGTGGGTGGGCCTAAGGAAGGCTTATACCCAGGACCCCTGGCCACCAGGGGCTGCAGAGTTTTATTGGGATTTTTTATTAAGCCACCTCTTCCTGCCCTCGTCCCTGTCCCTATCCTGCTGCTTGTGTTCAGAAAGAGGAATTCTGAGGGCTTTCTGAGCAGAGAGATGAGTCAGGAAGAAGGTCTTGCATATGCCTGTGCAGACACTGGCTGGGATCATGCCATCTGCCCATTTCCTTTCCTCTGGGCTGGAATAAAGTCACAGCAGACAGCCTGACAGATGTCATGGGCATCCCCACCAAGTGCAAAAGTTGTGGAAGGGACCCCAGAAGTCTGTCTAAGAACTGGAGGTGGCTCTTAGAGTTGGGGAGGGGGGTCATTCAGTCTCTGTTTGAAGACCTCCAGGGAAGGGAAGCTTTAATAATAAGAGTCATGCTTGGGCTTCCCTGGTGGCACAGTGGTTGAGGGTTCGCCTGCTGATGCAGGGGACACGGGTTCGTGCCCTGGTCCGGAAAGATCCCACATGCCACGAAGCGGCTGGGCCCGTGAGCCATGGCCTCTGAGCCTGCGTGTCCGGAGCTTGTACTCCGCAACAGGAGAGTCCACAGCAGTGAGAGGCCCGTGTACCGCAAAAAAAAAAAAAAAAAAAGAGTCATCCTGTATGGAGTCTGCATGCTCCTCCCTCTAACACCCCACCCCGAATCTCCCTGTCCGCATGACAACCATTCAGCTAATAACAGCAATAATCATAATCGTATCTAACGTTAATTGAGGAACTACTATGTGCCACACACAGTACTAGGGACCTATTATGCACCACCTCATTTAGTCTGCCTAATATCCCTGTGATGTAAGTGAGATTTTGAGGCACAGACATGCGACGAAACCTAGGCAAGGTTACTGATGAAAGTAACAGCACCAGACACCAAACCCCACTTTGCCAGACATCACTTTTGACAACTCTACCCTCCAGACAGGAACACCATGGCCTGGAGGCTGTTCTTCTGTGGTTAACAAGCTCAGTTGCTGGGAATTCCCGGGCGGTCCAGTGGTTAGGACTCTGTGCTTCCACCGCAGGGGCTCAGGTTCGATACCTGGTCGGGGAACTGAGATCCTGCAAGCCGTTTGGTGCGGCAAACAAACAAACAAAAAACCCCACAAAAACAAAACAAACAAACAAGCTCAGTTGCTGCAGATGCTCCTCATCTAGCAAGGTTTCCCTTCTCCCTGCCTTCCTGGACCTCCTTTCCGATGTCCAAAGCACAGAGGTGGTCTGGCCGGGAGAGAGCAGTGTGAACCCATCACCTTCCACATTTTAGACACTATACTGTGTTAATGCAGCCTAGCTGGCAATAAGTCCTTAGCAAGGGGTCCCACTCCTCCCAACACCTCCTGTCCTCCAAGGTTCAGATTCATTGTTTTGAAAAGGAGCCAAAAAGAATAAAGACACCAGAAATAGGGTGGGCCCCAAGTAGGTACTTCCAGCAGCTTAATGAAGCCATCAAGGACATAGGGGTTTCTATTCCTCCATTCTGCCTTCCTGAGTGTCAGCTTCATTCTAAGGCTGGGTTCCTTTGCGGTCATAAGATGCTTCCAGTGGCAAACAGAGTTTCCTCAAGACAACTTGTATACCTACTCACTCTGGGCCAATAATAGGGGCCATGTGTACTCTTTTGATTTAGACTGATCATCTGTGGGATGGAGGTTGGGAGTCAACCAAATGTCCACCCTATAGGGTGTCTCAGGGAGCTGCTCCCTTGTTCCTGTGGGAGAGAAAAAGATGTTCAAGCTTTGGCTCTAGTTCAGTCTCTCAACCAGACATACACTGCTTCTTCCCGGATTTACCTAAGAGAAATTCACCACTGCATCAAAGCTGATTCTCACCAGAGGAATGCATCTTCCTCCTAATAACCTGATTTTTATTTCTCTCCAATAATTATGACCTGGAATTATTGTACTAAGGAAGTGTTTGACTCATTTCTAATCCTGCTTTCACAGGCTCCTCCATTCACAGAAAATCCTCCCCCCTGAGTCATTTGGGATATTGGCACCATTCTCAATTCCTTTCTCTGTAAGCCCCAAATGTCTTCCGTGGTAACAGGGGGTTGTACTGAGGAGGTGGCCACAGTCCATCTCAACTCATAAAAAATTGTTTACCCAATATGAACACCGTTCCTTTGGCTATTTTATTCTCTGTGCTTGCAGAAGCCCTAGGAGCAGAACATGGGTAAAAGTCCTTGGGAGGAGATATGGGAGGCTGGGTTTTCTGAAAAGGGGAAAAAGCAGACCTGAGAGGCTATGGCAGGTAGAGCATTTCACCTCTGCATCCCCAGGAGGGTTCTAGTATATGGTTTTTGAATGGGTATAAAAATAAAAAATCCCAGCAGGGGCCCATGAGGAACAAGTTATGCAAAACTCATTTCTCACCTGAGCAATTGAAAGTGCAGGTGTCCCCAACCCCTGGTGTCTGCTCCCTCTGATTCACCCTTTATATCACCCCAGAGTGATCTTTCAAAGAGTACAAATCTGATCATGTCCTTGCTCCATTTACAAAGCTGTGACATTTCCCTGTTGCTTCAAGGATAAAGGCCCATCCCCCCTGCCTGGCATGAGGGCCCCTGCAAGCAGCCTGGCCACTCTCCCCTGGGGCCTCTGTGTTCTGTGTTGCAGGCACACAGAGCTCCTGGACACCCTCCACCCAAGCCCACTCTCTCCCACTTCTGGGCCTTTACCGACTGCCTGCCATGCTCATCCTCCCTTGTCTGATGGTTCAAGTGTCCTTTCCTCAGAAACTCTCCTGTTTCCCAGGCTGAGTTAGTCACCTTCTCTCCCTTCTTTCTGAAGCTCTATCAGGACACCGATAACCCTGAGTTATGACTCTTTCACTGGCTGGCTCCTGACTCCCCTCCCTTCTGTGAGAGTTTCTGAGGGCAGGGACTTTGCTCCATTTCTTTTGTATCTCTCTTGCCTTATCCTATATTAGATGCTCAACATGCATTGGATAGCTAGAAACGTGGATGGAAGGAGGAATGGAAAGAGGGAAGGATGGATGGAGGAGTTAAACCAACCTCACTCTTTTCTGCCTATGTCCCTAGACAGCTATCAGGGATGATTTGCGATGTCTGTACTTCAGATAAATTCTTTCACAACCTCATCCGTGCCTGAGATGGAAAATTGTGTGACATGGTACTACTCAGCTCTTTAAAGAACTGGCCCCAAAGAGCACCAAATAATGGTAGCCTGATAGGAGGTGCCTAGTGACCAGCCACAGAACTCTGTCCTAGGCCATGTCTTGCCCAATTTTTAGCCAAGAGAGTGATCACCTCTGCAGTTAGCATTATTACCCCTCGGAAGAGGCAGTGTTTAAAAATATCACCCCACAGTGCTGAACTCGGCCACCTGTTGGACACTTCTGGTCTATCAGACCTCAGAGTCCTCCCCAGTTAAGGGCACCCCCTGACCCGAATCATGTGCCTTGTTCCCCAAGCCAGAGACCATCCAGTATCTCTGTGAACTGTAGCTCTCTGCTTCTAGCCTACTTCCCTATGTGCCATGTGTCCTGCTCAGGAACCTACTATAGCTCTCTATTGCCTTGTACATAAAGGCTTAAACTCTTCTTAATTTCTTGTCTCCCATGTCAACTCCAAACACATTCTACCTCCCCATGTCCCGTCTTCTGTCTCAACCAGTCAACTTCTCCTGTACCTGTAAGGGCTTCCCTCATATTTCTAGCTATTCTTTCTGTAAGAAGCAACTCTGTATCCACCTCCCCTCAGATATTTTTTACCACACCTCCTCTTCAGAGTTCTCACAACATGATACCCATTCATTCATCCTCACTGTGGATGGCTTATATTGATGATGTATGCCCGAGGAACCACAGAGCAGGTGTCCTGCCCCAGGATACAGAAGAGCTGACTTCTATTCCCTCCTCTGCACCACTGGGCCACATTACAATGTCTTTTATGTCCTCACCTGTAAAATGGGCATATGAACCTGTGCTCTCCCAGGGAGGCTGTGAGACAAATACAGCAATGGAGGGGACATGGATTTAATAAGCAGAGACATTTCCATTATGGGGAGTTGTCATTTGCGCTGTTGGGTGGATAAGTTCCCAGAGGTAGAGGCCTGTGACCTCAGGAATGTAGATAGTCCACAGGGAACAAGGGGCTCTTGATATCCTGCCTCTAAAGTCTCTTCAGGCCTAAGGGCATTATTTTGCTGGACAAAGGGGCTACTGATGAGCAGTGGGGGTAGGTAGAAATGTGAGCATTCCTTTAGGGAATAAAGGCAACCAGAAGTGTAATGGGGATCTGCTCATCACTCAGGTGGGGTCAGGAGCCCGGAATTTACATGTACTGTGGGACTCTGGGATCTGTGCCCCTTCCTCTGTGTGGAGCTTTTATCCTTGCCTGTTTTCCTGCAGAACTCAGAAGGTGAAGCTTGAAGGTGTACAGGACTGGTAGAGGATAGGGGGTTAGGAATACGATGCTTCACTCTACAGAGCGCTGCTGGTGGTGAAGGTCACAAGAGACAAAGCCAGTGGTGGAAGGTAGAGTCTGACCCCTGCTTGGCCTGAGGCAGGGCTTGCACTGTGGAGGCTTGGGGGTCCCCAGCAGCACAGGCCATGCCACTTTTCTTCTTATATTCCCACTCTAACAGGTTATGGGCTAAACATTGGTGGACATCTACTGCTGGTGAGGCTGGGAAGAGAGCATGCAGTAACAGCCTACCACCACATGTCCTTTGACAGGGGACTCAAGGGCTCCCAGAATGTGGGAGGGGAGGGACCTCTAGGATTACGTAGCAAATCCCTCAGTGAACACAGGAGAGCAGAGCCAGATGGAGTTGGGAGCCCAAGTTAGAGGCCCTAAATTAAGGAAACAACGTTAGGGCACCCCCATATGATTTAAAATAAATATAATATCTAAAGTGCAAAAGAAAATTGTATTTTTGAAATGAAACAAACTTACACATAGGACGAAAATTAAGATTGCCCCTTGGGAATTCCCTGGCGGTCCAGTGGTTAGGACTCTGTGTTTCGACTGCAGGGGGCCCGGGTTTAATCCCTGGTTGGGGAACTAATCCTGCAAGCCACGTGGCATGGCCAAAAAAAACCAAGACTGCCTTTTTTTTTTTTGCGGTACGCAGGCCTCTCACTGCTGTGGCCTCTCCCGTTGTGGAGCACAGGCTCCGGATGCGCAGGCTCAGCGGCCATGGCTCACGGGCCCAGCCGCTCCGTGGCATGTGGGATCTTCCCGGACCGGGGCACGAACCCGTGTCCCCTGCATCGGCAGGCGGACTCTCAACCACTGCGCCACCAGGGAAGCCCAGATTGCCCTTTTTTAGTTTGGTTTTTCCACCTTGCAGGTCCCAGACAGGAGGCAGAGGGGAAGAAGACAAGTCAAAATGAAGGGCACTGTTGGCATCATTTCCTGGAGTTAGAGGGGCCTAAACAGGGGCCTCCCTTAGAATCCAGCTACTTCTGGAGGCAGTGAGCTCCTGTCTTCCAGGCGAAGCCCCCATCGTAATACTTGGAGGTGCTTTCCACCACTCCTTCTACTCTGCGGCTGACTGAGGACCAAAGGGGTCGGCCTCAAACAGTTCAGGACCATGGAGAGCCCCAGGGAGCTCCACAGCCCTAATCCCATTCTCCCTTCTACAGGACCTGTTCAAGCCTTGCCTTTAAGCAGGGAAATTCTGAAGCTCCGGAGGGGATGATGGCCACAGTTCAGCACTGGTTTTCCCTTTACCCCTCCACCTCAACACTCTCTCTTCATCCAACCCTACCAGTTCGGGCCCATCCTGCCCAGTCTCCTCCAAGCTCAGCCTTCCTGAACTCACTGGGGCATCTGCCTGGAGGGAGAGGATCCTCTGATGATGTTTCCACTGCGTCCCTGCCCAACAGCCGGAAGGCTTCTGTAAAAAGCCACTGCCTGAGGCTGGGTGGGAGGACGAGGCACAGGATCCCTCTGCAGATGGAAAGTGGTGGTAATTAGCCTTAACAGGCAGGGAAGAGCAGCCCGCTTCATTACAGGGAAATGGGATTTTTAAATCCCATTTTAAGGGCCTCGCGTCAGCTCTAAAATGGCCTGTGGTGGGGCCTCAGAGCGGTTAGTAATTAGCTCTCTTGTTTCTAATGAAAGCAGAGGGGCGGGAGGAGGGGTCACTGAATGAACACAGGGATTAGCTTCCAAACAGGCCCTAAATAAGAAGACAGGTGCAGGGGAGGGCGTGAAGGCCAGGCCAGCTGGGCCCCAGGCTGAGGGGCACCCAGCCTGTGGGAACTTGGAGAAGGGGGTCCAGGGTCTCCTGAGCCTCACGGAGCCAGTGTCCACCCCAGCCCTACTTTATGCCAAGTCCCCCATAGTTCTTCACTGTGAGACGGTATGGGGGGGATGGTCGCCTGGCGTCTCCAGCCTAGAAGCAAGGGGCTCTGGTGTTGGCTGGATTCTGGAAATCCATGGCCCTGCATGAAAGGCCAGGATGAAGCAGGAGGGGTGTCCACAGGAGCCAGACAAAACAACCCTTCCTCCGGGGGGCACCTGAGGGGGTGCACGGTTGGCAGCAGCAGGAGTCCCCAGCCTCAGCTCTGTGATGCACAGCTAAGAGAAACCCACCTGCCTTGGCCCCTCTCTGGGCCAGGACAGTCCATGAGGAACCCTGAGGCTGAGCCTCAACCTGGACCTCTTCCCCCTCAGAACAGACCAGCCAGGCAGAGGGTAGTGAGGTCTGGAGAAGAGGAAAAGGAGGATTGGTCATGCTGGTCCCATTGTCCTGTGGCCCTCTGTGCATTGCCAATTCCTGCTTTTACAGCAAATCTTTTTCCCTGGAAAACTGGTCATGCAGAGTCTGCAGAGAAACCTACTTTCTTGATGCCTCCTCTGTGGAGGGCAGTAATTCCAGGTGTTCAGAACAAGCAGGTTAGAATTCCCCAGAAGCCATGGATCCAGCCGACATGGCCCAAGTTAGTGGTATTATGGGGCAGGGAGACCTGCGATGGCAGCCAAGAACCCAAGCCCAGTTTCTTGGTATTTTAAGGAAAACTATTTCTTGTTAACCTGGAAAACAAAGGGAGAGAAGCAGTGAGCAGGCATCAGGGCTGAGTGATGCTTTCTCTCCTCCATGCACTGTGTGCCCAAGTAGGATCCTTGGCTGGAATGCAGGTCTCAGGATGCAGGAGACAGAGCCCTGGGCCAGGCTGAGGGCCAGGAGGTCAGACTTCCAGACCAGGCTGGCTACAGTGTGCCCTAGCCGTTGCTTCCTCTCTGGTCCTCAATTTCCCCAAAGTGAGCCCTTTGATTAAGATGGTCCATAAGAATGGGACAGAGGGCTTCCCTGGTGGCGCAGTGGTTGTGAGTCTGCCTGCCGATGCAGGGGACACGGGTTCGTGCCCCAGTCCGGGAGGATCCCACATGCCGTGGAGCGGCTGGGCCCGTGAGCCATGGCCGTTGGGCCTGTGCGTCCGGAGCCTGTGCTCCACAATGGGAGAGGCCACAACAGTGAGAGGCCCGCGTACCGCAAAAAAAAAAAAAAAAAAAAAAAAAAAAAAAAAGAATGGGCCAGTAAAGGTCATTCCTTCCCACTCTGTCTAAAGTAGGCCTCCCTCTAGCTACTCAGAACTATATTTAGCTTGTTATTGATCTATTTGTTTATCATCTCTCTCCCCCACTAGGCTGGCTGTAAACTACACACAGAGAAGGACCCTGTCTGCCTTCTCCACTGGCATTTCCATTCCTCTGCGCCCAGCACCATGCCTGGCATGTAGCAGACACGTGATTCACGTCTGCTCACTGGCTGGCAGGCTGGTTCCCTGACTGAATGAATGATGATGCACTGCGGACTGCCTTCCTGAGAAACCTCCAGCTCAGGGATTGGATGACTGAGAAACCTCCAGCTCAGGGATTGGATGACTGAGAAACCTCCAGCTCAGGGATTGGATGACTGAGAAACCTCCAGCTCAGGGATTGGATGACTGAAAAACCTCCAGCTCAGGGATTGGATGACTGAGAAACCTCCAGCCCGGGGACTGGATGAGCTGCCTGGAGTCCCACCACTGCTCCACCCTGCACTGCCTCTGACTCCATCATCTGGAATTGCTCATCCCACGCAGCACCCAGCATAGGCCAGGACCAGTGACAGGCTCAGTTAGGATGTGCAATATGGGACAGAAGTGCCCAAGGGCCCTCCTTACCCAAGAAACAAGTTCTCAGTTGGGGGATGGTTTGTAGTGAGACACAGGGGTAGGGCAGCAGGTCCAGGGGCTCTGTCATGGGTAAAAGCTACTGTGCACTCCTAGATCCTTCCACTGCACAGGGCTGCCTCTAGGTGTCCATTTCACATGAGAATTACCTGTATGGAATCTGGAGTTAGAACAGGTCTGAATTCAGATCGAGGTTCTATTGCTTACTAGAATGGCTCTTTGAGCCTCAGTTTCTTCAACGGTGAAATGGGGATGATGATAATAATAGTACCCATAGCAATGGGGGTGATAAAAATAGCACCTCCCTAACAGAGTTACAGAGTGGCTCAAGTGGGTTAGGCGTGTTTTTACTTATGAAAGCCCACTGAGTCTGTCCCACACTGGTCCCAGGGTGCAGTGCCCTTTCCATAAAGCACACACCGATGCCCAGGAACAGCCTGCGGGGTGCAGTTAGAGGCTGCTGTGGGGAGCCCAGGCCTCCTATGGGAGTGTCCCAGGCCTCAGAACAAGTGGAGCTAGACCTGGATGTATATAGTGAATGTTCCAGCAGTGACTACATGCTCTGGGGTTTACCATGAGCCGGTCACAGTTGTGAGTATGTGCTGTCCACGTGGCGACTCAGCTAATGTTCAAGGCAGCCCTGAGAAGTAGGTACCATCAACACGCCCCTTGTAAGGATGAGAAAACTCCTCATCTGTAAGATGGGAGCTAAGTAAGCTGCCCAAGGCTGTACAGCTGCCAAACAGAGGAGCTATGATCAGAACCCATGTAATCTGGCTCCTAAGCCACATGCCACGACCATGTCACACTGTCCTTTGCCACCACGGTCGCCCTCACCCCACACCTTCCCTGCAGTTAGAAGATTCTTCCCAGACTCTTTGCCCACTCTCTCTCCCTTCTCTCCTGCCCTGTGTCTCATCTCTCCCACGTCCCCTTTCTCCTCCCTTTCCTCCCTCTCTCCTTTCCTCCCTCCCTGCCCCCCCTCTCATTCCCTCCCTCACCTGTCCCTGTCTCTGCGTTCCTCTGTCTCAGGTAAGTGGTCCCTGATCTGTGCTGGAAGATGGGGAGGGAGGCGGGAGAAGGGGAGCCTGGGTCATTTGGGGGAAGCCTTTGGCCCCCTGTGGGGAGAGCCCCCGTGGTCCCCAAGTGCAGCAGGAGACCAGGGAGAACGAGAGGTGTGGCCTGGGAACTGCCTCAGTCCCTTTAGCACCTCAGACTCTGGAAGACAACAGTGTACCTGCCGTCCAGAACTCTGGCCACCACAGGGCTTCCCACTGCTCACAGAGCAGACCCAGGAGGTGTGAGTCTGTAGGTCAAGCTGAGGGAAGAGCCCCTGGCCCAGCTCTCCTCTGGAACCTGGTTGTGCCTGCAAAGAAGGCAGGGGAATGCGGGGATGCAGACCCCCAACCTGGGGGCCACAGGCAGCCAAAGGGCGCCTGAGCCCCCAAGGGACTCACGCTTTCCCTGCAAAGGCCATAATCTCTGCCAAACCCAGTGCCAGTGGGATAGACTTGGGACTGGCCTGCTTGTCTTGGGCTCCGAGCATGAGTTCAGAGAATCGGGGTCTAGGCAGCACCTACCGGAAGCCTTGGGTAGGTGTGCAGCCTGGGGTCTGGAGAGAGGGAGAAACCAGTGTTTTGGGGAACCCAGCCGCACAGAGGGTTTCCATCAGTTCTCAGAAAGACGGATGCTGCCCCAGAATAAAAACCATTTTGTAGGGTCCAGAATATTTGAATCCAGGTCTTTTCCCCCCACTGGAAATAGGTTTTAAAAGCTAATTTCTCTCCCTCCTTTCTGAGGCCTGGCCCAGCTTCTCCCTCTTCCTGCTACAGCAGTTTCATAGTAAAGTGCCTCTCACCTCTGCCCTGCACCGCTGAAGAATGCCCTGAGCAGCAACGGCATTCCCCTTCCTAGGTGCAGCCCTGAGCCCCTAGAGAGGGCCAGGAGGGTCTAACCCAGGTAGAAGGAGCCCCAGCAAGGGACGTCCCCTGATCCAAGAAGGGGGTACAGGTGGTGAAAGGGAGAAACCACATGGTGGAAAGAAGTTTGATGTGAAACTTATTATGTGAGCACTGGACCCAGCCCCGAGGGGAGAGTTGGTGAGTGTGGCCTCACTGGAGCCTTGGGGCTCAACACGGCAGCAGAAACAGAGAGGTGTCGCTAGGTTGCGGGCAGACCCACTGGTTGGAGGGCCTATTGCTGGGTGACGGAAAATGGCCCCAACAGGAGGGAGCTCAGGAACAATCTACTCTGGAGGTACCAAGAGTCTGAAGAGATCTGGACACCCTTCAACCTCGTGCCTGGGGGTAGGAGGTTGCTACCTTTGCTGGGATAAAGCAGTATGAGAGTCTTCCCCAGGGGCCAGGAGCAGAGATGAGGTTTGCTCATGAGGTACTGATGAACCAGCACTCTTTTCTGGATTTTAGCTGTGTGTGCGCGTGTCTGGGTATGTGTTTGGTTCATCTGATCATTTTTTCATGATAAACCAATCTTTTTTTTTTTTTTTTTTTTTTTTTTTTTCAGTACGCAGGCCTCTCACTGCTGTGGCCTCTCCCGTTGCGGAGCACAGGCTCCGGAAGCACAGGCTCAGCGGCCATGGCTCATGGGCCCAGCCGCTCTGCGGCATGTGGGATCCTCCCGGACCGGGGCACGAACCCACGTCCCCTGCATCGGCAGGCGGACTCTCAACCACTGCGCCACCAGGGAAGCCCAACCAATCTTGATCAAGTATTTTTCTGGACCAACTTACCTTCGTATCAGCTCATCTTTATTCATTCATTTTTAGCTAATTATAGTTTGGGAGGTAACATATCGCTAAATATTGACTTGCAGACTGACAGAATTCTCTCACTGGAATTCTCACCAAGAGTGATGCACAGTCACAGCTACAAAGCATCTTTCCTTAACCTGCCCCCACCTGGTGGCAGCATCCGCAGATGGGTGGTGCTGGGGATCACTCAGTGCCAGAGTTAGTCTGGCCTTGCCTACCTCTGACAGCTTTAAGGGCGAGAGCAGTTATCTCCATGTAGACATGAGATTTCCCAGGCAGGAATTTCACGTGGTTTCCACCTGTGGCTCCTACATGTCTCATGATGTGGGGCATGGTTTCTGGGACCAGGCCCAGGAGAAGAGGACCCATATGAGATGCCATGACGGGCCCTGCAGCAGTGTCAAGGTTAGAATCAAACTTCTTTCCAAACACAGACTATGTGGTCCAGCTTCAGACCAAGGAGCGGGGGCATAAGCAGGTGTCATGTTCCATGGGTCCCAGGCCCCTTGTTAGAGTATCTCTGAGACCAGGGCACTAAGGAAAGCAGGTGGGGAGATGGGGTCCCAGGGGCTGGCTGGGGATGGAGGGGCTTTGTGCATAGCTAGTGCAAGGCTTTCCACATCCCCACTACCCACAAGCCCCAGGCTGAGGCTTGAGCTGCTACAGCCTCTAATGGTTCACATTCAGTGCTCCCTGGCTTCCTCATCTTCAATCCTCTGTGGTGAGCTACGGCCTCAAGGAGAACCAGGTCAGGACCATTCATGCCCTACACTTACACAAGTTTCTCATACACAGTGGCTGGGGAGGTGGGGGAGGTCAGGCTTTTCCTGGGTTTCCTCTGGGGGTTGCAAATCCTCTCCAAGTGCATAATCCCTGGCCCCCAGTAGCCATTCCAGCCCCAGCTTGGTTGCCCTGCTACAGAGAGAGATCAGTCTCCTCTCTGGCTGTCTCCCCCACCCCCCACCACTGGCTCTACACCTGCCGAGGCAACGCCTGTGTGGCCTCTTCCTGGGGGCAGCTGTAGACTGCTATGGGTCTTCCTGTACAAAGGGTTTCCTACTCAGGACCTCATGATATCCAGGATGGTGACCCCAGCTCATGTAAGCACAGGACTTCACAGTGTAGATCTCAGCCTTGTGGCTGTCCCAGGAAACAGATCATCCCCATTTCCTGGATGAGGATGGTCAGGCAGCAGTCCGTGGAGCCATGATGCTGAACTTGGAATGTTCCATGCCACGTTAGGCTGAGGAAGCACCCTGTCAAGGTATGGGGCAAGCAGAGTGGGGCTGGGGTCATCTTAGAAGGCCAGCTCTGCTCTTGGGGGCTTTCAAAGCCCGGCTGCCTGACTTTGAGTCGATCTCATTGTGAGTGAATTAATTGTTGTGCAACCTACAGTGTGAGACAAGTTAATTACATAATTACTGCGAAATGACACATTATTTCATGGCTGCAATATGGTAACTCTGTTGGAAACAATTGTAATTGCCCAGAAACTGCATTCGAGTGGCTCCGTTATCTCTCGATAACCATGTAATTAACTTGTTACAACTTTATCTGCAGCAGACTCCCAAGTTAGGACTTGGGTCCTTGGGGTGGGCACAGCCATCCTAGACATAAGGGCCCAGGGAGGGTCTGGCATTGAGGGCTCTGCTACAGTCCAGGGAAATAATGTTCATGTTGAGTGAGAAAAAAATCCCTCATTACAGACTCCAGCCTCAAGCTCATGTGCTCAAACCCATTCACAATCTCACATGGTCACACACAGACGACAGCTCCCTGGTCTCACCAGACCCACTCAAATATACCCACCAGACTCACGCAAATATACCCACTGAAGCCTCTCTTTTCTCTCACGTACACGGGTGCGGCTCCTTCATAGAAGGTGGTAAGCCCCAAAGTAGAGAACTCCTACCCCAAGATCCTTGGCCCTAAAGATCCCTTCCCACGGACTGGGCCACTGGCCACAAAATCATATCTTGGAGATGTAGCCTCCTCCAAGCGCCCGTAAGAGCTCAGCCATCCTCCCGCTTCACTCAAGTGGAGGAGCAGGCCTGGGGGCAGGTGACGTGAGATGGCAGCACATCCCCGCTTTGCCCAGGCAGCCAGTTCCCTGCCCAGGAGCAGGCAGAGGCCGAGGCTGTAGGCTGACTCCATCTGGGCTCTGGTCTGTGGCCAGGATAAAAACCATCCCTGGGGAAGGAGGAGTGAGTGGCCTGATGGTCAGGGGAGCCTGTCCATATAGCCTTCTCTGTTCAGGCTTTGGACCCTAGGAGGCTCTCCTTTTTTTTTTTTTTTTTTTTGCGGTACACGGGCCTCTCACTGCTGTGGCCTCTCCCGTTGCGGAGCACAGGCTCCGGACGCACAGGCTCAGCGGCCACGGCTCACGGGCCCACCCGCTCCACGGCATGTGGGATCCTCCCGGACCGGGGCATGAACCCGCGTCCCCTGCATCGGCAGGTGGACTCCCAACCACTGCGCCACCAGGGAAGCCCAGGAGCCTCTCTTTTTAATACTGTTCAGTGATACCTTTTCAGTTCCAGGCTATGTGCTCGGCACTATGGCTTCAGCCATGACCAAGACAGCATCCCTGCTGCCCTGGGTGAGCCTAGCCCAGCCGCTGGATGTCTGGCTGCCTTCCAGTCTGAGTACCTGCCGGCTTTCTGTCTGTCCCTACCTACCTCTGCCTACACATCCATCTACTTGTGTGTCCACCTCTCCTGCTTGCCAGTACACGTATGTGTCTGACTGTGTGTCCGTTGACTTGTCTGACTCTGCAGTCGTCACAAATGGTCCCATGTCTGCTGGAGGGAACCAGCCTGTCCCAGGCCTCCCCATGGCGTTCATCCTCACCTTGATGTGCTCTGTTTGTTTTCCTGGCTTTCCCCCTTCTCCTCAAGGGCACGGACCATGTCCAGTCCATGATTCATCCTTGTGTCTGGTACTTGCAGCGCGGGGCTGAGACAGACAGATTTGCCGACTGAATGAACGAAAACCTCCCGCCTCCGTGGGCTGAGTTACAGGGAAACAGAATTGTTCTCACTCCTCCAGGGGAGAAGAAAGGCAGGCCCCAGGTTGCGCCCAGGCTGTAAGGAAGAGACAGCAAATGCTGTCCGTCCCCATGAAGGTTAAGAGGGGTTTAAGAATGGTGCTCCCATGGCAGGGAGCTCAGGATTTGGGGTCCTACCATGGAGGTAGACCAGAGCTGGGTCCCTGTCTGGGCAGTCTGGGGGGGTTTCAATGGTGGATGTAACACAGGAGTCCAGGGAAGGGAGGTTTTCATCTTGGGGGCCAGGGTATATGCTCTGCCAGGGGAGGGGGAGGACAGCCTAGCCCCACCTTCTGGCTGAGGGGGTGCTTGGGGTTGTCCCCTCCCCTCCAGCTTGTTCCCGCTAAAGCCCACCTGGAGCCGCCCTGCCGGCAACGGCATACACTAGAGCCCCGTGTCCTGCTCCAGGGCCCCCTCCCCACCAAGGACCAAGGGGAGGGTCTGGTTTTACTCCCAAGCCAAGGGGAGGGGCCCCAGGTCTGTGTCAGTCATGTGATCAATGCAGAATAACCTCCCCGGAAACATTCATAAGTTTAATCCACGCCAGTAATAAAATCGCATTACATTTCTCATAAAATAAATGTTCCCATTTATATACAGAAGACAGACTGTACAGGCCCAGCCTGGCCCCAGGAGGGGTCACACACAGACGGGCGGCGGTGGAGGAAGGGCCATTCCTCCCATCGAGGACAGAGGAGTTGTAATCGGCAGGAGAGCGGCTGGCCAGCCAGGCGGGTGGGCAGGCGGGCAGACGGACGGACGGGCCGGGAGGCCAGGTGCCGGGCGTCACTGAACCTGGGGTTCAAAGGTGCCATTGAGTTGCCCCTCCTCATAGTCCATCTGACACAATATCATGTTGTTCTTCAGGAAGAATTTGTCTCCCACACAAAATCTGGAAAATCCAAGCAGGAGAGAGAGGCCATGGAGGGGTCCCAGTGGATGGCGGAGGCTCCAGACAGGACCCCACCTGGCCCAGGAAGTGGACATGCGGGAAGTGAGGTCCCGGGGAGTCTGCTCCTCGAGCTTTCCAGGGGGATCCCTGAAAGTCCCATGCACACCCCGTCAATCCAGAGGGGATCCCTGAAAGTCTCTCGGCCAGGCCCTGCAGCCTGGGGTGTAAGACAGGCAGATAAGCCCGGGTCACAGCCCTTCCACATAGTCAGAGCTCCTGTGGAGGTGGGAGCAGGGCTGGGGTTGGAGGGGAGGTGTAGAAATAATGTACCTCAGTGCCAGAGCGGGAGAAAGAGAGGAGGAACAAAGAAATAGGAAAAGACCAACCGAGGAGAGGGAAGGAGAGGCAGAGATGGAGCACGAGGAAGGGATAAAATGGCTGACTTTTCCAACCAGCTTAAGGAAATGGCTCAGTGAAGGGCACTCTTCCTCTAAACAGAATCTGGGTTTCCGGGAACATCCTTCCAGGAGGAGGTGACCCTGTCCCACCATCTTCCCTCTAACCCAAAGAAGGCCCTGCTTTACCTCTCTGCCCCTCCCAGTCCTCCTCAAGCACTGGAGGACTCAGCCCTTCCCCCAAAGGCGTGCCCAGGGTGTCTGAGGGCTGTAGTGGGACCCCGGGGTCACAGGCTCAGTCCCAGCAGATCCCACTTCAACCACCAGGTGGCGCTGCAACTTCACCGAGCCCTCCCGGCAGCAGGTCTGGGCAGAGCCCCAGCCAAACCAGCATTCCCTGCAGGTCCCTCTGGACCTCACCCTCTGGGAACACTTGTATGAACTCCTTCCTCACCTGGAGGCTCCTGAGAAAAGGGCCTGCCTTCTGGGGCCCGGCCCCCAGCCAGGGTTGAAGGGCTCTGGCTCCTTAGGTCCCTAGGGTCTCCCATGGGGCTCGGGGCACAAAGTAGGGGCCAAAAGACCAGAAACAAGGCTGGGCTGGAACCAGAATCACAGAAGTGAGTGACGGTTCCCCAAGGGGATTTCACCCTCCAGGTCTGGGAACCCTTTTTCGCTGGAATGTCCATGCGTGCTCCTGCATGTAGCGCACACACACACGGCACAGGACATGCATACAGAACCCTTGTGCACACACATTTAAAACATGCATGCACAGGCATGCTCATTTATTATGCACACACAGACTCACCCCCCGCCACCCCGTACATGGACATTTAAAAATACATGCATGGGACTCCTCTGGTGGCGCAGTGGTTAAGAATCCACCTGCCAATGCAGGGGACACGGGTTCGAGCCCTGGTCCGGGAAGATCCCATATGCCGCGGAGCAACTAAGCCTGTGTGCCACAAGTAATGAGTCTACACTCTAGAGCCCGCAAGCCACAACTACTGGGCCCACATGCCACAACCACTGAAGCCCGTGTGCCTAGAGCCAGTGCTCTGCAACGGAGAGAAGCTAGCACAATGAGAAGCCCGCGCGCCGCAATGAAGAGCCCCACTTGCCACAACTAGAGAAAGGCTGTGTGCAGCAATGAAGACCCAATGCAGCAAAAATAAATAAATAAATATATTTAAAAAAATAAAAATACATGCATGGACACTACACACACTGCACACAGCTCATGCATGGCCCCGTCCATTACATTTGCACAGAGCTGTACTCCACAAACATGTACACGTGGTATTGGAGGGCACACATTTGGCTACAGGGCTCAGGTGTACATAAAACACAGGCATGAACATACATGCTCACAACATGCACACACAGAACCCGCATTTGCATGCATGCCTCCATGGCACTCCTGGTCTGTGGCAGTAGGTGTCAGCTGGGGTCTGCTGAGTGTGTTGGGTCTGTTACAGGCCAGCACTCACCTCTGGTTGCAGAGCTGGCAGGCGAAGCAATCGAGGTGATATACATTGTCTCGGGCCCGCATCACCATCTCGAAGGCTGGAATCAGCTTGCTGCAGGCGGCGCAGTTTCCTGTGGTGCCGAAGAGCCTGCAGAGGGAAGGGTGCAGAGGTTTCAGGCACCTGTTGGGGTGGTGTGGGGGGCAGGGGAGTTGCTTCCACCCAGGGCCCCACCTGCCCTCCCCCTGGTTCAGCAGGTGGGCCTGGGCAAGAGGGAAGGAGCACAGATGACAGTGTCTAGATTCTGCTAAGAGAGAAGGCTTCAGGGAAATTGGCGCATTCACACCTGGGGACCCAGGTGTTGGCTGACGCTGCCCGTCCCCCCGCTTCACTGACAATGCCTCCTCCCAGGCTTCCACTGGGGTCCCTCAAGCACCTGAGGTCACCAGAAGAACACTGGGCTGGGCCCTGAGCAAGGACTCCAGACTCACACAAGCCTGAATTTAGAGACATCCTGTTGATCATGGGCTGTGTGTCCTCAGGCAAGTTACCGAGTCTCTCTGAGCCTCATTTATTTCAACGGTAAAATGGGGACCATAATACATTCTTCACAAGCTCGTTGTGAAAACTGTAACCTCTCAGTCACAGCTCCTTTAGTAAATGCCTATGTAGCGTTTGCTATGTGCCAGGCACTGTTCTAAGGGCTCTCCAAAGACCAACTCATTTAATCTTGACAACAACCCTATGGGATGGTCTTTTTCTGCTACCAGCTCATGGTGTGACTTGCCTAACTCCCTTTTCTTGAACCTCAGTTTATCCTTCTTTAAAATGGGAAGGCTGGACTAGATGATCCTGTTCAAAGGTGCTTCTAAAACAGGACTGATGCCAAAAGGAAGTTCCAAGGCCATCTGGCACAACGCCTCTTTGGGGCAGGTACCCCTCCTCTTAGCTGCTGGTTGCAAAGCTCTAAGGACAGGGAACTCACTCCTTCCCCCATGTAGGCCAATCCTTGGCTGAATGTTCCAGGGGTCTGAGCCAGCCAGGCCTCTGCTCTGCAGACTGGCAGAGCAAGCCCCAAGTGAGGCAAGGGGGCTGAGAGGCGGGCGGGAGGCCCTCTAATCCCTGATTTGTCCAGCTCAAGCTCGGGTGCCTGCAGATGAGCTTGGCTCCATTATTCATCAGGCTGAGCTGCCTGGTGGCTCAGATTAAGGCAGACAAAGGCCGGGCCAACAGCATCTGCTTGCCAAGAGGGGCCTTTCTGGCCACCAGTCCAGTGAGAAGTGACTGCAGAGAGGCAGGCTCTGGACAGCCATTCTCTGGGGCTGAGCAGCTCAAGGAAGCCCCATACCCACACCCACCCTGCCCCACTGGCCCACCAGGCCTCGAAGTCATTCCTGAGCCTCTGCCAGAGTCCAGGAGAATACCTTCAGGCTCCAGTAGCTGGCAGGGCCCAGGATGCTTGTGGGCGCATCAGCTCTGTAGATGAGCCCATCCTGTACTGTGGTCGTCCCTCTCCAGGTCCTGTGGACTTGTCAAATGGTCTGCCACCTCCCCTCAACCTGGTAGGTTCAGCCCCCAGGTGATGTCTTAAACCTCCAGACTTGGAGACCCCTTCCAGGCTGTCAAGGGGTGAGTCCCCAGAAGCATCCTTAACCCCTCCTCCTGGCCTCAGCATCTCTCCTCCAGCCCCAGTCAGGAGCACTGAGTCACACATCCTGGTTTATAGCACCACTTAAAAAAAAAAATACTCCTGCAAAGGCAGAAGTTAAAAGAGAAGGTGCAGGCAGGTAAATCTTAGGCTCTTCGGGGAAATAGGGGAGACTCTGCTGATAACCCCGCCTTCCCCCCGCAGACATGCCCAGTCCTGAGCAGAGGGAGCCCCAAGAAGCCTGGCCATGACCTACTAATTAATGCGATGGGCCTTCCTTCCCCGCAAGGCCCTGCCGCCACCCAGCAGCCTGCATGGGAGCCAAATGCAGATGCTGGGTGTCAGCCAAGGCCCCTGCTTTGTGGCCTCCTTCCAGCCTTGCTGATGTCATAGATGGCCTAAGGGAGGGTTAACTGGGGAGGAGGAGCCCCGGGGAATAGGATCCAGGTTGTGGAGGAGGGTGGGTTAGAGCTCTGAGGAATGCCAGGAGGGGAAGCGATAGTCTTTTCACCATTCACAGAGGGGTAACCTGAGGTGGGGGAAGAGGTTCAGGACTAGTTCAAACCCAGGTCTTTAAGTTCCAGCATCAGCAGCTCTTCTTCTAGGGTCTGGCTACCTACCAGGCTCCCCAGGCATGGGGGTGTTTAATCCCAGGGCCCACCTGGAAGATGGGGAGCTGGTCCCTGGGGAGATTGAGAAGGAGACCGTCAGGCCAGAGGGGCCCAGGGAAGTCAGAGCTTCCCCACCCGCTCCTGGAAGCCCCTCCAGGGCGTCCCTTCCCAGATTTCAGGGACGGGGTGGGTCAAAAGCACCTGGCAAAGGCAGGGCCAGAGCCAGACTGGTACCCTCGGGAAGCTTCTCTTGAGTGCCCAATGGTAACAGATGTGCCCGCCCAGGACCCGTGCTGGGCACTGAGTCCAAGGGGCAGGGCAGGGGTGGGGATGAGTGCAGGCAGGATGCTGGGGCTAGAGCAGGGCAGAGCGGTGCCAGCCTTGGAGGATGGGACTTTCTGAGCAGAAGGGCTTGGGGGGCAGATGGGGTGGGAGGCCGCCCACCTCAGGTAGTCGCGCCGGCACAGGATGAGGTTGGCCTTGGTGTAGAGCGTGGAGCCCACCTCGCCCAGGCGGCAGTCACAGCAGGCGCACTTGAGGCAGTCCTCGTGCCAGTACTTGTCCAGTGCCTTCAGCAGGTAGCGGTCCTTGATCTTGCGGTTGCAGCCTGCGCAGCCCTTCTGCTTCCCTTTGGGCTGGACGGAGAGCATCGGCATACCTGCGGATGGACAGACAGATGGACACGGTGGGCCCTGCGGCTCCCACCTCAGGGTACATCCCTCTGCTTCTCTCTGCTGCCCCCTTCCAGGAGCCCTCCCTGTCTCCCCAGCAGCTACCTCCCCTGGGCCTGGGTCCCGCCCTCTGTGGGCTGCATGGCACAGCCTCCTCCCCTGCCCCGTGAAGGTCCTCCAGAAGCTGCGGGAGCCCCGCGTCTGCTCTGCTGCAGCTGCTCTACACAGCTAGTCCTCACGCCCGCTTCCCTGAGTTGTTCCTCTCCATCCAGCCACTGCCCCCTGTGCCGTGTGATCCACGGTAGGCCTGGGGCCTCCTTATGCAGACACCATCCATTGGCTCTTTCGGCCGTCCTGAGAATGGAATCTCAGGCTTGGGGTCCACTAGAACTCCCAGATCTTTTTGCCACCTCAAGGCTTCCTCACACTGCTGTGTGCTTGACCATTTTAACCTAACACGTCAGGCTACAGACTCTTGATTGTGGAGGCGTCAAGAAGAAAGTGAGGGCTTCCCTGGTGGCGCAGTGGTTAAGAATCCGCCTGCCAATGCAGGGGACATGGGTTCGTGCCCTGGTCCGGGAAGATCCCACATGCCGTGGAGCAACTGAGCCCATGCGCCACAACTGCTGAGCCCGCGAGCCTAGAGCCGGTGCTCCGCAACAAGAGAAGCCACCACAATGAGAAGCCCGCGCACCGCAACGAAGAGTAGCCCCCGCTCCCGGCAACTAGAGAAAGCCTGCGCGCAGCAACGAAGACCCAACACAGCCAAAAATAAATAAATTTAAAAAAAAAAAAAAAAAAAAAGAAGAAAGTGAGATGCCCCTGTGATACTCCCAGGGGGCAGCAGGAGCTCTGGAGCTCCTCGTCAGTGCTTGGGGAGGTAGCTGGGCCTGGCCTAGTTGAAGCTTTCCTCAGGAATGTTTCTAGCTAGATCCAAACTTCCTACCTGCCCTAGCCAGTACTTGTCCATCAGTGCCCCAGCATCCTTGCTCATCCTACCAGGATAAGAATCTTGGAGACACCGGCCCTCTCCCAGGGCCCATGTGAGCTTCCCGACATGCAAGGAAGTGGTAAGTACAGAAGACAGGAATCGCAGCGTGGCCTTGACCGGAGGGAGGGGCAGACCTCCCACCAGGCAAGCATGTACACCCACGCATGCCCCGTGCACACAGGCAAGGTGTGCAGGCGTGGGCATGTGTGTGCACAGAGGCACAGGCTTCTAGCCCCCGGCCCTGAGGCCATAGGGAGGGGCAGTTGAGAAGGAGGTGGGGACAGATGTTGTCTGGGAACCTGGACATCCACGTGGAGTCCTGAGGCTCGAGGGTGGTGAAGACTAGGCTTGGAGGGAAGTGCGGAGAGTCTCAGAGCCCAGCTGGATGATGGGGTTGCCTTGCACTTGTCTAAGTCTAAGTGACCCTCACAAGGGCTCAGATGGGTTGAGGGGTCACCGCTGGGGGGAACAGCCCACGCCCTCCTGCCTCCTCAGTTTTCCAGCAAGCCCCCGAACACTCCCTCCCCCTGGGCCCAAGGTCTCCACAGGACCCCTGCATTCTCCAGGGCTCTGGGTTCAGCTCCCATTCCCTGGCATCCCTCCTCTCCCTCCCTCCCCCTCACTGCCCCCAGCCCGGAGTCCGAGCTGCTTCCTTTCCCTTCCCTCTTCTGGGTTGTGACCCTTCCTCAGGCTCCAGGAGAGAACCAGCTTCCAAAGGACCTCAGTCTCAGAATCCACAGATGTCAGGTGAGAGGGGCCCCCAGGGTTCGTACAGGCAAATGCTCTCATTCTACAAATGGGGGAACTGAGGCCCAGACAGTCCAAAGAGCTAGTGTAAGCCACTGCTGAAGCTGGCCTCCGGGGTTCTTCCTCCCTCCTATGCTCTTTCTCAGCCTCGCTGCTTCCTCAGACTTCTCTTGGAGAGGGGGCGGCCCCCCAGCCCCCAGGAGCAGCAGGACAGGTGAGGGCAGGAAGGAGGCAGCGCATCCTCCCTCCTCCAGCGCCCGCGGGGCCCATCTGTTAGCTGGGAAGTTTGCTGCCTAATGCAGCTCTACAGGTTAATTGGTCTGAGAGTGTGATGGGGCTCAGGATGACTGTGTCCTCAGGCCCGCCTGTGTCTCCTCTGACAGGGGCCAGCCCGGCGGTCACAGAGCTCAGGGGAGCCCAGAGAAGCCGCTGGGGAGCAGGCCCACCCGAGAGCTAAGGGGGGCCTAAGAGGCTCCTTCCTAGGCCTGGCCTACAGGGATCAAATGGGGGAGGGGTTCAAAGAGCTGAATATGGAAAGGTCTGGGGGCTCCCAGGGTAAAACTACTGTCCCTAGGGCCTGTGGAAGGAGCACCCAGCCAGCATAGCTATGCATATACATTCCAGATTGGAAAATGCCAGACCAAGTCTCTCTCTAGTCCCCCCAGGGCTGATTTGCCCCTTGCTCCCCAGGGCTAGCAGCAGGCCTGGCTCCCTTCCCAGCAGCCCTGAGCCCTCCCAGGGCTCTATACTTGTGCTGTCACTGGGACGGGGGGTGAGTGGCTGGAACATCATTACTCAGGGGATACACCTGGCCCACTAAGTTATGCCCCCAAATGAAGGGGGGTCCCAGCACTAGGAGCGTCTGTCCTGCTCCATCTTCCATCTGGCCTGGCTCCTAGAGAGGCTGAGCCTGTAGGGCTGTGGACCACATGGTAACCGGTAATTCCATCACCAGTGGGACCGAGCACCTAGAGGATGCAGGGAGGATATGGGGAGCAAAGCCACACGCTGCCCCAGGTCCCCCTCCTGGCATACAGCAAGTGCTCTGTGAGGCCTGAATACCCTGCTTTAGGGTGCTGGACTCTGCTTCCTGGGTCCTGGAGAACTCTTTAAGAAGTCACATGGCTTCTGCCAGTGTCTGATGTCCACTGAGACACGGAACACCAGGCCCAGCCTGGCTGAGGAGGTCCCAGAGCATCTGGGGACCTCGAGCTTTCTTCGCCTGGGAAGGCTGAGGTCCTGGGAGAAGTCTGACTCACCCCTCCCTTCTTTACTGAGCACCCACACCGTTTGCTCTCATTGGGCTAGTCCAGGAGACTTGAAAACACTCCTGGAAAGGTGAAGGGCCTTTAAGGGGGGCATCTGTAGTCTCCTTCTCCCAAATAGAGCAAGATGTTCCCCAGAGGGTCTGGGTTCTCCCTTCCTGTCCTGCCTCCCCAGCTCCCACCCAGCCTGCCTGTCGGCCCTGCAGACACCTCTTCCCTCCCTCCCTCCCCTGCCCGGCTCTGGGAGCTGAGCCTCGGGCCATGCACTTTCCATTAAGGAGATAGCATCCCTTTGCTGAAGTCCATTTGGGATCCATTTTAGTGTTATCTAAAAATCAAATCTACATGGTAATCCTTTTAATGTACTCCTGACTTTAGAAAAAAACAGCTTTGAGCTCCTTCAGGAAAGGTTTTAAAGCATTACCCAGTAATTACTACTCACCCATGAAAACACTGATATTTTACAATGGATGATGTTTGCCTCTGCATGGCGTGTGGACTCACGCTCAGAAGCACACACGAGACCCAGCAAAATAAACCAATTCACTCAGCCCATGTGTTCCCCCAAACTCGGGGTGTGAGGGGGACCACATTTGCTAGGAGATGGGCCAGACTCCTACCCCGTCTCTACCCTGGGCGGGCTGATGGTGGAAGGAGGCAGCCTCCCAGTCTGACTCATCCGGCTGCCAGACACTTACCCTCAGCTCTTTAATCTGGGGAAAAGCCAGACAGTCCCGGTGACCGGGAGGCACTGCCAGAGGTCATTCAGCTCTTCCTGCATCCTCGAGAGTGGTCTGCCAGGCCAGACCCAAGTCCTCAGCAACTCCTGCCCACCTATCCCAGGACAGCATGTCCCTCGGATGGGACTTCTCTAAGGTGCCAAGGCCACCGGCTCCCGGTCCCACCCACGCCTCCAGTTTGGACAGCACACTGAGCCCGGCTGTGGAGCACTTCCTCTGCTCACAGTGAGCTCCTCTGAAGCAGGTCCTCCTCCCCAGAATGCCCACCCCACCCAGCCCCGTGTCACTCCAGGTCATGCCCTGTGGCTCCCCTGCTGGAAGCCACTGTGGCCACCACTAGGAACTCCACCTGGCACTTGAGGCCCCCTCCCACATGCCAGCACCTCCTGCCTGGCACTGCTGGCTCTGCTCCCTGTAGAATCCCAGGAATAATGTCCCTTTCCACCCTGCAAATGGATCTCATTTGCTTCTGCCCTAGAGCCTTCCCTCCGCCATTGCTCCAGGAAGAAATGCCT
Source organism: Mesoplodon mirus (assembly GCF_964341445.2). Lineage (NCBI taxonomy): Eukaryota > Metazoa > Chordata > Mammalia > Artiodactyla > Ziphiidae > Mesoplodon > Mesoplodon mirus. The sequence continues at coordinate 61,070,256 of NC_138983.1, forward strand.
TGTCCTGCCTGCCCCACTCGTCCCCAAAGGTCAGAGTCAACAGTGCAGTTGAGGCTAAGAGCACAGACTTTGAACTCAGAGAACCTACTTTCCAATCTGGGAACTGTCCCAAGTAGCTGGAGGGCTTGGCACAAACCCCTTTACCTTTCCAACTGTCCTCTGTGAAATGGGGCCATACTAGTCTCCTTCCAGACTATAGTGAGGGTAGAATAAGGTTCTGCAGAGGAAGCCACAGCACAGGGCCTGGCAGCCAGCTGGGACCAACAAACAGGAACTGGTATACTGTTAACATGCACCCTGGGATGCCTTTCCTGTTCTGACACTTGTTTTTTGGCTCTTTTAATTTTTTATCTTGACATTTCAAACTTCCAGATTTTGCAAGAATAGGAAGAATTCCTGTATACCCTTTACCCTGATTCTCTAAATATGAACATTTTGCCATATTTGCTTTATCCTTCTCTGTTTATCTGTCCATCTACCTCCCTCCCTCCCTTCCTATATAATTCTTTTCCTGACTCATCTGTTTCAGACATGAAGCCCCTATACCCCGAAATACTTTGATTTCCTGAGAGCAAGGACATTCTCTCATGTAACTCCAGTACAATGATCCAAACCAAGAAATTATCATTGATCTAATACTATTATCTATCCATTCAGATTTAATCAGTTCCCCCAATATCTTTTACGGCAAAATAAAAGTCTGGATCATGCATTTCATTCAGCTGTCAAGTTCCGTCTACTTGAATCTGGAAGAATTCCCAAGCCTTTCTTTGTGTTTCAAGACACTAGCATTTTTGAAGAGTACGGGCCAGTTATTATGAAGTTTCCTTCAAGTTGGGTTTATCTGACCCCTTTGACTATATGACCTTAACTCCTATGTACCTCTTGGTTATAAAATGAATATGAGAATGGCCCTCATGGAGTTTCCGTGAGGAATCCAGGAGCTAGTACGTGTGAAGTGCTCAGGACGAACTGAACGTGGCAGCCAAAAGTTAGCTCTGATTGGTGTCACCCCATTCAGCACATGGGGAAGGATGACCTTAGTCACAGCTCCATCTCAGGCCGCTACAACAGTGATGGGCACATTTGGAGGAGAATTACCTGATTTGAACGTGCAACCATGGTTCAAGTCATGCAGGCACTGGTTAGAGTCCAGCCTTAGCCAAAGGATAGTCTAGTGGCCACTGCAAATGTGTGCGGGAGGTCAGCCCCATCTGTCCCACAGGCTGCTTCAGGGACCAGTCAGAGGAGAAGGGGGCTGTGGCAGCTCAGGGGGCCACAGTTCAGGGCAGGTCCCTCTGTGTGCCCTGGGAGGCCTGGGGCATAGGCAGGTGTAGGCTTGGGGTTTCTCATCATCTCTCCATATGCCTCAGTACTGTTCCAAATCCGTGTCCACATAGCAAAACACAGCTGCCCAGAACAGTGCTGGGGCTTCCTTTTCTCACACTGGGGGACAGGCAGGGAGCCTGGGCTGGACTCTCCTGGGGGCTAAGGGCATTCTGCAGGGAGATATCGCTGACTGAACACTGAGAAGTGCTCAGCTCACAACTGCTTTATGAGACGGGTACCATGCAGGCCCCATTCCTGTCTACTGTCGACACGTTTTCCCCCCTGAGCCTGTCCTAGGCTCCGCTGGTGGTGTGGGGCACCTGCCCTAAAGGCTCCATGGATCAGCTCCTGTCTGGCCTCCTGTGTGGAGCCCTGTTCTTGATCCTGGATAAATCACTGTGGCTCTCAAGGTCTGTCTGTCTCCCCACCTGCACAGTGGGAATGATTCTAGCCTGTACTTCTAAGGATGTCCTCAGGCGTATGTAGGATAAGACCTTGCATTGAATGCACCTCTTTCATCACAGAAACCAGCAAATACCCTTCCAGATGAAACCTATTCCCATTTTAACGATGGGAAAACTAAGGCACAAGAAAGGCTGTGACTTGTCATGGGTCACACAGAATGAGACAGAGCTGGGATTTGAACCCTGGCAGCCTGTCTTCAGGGCCCGAGCACTGGACTCAACTGCTCTGATGCCAGGCGGGGCGCTGCTTACCTTGAGGTGCTAGTAGACCGGGAAGGGAGACATCACAGAGATTAGGAGACACGGAAGGTACGCACATGCAGGTCATATGTGCAAACATACACAGCTGCACACATACTTTCACACATACGTGTAATCACACACATGCGTACAAGGTCCACGAGAGGCAGGACTGTGTCTGCTTATTCTCCCCAGAACAGCTTTATTCCAGGCTCCAGCACAGTGCTAGCATACAGTAGGTGCTCAGTAAGTTGCATGAAGAGACACACCCCTGCATCCAAGGACACGCACGCATGGGTGTCACATAAAAATACACACACATATGCCTGAGCAGTCACATGCACATTTACTGCCTTTTAAAACACTACACTTCCAAAAAGTGGATCGTAGCTATAAATCAAGCTCTGATTTGAACAAAACCCACGAATGAGAGGCCCGGTGCTCTGTTTTTAATTCCACTTTCCTCAGGAAATGGAGGAGCACAAGCCCTGAGGTTTCACCCACACGGACCCAGGCAAAACAGGGGAAATGATCCAGAAGTGATCAGTCCCACAAGCGTCACACCCATGTCAGCTGCTGGAGGGGTAGGGTCTGGGTCCCTGCCACCTGCAAGGTGCTTGTACCCAGCAGGGCCCACACCCGGGCCTGGAACTGCAGAGTAGGATCCCAAACAGAGCCAGCCAGCAGCCCCTCCTTGGCATCAATCCTGTTTAATAAGGAAATTTGAGAGTGTAATCTAATTTTGCAGAATCTCTTTAAATCTCGTTTTCTCAGAAGTAACTTCATTTCGCACGGACACATCCAGCCTCGTGCGAAGGCCTCCATTTCACACCAGTTTTATCTCCACAATTTCTCGTCTCACTGCACTCCTATCCCAGGGCCCTGCCACGCGCCAGGCGAGGCCTGAACTGATAGCATTTCCTACTCATTTGGAATCAAAAGCCAACGAGAACAACTGTTGAAGAGCACGGCTACAGCCACCTAGAGCGTGCTCATTCCTGCCCCTGTGCACAGCCCCTCGCCGGTAGCTGCGCATTGGATTTGATGAGGGAGGGAAGTGGGGTTCCTGTGGCCTCCAACTCCCCTAGGGGTTGGGGGGCTCGGCGCCCGGGATGGCGGTCAGCGCGGCGCGGGGACGGGCCCCTTTGACTCTAGCAGTGCCCCTCAAGGGGCCCCGAGAGAAGAGGCAGGCAGGTACACACTGACGGTGGTCCTTGCAGACAAGGTGGCCTCAGCTGGAATTCTGACTCCATCACTGCCCAATATACTCACCTGCTAAATGAGAACAGACTACTTTAAAGGATTATTTGGAAGACTGAATTAGATAATGGACATGAAATACTTATAACAATGTTGGATACAGTAGCTTAAAAACAATCAACTAAGAAAATTTATGCACATCCGATGATCCCCCAATTCTCTTCCTAGGTATGCGCCCAACAGAAATGAGAGCTTATATCCACCAAAAGAGATGTACAACGATATTCGTAGCAGTTTTCTTCATAATAGCCCCAAACTGAAAACTACACAGATGTCCATCAACAGTAAAATGGATAATAAATTATGCTATGGTCATACAACAGAATAGTACACAGCAATGATAAAGAAGGAATCACCAGTACACACCACAATATGCATTAATCAGACAGTATAATGTGGAACAAAAGAAGCCAGACACAGAAAGGTAAATACTGTATCATTCTATTTATATGTAATTCCCAAACAGAAAACCAATCCATGGTGATCAATGTCAGAATAATGGGGTGTATCATCACCTGGCAGGAGGTGTGAGGAAGCCTGCTGAGGTCCTGGAAATGTCCTTTATCTTGATCTGGGTGGTGTTTAAATGGGTGCATACCTACAGAAAACTTCACTGAACTGAACATTTGAGACTTGTGCCTTTTACTGCATATATATGATACCTCAGCAACAACAAAAAAACTAAGAAGGAGACTCCTCAGTCTCCGTCAAGACTTTATATGCCTCTTAATAAAACCCACCATTTACCCACTGTTCGTTCACTACATCTGTTGTCTCAGTGAATCCTCATTTTAACCCTGAGGCACTAAATGATGACCCCACTCAACAGAGGCCCAGAGAGGTTCAGGCCATTACCCGAGGTCACACAGCTGACAGGCAGGGGGAGGATTGCGGCCCTGGCCTGCCGGAATCCAGAGTTCCATTTCTCACCCAGAACACACCTCGTGGCCTCCCTGAACAGCCCAGGTGAAGAAGGTTTGCTGGGGCAGCCTCTGTGCAGCCTGGACACAGGTGATGCTAGGGCAGGACCCTGGGGGGCAAACTTAGAGCAGGGCCCGGACTAAGACCAGGAGGGATGACAGGCAGTGCACTGTCTCCAGGTTCTGGTGGGTCACAGGCTATTGCTTCTCACCTGTTGTTCCTCAGAAGCTATTGCTGCTGTAGGATCTTGAAAGGGCTTCTGGCAGGGCCAGAAAGGGGACACAGACCAGAATCTAAGGACAAAGACAGCACAGGGGCTGGGAAGGGAGCAGGAAGGCCGTGTAGAGGCAGAGCAGAGATGTTTGCATCGCAGCCTTGAGAGATACGAAGAAGCCTCACTGGGGAGAGCCGAGCTGTGAGGGGGGAGCTGGTGGCCCCAGACCCAGAGCCACAAGAGCCGGGGAGCCTCAGTCAACAGCCAGGGGCTCTGTGTGAATGAGGGGAGAGGGGAGGGTGTGGGGGGAGCTGGAGAGGGGCCCAGCTGAAGGTAAGAAATTTAAAGGGGGTGCAGCAAACGCTGGCCGTCTCTGAAGTGCCAAGTTCCTCCTGGTCTCCACAGATCACCACAGTAGAGGCCGAAGAGAAGCACTGTCCAGCCCCATCCAAACAACTGCGGCGTTTGACCACATGACACCACCTCGCACCAAATGCCTACTATGGGCCAAATGCTTTATATTCGTTAAGGCTCATTCTCATCATGACCCTGAGGTCAGGGAAATCACACAACCGGCCCGGGGGCATCCTGTGAGTGGCCAAGCAGGGCTTTGGACCGAGGCTGCTGGCCAGGAAGTGCCCCACCCCCTTCCTGCTCTCTCTAGAGGCAGCATCGTGTCATGTTTTCCCAAGCAATGGGGTAAGTGAACTTCTGCTTGGACCCAAACTGGGCCCTGCCCAAAGAAGGCAGCTCTGAAACACACCGTACAGGGACAAATCAGGGAAGGATGGGCCTCTGGTCCCCAGTATCACCCCAGAGGACCCATTTCTTATGCAGCAGTCCGAAGCAGCAGGTATTTCTGCAGCAGGTTCTGGCAGAGACAAACATCCTGAGGAATGGTGGGTCCAGAAGCCTAAGCCCGCGGGGACCTTCCCGTGTGGAGAGAGGGAGGGGCTGAGGAGTTTCCACACATACCTCACGGGTCTTCCTTGCTGAGGGAAGCCGAACCCAGCACAGCCTGCTGCTGGGCAACGGCTTTAGGGGACCCAGTCGATAACTTGAAGGGGACCTGGACAATGCACCGAGAGACGTGGGAGCAGCTGCAAACAGAATCTGAGGGGCACTTTGAAACATCAGAAGCTGCGTGTGCTCTTTGGAGTTTGTCACAGGGAATGATGCCTACGTTAACTGCATAGTTATCTGCAACGTGTGCTCCTCCGGCACGGGTGTAGGTCTTCTCTTCTCATCCTCAGGTTGTCTCTGTAAAGCCCCAGACACGTCTAGAAAGCAACAGACCCAAAATAGGACTCTAGATCTCCTTCCCCAAAACCTGTACCCTTACCCAGGCTTCCCTCACAGTCCTGACACCATCACCCAGCCAGGTGCTCAGGCCAGAAACTCAGAGTCATCTTCAGATCTTCCATCATCCTCATCCCCTCTTCCCTGCTTGGTCCCCACCCCGTCCCACCTGCTTCTTTCCATTTCCAGAGCCACCACTATCTTTCCCTGCACTATCAGCTAAGCACCCCACCAGCTTCTTGTTTAGTATCTACAATCCAGCTTCAAACAGCAGCTGGAGAAATCTTTCAGAACAAAGTAGGTCAGGTCACTGCTCAGCTTGAAACCCTTCCTTAATGTCCAGTGGGCTGGGAATATCGTCCACACTCTTCATTAAGCCCATGGTATCCTTATGTGCTCTGGCCTCTGCTCCTCCACCCCCAATGTGCTTCAGCTACACTCCAGATCTCCCTTCTGCCTCAGGGCCTTTGCACCTGCTGTTTCCCTCTTCCCAGAACACCCTTCCTTGTCTCTTCATGTGCTTGGCTCCTTCTCATTTGGGGGCTTCAGTTTAAATATCATCTCAGAGAGGCCAGCCTTGATCTCTTTATTTCCCTATTTAAATGACTCCCTGGTCATTTCCTTCTCAGTTTTTTTTACCACAATCTGTAATTGTTTTACTTTCTTGCGATTTTACCTAAGAAAATGTTTAAGAATTTTATTATAAGAATGTAAGCCCCATGAAGGTCTATTTTGGGGGCTCTGTCTTGTTCACCACTGTGTCCCCAGGGTTGAACCCCATAGCGGTCACTTTTTAACCAGTTTTTTAATCAGTTCAATTAATGAATGAAGAGACCGAACGGAATCTATCCAGATATTACTGGCAAGAGTCTGCTGGGCAGAGTGGGCCGACGCAGATAGGCAGGCTCCCCAGAGATGGGAGCCTTAATCTGGCTTGCTGCTGACCTGTAGCTATGCAGCTCTAAGGAACAAATGCAGATTCAACTGTGGCAGTGCCTAGGTCCCGCCTGCCACTATCTGGAATTTGAATAGGCCCACCCCAGGGCTCCAGCTGAGAAATGACTGCTCCTGTGCAAATATAAACCCTCTACTCCTTAGATAAAGGGGCAGCAATCCTGTCCTTCAGCCCTGCAGATCCATGAGGAATGAAGCCCCCCTTGGTGCCTCTCCTCATGCGTAAATACTACATCCCAACTCTCGGGTTGCAGTGGAGTCCTGGAGCTCAGGCATCTGTGTAACCTTGGCAGTTCAGTCTTTCCCTTTGTACCTGTGGCCAGGGCACCACTCCTCCCTGGCACAGACCTAGCCCCTGCAACTCTCCACTTGAGGGACCTTTTGGCTTAATGATGTAACCCACTCCCCGCCTAGTCTGAGCCTCTGAGGACCAGTAGGAGGAAAAAGCCCATGAAGTTTGCTACAGAAAATCCCCAGGTCCCAAGTCTTACTCTATCTGTAGCCTCCTCCAAGCCCCATCCCATCCTGGGCTGCTGGAGCCAGCCCCCAGAGCCCTTGGCAGGATGCTGCTTGGAGCTGCACAGCTATGGGAACTAGCGGGAAGCGTCTGGAAGCTGCATTCCCCAGACAGCAACTCAACTGCTCCCTGGGCACCCGGAAAGCCCACGTCACCCATCTAATGAAACATGGCTCCCAAGGGGCCTGCAGTCTCCACAGAGGAGGAGGAGGGCACCGACTCTCAGACGAGTCTCAATTTCACAGCAACAGAGACGCGAGCACCAATGCGCTGAACCAGAAAACGAGAGTCTGGCAGGAGCTGCAGACACACCACGAGCGCCAGGGGATCGGAGATTAGGGCCCTTCAAAATCAATTTTGAATTCAAACTTTTAAATGTGTTCTCTAGACACAAGGAGGGGACCCTCCAGGCAGGCTTGGTCTAGCCAGCTGCTGGGTCCTGCTTGCTTCTCAAAGCAGCCAGGGCCCATCTGCTAGCCACTGGGCTGCCTGAGGGAGGGGAGGGCGAGGGAGCTGGGAGAAAGACCCCGGGAGCCACAGGGACAGGAGTGCCTTCGGCTCTTGTGGACCCAGCACGACCTTGGGGTACTTGCCTGAGGTGCCATCCTGGGGCTTCCTGTTGAGGCCTTGGGGGCTGCTCCCCCCTGCTTTGCAGACCCGGATGAAAAGAGCCGAAGGCAAGGCCCACGTGAGCTAGATCCCCATGCACCCCCAACCTGGCTGAGGAGGCTCATGGAGCCCCAGTGGATGAAGCTGTTAAGAACATGAGCTTTGGAGTCAGGCAGGCAGGGATTTGTATCCTAGAGCAGCCATGGGCTCCTAGGGAGAAGGTATTGGTTCAGAAGTGAATTTCCCTTCAAGAAACCTGGTGGGAGAAAGCCTGCTGGGAGGGTCTTGGAGTGCAGGCCCTGGGAAATGACAGTGGTCTGAAGCCCCCAGTGCAAAGGGAGAGAAAGCATCACAGGGTAGCCAGGCTGCTGGGAAGGCTGCTGTGGCCACAGGCTGCATGATCTGAGGCATGGTATCTGTAGCCAGGGAGCTGACAATCCTGCTGCCTGTCACCTGTCAGACCATGTATGGCATACTGAGCACCATCCTGGCCCTGCCCTGTGAGGTGGATGGGGACACACGGGGCAGTGGGCCTCAGCAGGAAGCTGAGCAGAAGAAACGTATGGACACCAAAGGGGGAAAGCGGTGGGGGTCGTGGTGGTATGATGAATTGGGAGATTGGGATTGACATACATATACTAATATGTATAAAATGGATAACTAATAAGCACCTGCTGTATAAAAAAATAAAATAAAATTCAAAAAAATAAAAATAATTTTAAAAAGAAGGAAAAAAAAAAAAAAAAAACCAGAACAGACTGCTCCAGCCAAACCTAGGAGGAGGTCCCAGGGCCCGCAGGAGGAGGGCCTTGGGACGCCTGCAGGCAGAGGATGCTCCTGGCAGCCCCTGCTCCTGCCGGGGTTCCTGCTCAGCCACGTTGGTTCCTCTAAGTGTACGATCAGCCTACCGCTGATGCCTTCCCATCTCTGGGTGGGGAAGCTGGTCCACAACAAGCCTGTATGACCTCAGTGACTCACAGCCCCTGCCCCTCAGTTCTCCAAACCCGAGGCTAAACCCCCAACTGTAAGCCACACTCCCGAGACAGAAACACGATCGACTGTGAACCACTCTTCCTCTGAGAGGCACCAGGACGATAGCCAAAGCCTTGGGCCTGCAGAGACCTCAAGGGGCCCCTTCTGGAATGAGCAGCCCTGGGAAAGGGCTGGGGTCACCAGACCACTTATGGGCGAGGGGGCAGGGACTCCCCATCCCCTCCCACCCCCTGGCTTGGGAGTGGGCTGCCAGCTCTGTAAGGAAATTACAACTTGAGCCTGGGTAATGCTCTTTTAGTTACAGCGTAAACTGCGGCAATAAAGCGTACCTGGGGAATGTTTAGAGGAAGCGCTAATGATTTCTTCCCCAGTGGTTAATAAATTCACTTCCAGATCAATTTGTTCGCGACAGAGCCCGGAGAGCGGAACCTGCGTGGCGGGCACAGCCGACTGTGTCTTTTTCAGTATAAATGATTTATTACGATGATTAGCGGCACATAAACAATTTAAAATACAACGCTAATTAGTTTGAGGAAGAAAGGAGGGGGAAAGCCACCCTGCCTCTCTCCCCATTATGTTCTACTTCCCTAAGTGTGTACTTTTTAATTAAATCCAAATGTCACAATAAATTTAAAGTGTTTTCTTACCATTTGGGTTAACTTAGGCAGTCATGCAAGCCCCCCTCTCAGGCAGCTGTGGGCTAGGCTGGGGGTGAGGACTGCTGGTGCCAGCAGGGCCTGTCTACAAGCTCTCCTGGAGACGGGAGGTTTTTGTGAGACCCCCTGGAAACCCCTCCTGGTTTCTGGCAGCCCCAGGCTGGAGAACACTGGCACAGCCCACTTTCTCTCACCTTCCCTCCCTAACACCGGCTCTGACCAGCCCAGAATCCAGCCGCTTCTCCTCAAAGGTCCCGCAGCACTCTTCACCCTCTTCCAGCGCTCCTCGGGTGTTCTATAACCTAACACCTTCTCCCTGCCTGGCATCGTGCTTGGCATTTCCTATATAACATCTTACCATGTTCCCCTTCCAGTGCTTTGAGTAATAATTACTGTTTCAATTTTGAGGATGGGGAAATTGAGGCTCAGAGAGGTGGAGCAACTTATCCAAAGTCACACAGGTAAAAGGGGACTTTTGCAAAGTCCTGATTCCTAGAGCACCATTCTGCCTCAGAGCCCACACCTTGCCACGTCTGGGACCTGACTTCCCAGCACCCAGGATGGAGAATAGAACGTGATGGTTGCTCAGACAGGGATCTCCCTTGCATAATGCCCTGCTTTGCCCAGAGACACAGGTGAGACAGGAGTTCAGGCCAGGGACCTGAACTCTGATGAGTCTGGGTCCAAGTGCAGGTTCTGCCATTAACCCACAATGTAAACTCAGTCAAGTTCTTTAGCCTCTCTGAGCTTCAGCTTCCCCATCAGCAAAACTCGAGTAATAATACCCAAATTGTGGGGCCAAAGAAGCAAAGCAGCTAAAATAAGCGGAGGGCTTTGCAATCCTCGACACGCTATGTAAGTAGTAATTACTAACAAAAGCCCTTGAGGCGACCAGGGATCTGTAAGAATCCCATTTCACTGATCAGAAAACTGAAGCCAGCAGGGGAAAGGACTTACCCAAGGTTCCACTGACCCTTAGGAGCCCGGGGGACCAGGCTGCAGGCAACCTCCTTTCCCAAAGCTCAGACAGCCAAGGATGGTTTCTCTCCTAAACACTCTTGTACTGTTTATTTAAAGTGAGAAACAAATATCCCTAAACATAGAATTACCATGACTCAGCAATTCCACTCCTAAACATATACCCAAGAAAAATGAAAACATATGTCCACACAAAAACTTGTATATGAATGTTCATAGCAGCATTATTCACAATAGCTAAAAAGGAGAAACAACTCAAATGCCCATAAACTGATGAATGGATAAATAAAATGTAGTATACACATATAATGGAATATTATTGGGCAATGAAAAGAAATGAAGTATTGAGACATGCTACAACATGGATGAACCTTGGAAACATTATGATAGGAAAGAAGTCAGCCACAAAGGACCACATATTGTGTGATTCCATTTATATGAAATATCCAGAACAGGCAAATCCATAGAGACAGAAAGTAAACTAGTGGTTGCCAGGGAGGAGGGGAATGGGGAGTGACTGCTAATGAATATGGAGTCTCTTTTTAGGGTGATGAAAATGTTCTTGAATTATATAACGGTGATGGTCACACAACTCTAAATATACTAAAAACCACTGAAATGCACATTTTTAAAAGGCTAATTTGGTGGCATGCAAATTATTCTCAATAAAGTTGTTATAAAGAAAGGCAAAACAAACAAACAACAAAACAAATATTCCTTTGAGAACAGGAGAAACCAGTTCATGAAAAATTAAGTCCTGGGGTCAGGAGAGGGGTCCTGGGAGGTCCAGCAGCCAGCCCTCAGAGAGGCCGGGCCCTGGTCACCCTACCTCACCCCAGCTACTTCATAGGGAAGGGCTCCAGAGCACCCTCTTGCTTCCCTCCCCAGCCCCTCCCATCCAGAAATCTGACTGTGCCCGCTCTTCCAGCCCTGCTCCTAGGCAACGCAGACCCTACTGGATCCATCACTCTTCTCTGACCCATTTGCTTCCACTACTACATTCGTGTTTTGTCTTCCTAGATCTCTCTTTGTTGAAATTTCTGCATCCTCCGAGGCCTATGCCCCACCTGCAAACTGGGCACACTCTTGGGGAGGGTCCCTGTTTTAGACCCCAAGCTTGTCCTACATTGGGTACCACAAGGTGCAGTAAAGAGTGATATCCTTTCCCAGGGCCTGAGAGCCCCGCTCAAGACAGGGTGTGCAAGCTAAGATCCAGGCCACATAGGCCAGGAAGGAAGGCAACAAGGCTGCCTTTGGGTCTAATGAAAACTGCTGGAGGGAGAGAGTTCAGTGCCCAGGCTAGAGCAGCACCCTTTGTGGCTAATCTGAGAGGGTGACTCAAGATGAAGCATGTGGCCAGCAGAGGGAGTCAGGCCTACGCTGTGGCAGGGTGCACCCAGCTGCCCCTGAATCTGGGGTCTGGACGGACGCTATTGGGGTTTCTCTCCTCTTGAGGGAAAGAATCCAAAGCCTTCACCCTGGAAGGGAAGGCAGAGCACCTGGGAATGTGGGCCATGGGGAGAAGAGTGTGGCCAGTGTGGACTGGGCTGGGTGGCTCTCTAGGCCCTGGGCAGCCAGGCAGGAGCGGTGCTGTACAAAGATGCCCCGAGGGACAGTTCACTGCAGAAGCAGGGCTTTAGACTCAGCTCCCCACGGAAGTGCTCTTAGACACAGGTTCTGCTCTTCTCAGGCCAGTCCTACTCACATATACAATCAGGGGGCGGACTGTATTAGACACACACAAGGGTAGGGAGACTTAGCTCTTTCCCAGAATCAGGAGCTTTCGTGGAAGCCAGTCTGAGAAAGAAAAGCGGCCCGGAGCTGGGAAGGCCGCGAAACATTTTACAGACAGATCACATGAGATCACAGGAGTTCGGAAGTGGGTAGCTGGGCAGGTCTGGACTTGCTGTTTCCCTGCCCTGGTGTGCTCCCGCCTGCCTCAGGCCTACAGGCTTTGGCTCACTCCTTTGGAGTCTGGAAAGCCAGATCTTGGTCCAGTCACAGGGCAGCCACAGAAGAGGACGTGTAGGGGCCGCGGAAGCCTCAGGCCAAAGCTGGGCAGGGCCAGCAGGGGCCTCCGGGACAAGAGTGGGTGAGGACAGGCTTGCAGTCAGAGTCCGCCTTCCCTGGGGCTCAACTCCAGAAACTCAGGCCCTGCTGCCGGTAGCTGAGATGCTCTAGCCAAGATCTTGACCACCAGGAGACCTCAGAGGAGCCCCCCACATTCCCAAGGCCACAGCTCTAGTCATGCCCTCCACCATTTCTTTCCCAGACTTCAACTGCCTCCTCTCTGACCATCTGGACCCCCATCTGCATCCCCCCGCCGCTGCCCCAGGCCCAGACTGCAAGCTTGGAAGGAAGGAAACTGCAGGAAGGAGCAGGGGGCAGTCTGAGGCTGGAGGTCACACTACAGTGGTCACACTATAAAGCTCCAAAGGAAGAACAATTCCCTTCTACATCATGGCTGTTTTTTATTTTTATTTTCTGCCCCTAGTTTTATCCCCTCTAATTATTCTCCACAGAGTAGAAGTAGTATAATAATATATCTGGTCTTTGTTCCAGGTTCCTGGCACAGAGCTCCTAAAAACCTTGGAATTTCAGGAGTCCCTTTTTTTTTTTTTTTTTTTTTTTTTTTGCGGTATGCGGGCCTCTCACTGTTGTGGCCTCTCCTGTTGCGGAGCACAGGCTCCGGACGCACAGGCTCAGCGGCCATGGCTCACGGGCCCACCCGCTCCGCGGCATGTGGGATCCTCCCAGACCGGGGCACGAACCCGTGTCCCGTGCATCGGCAGGCGGACTCTCAACCGCCGCGCCACCAGGGAAGCCCAGGAGTCCCTTTTGAGCACCTCTGAGTTTATGCTAATGAGGTGACTTAGGGTGAGGGCCCTAGGTAGCCTCAGGATGGGGCTGGTCACCAGAAAGACCAAATGATTAGAGGGTTAGAACTTTCTGCCTCACCCGCTCACTTCCAGGAAAGGCTGGGAAGTGGCCAGTGATGAAGTTCTATACAAAGTCTTGAACAAGATTTGATAAGGTCTGGGTTGGTGAACGTGTCCACAAGTACCCCAACTCCACAGGAACAGATGCTGCTGCTGTGCTCGGGACCCTTCCAGACCTCACCCTATGTACCTCTTCATCTACCTGTTCATTTGTATCCTTTATCATTTCCTTAGAGTAAACTGGTAAAAGTAAGGCAATGTTTCCCTGAGCTTTGTGAGCCATTCTAGGAAAACTATCTCACCTGAGGAGGGGGTGAACCCCGATTTACAGTGTGTTGGCCAGAAGTACAGGTGACAACCTGGACTTGCGAATGGCCTCTGAAGTGGAAACAGTCTGGTGGGACTGAGTCCTTAACCTGTCATCTCTAGGTAGATAGTGTCAGAATCGAGTTAAATTTGTAGGACACACAGTAGGTGACCATTGAGAATTGGAGAATAGCTTGGTGGTGTCGAAAAACATTCCAGAGTAGCCCAAATGATCTTAATAAAATGGAAATGTGCCCTCTCTCTGGGATAAAGAAACTCTTATGATTCTCTCTGCTCTCCTCCCACCCTCCTTCACCTGTTACCTCATTCACTCACAGGTCACTCAACAAATATTTACTAAACATCTACTAGGGGCTAGCCCCTAACACCTATATGTTAATAAGAATTATATCAACATTGATGATTTTTCATCAAGAAAGTAGTTCTTAGGGAGCTTCATTAAGTCAGTTCAATGCCTTGATCAATTTTTTATTCACTAGAGTTAAAGTAGTTCTTAGGGAGCTTCATTAAGTCAGTTCAATGCCTTGATCAATTTTCTATTCACTAGAGTTAAACCATTTCTTCCTCTTTCTCCATTTTCATTTTATTGAAATTATTTTCATTGGGATAAATTATTTTTAAATTTTTAAGTGACTATTTGGTTTATGATCAGCTTTGGGCTCAAATCAAATCTTACAAATTAGAACTTCCATTGTTGCTGAGACTTCTTTTGTAGTAATTATTTCTACCAGAAAATATTTCCTGAGCCAACTTCAGCAGATAAATTTTATCAGGAAGATTTGATTCCTCTGTCAATTTTTAGTCAATAACATATTTTGCCAGGTGCAGTCTTAGCTGTTGCCAGTTTTGCTTTGTGTTAATTATTTCAACCAACTTAAGTTTTTTCCTGGATCATTTTGTTCCTTTACATTTTCAGTAATACTAATGAGATGTTATTTTCGTTATATAAGGCATATTTTAGCACCGCTCTGATAAAGCATTCTGAGGATCAAAGAGTAGCGTGAACACATCCTTGGGGCAAAAAGGCAGGTCAGGGCCTCCCTGGTGGCGCAGTGGTTGAGAGTCCGCCTGCCGATGCAGGGGATACGGGTTCGTGCCCCGGTCTGGGAGGATCCCATATGCCGCGGAGCGGCTGGGCCCGTGAGCCATGGCCGCTGGGCCTGCGCATCCGGAGCCTGTGCTCCGCAATGGGAGAGGCCACAACAGTGAGAGGCCCGCATACCACAAAAAAAAAAAAAAAAAAAAAAAAAAAAGGCAGGTCAAAACATCACACTCTGAACTTGGGCTGAGTACCAGGTCAGGATCTGGTGCCCGAGGTAGCCCTGCCCACTGCCCTCTGTTCCTCCGGAGCCCTAGCCCCGCCAAGATGCCTGGCAGTTGGGAAACAGCTTCTGGCTGGGGTGAGAGCAGCCACCTGCAAGAGACAGCCTCTGATTGACAGGCAAAGAGATGGGGTTCAGCCCTGATGTCCCATCCCAGGTTGGATGCAGCCTCTGCTGGGCCCCAGACTTTTCTACTCAGAAAGTATCTCAGCTGAGATTTCAGCTGAGTATCTCAACGTCAGCTGAGAGAGGAAATAGATGCTTCTTGGTGCCTCAGTCCCCCCACCCCCCAACCATTGATAAAAGGAGATATTTGAGGGCTTCCCTGGTGGCGCAGTGGTTGAGAATCTGCCTGCCAATGCAGGGGACACGGGTTCGAGCCCTGGTCTGGGAAGATCCCACATGCCGCGGAGCAACTAGCCCCATGAGCCACAATTACTGAGCCTGCGCGTCTAGAGCCCGTGCTCCGCAACAGGAGAGGCCGCGATAGTGAGAGGCCCGTGCACTGCGATGAGGAGTGGCCCTCACTTGCCGCAACTAGAGAAAGCCCTCGCACAGAAACGAAGAGCCAACACAGCCATAAATAAATAAATTAATTAATTTAAAAAAAAAGGAGATAATTGACCAGGGTCCTCTCAGTTCTGAGGCTGTGACTTGCTCACTGGCCTCCAGACTTTGGGCCTACTCCAAGGGTCCCCTCTGCCTCCTAGTTGAGGCTCTGCCTGGGAACAGCCAGGGATGGGACCGTCCACCTGGATTCAAATATGGCAAGACCAAGTATGGAGGGCAGGAGGCCACAAATGCTCTCACCTGAGATCTCTACTTCTCCTGACCCCAGGAGACCAAAGAAAGACACAGAAACGTCAACGGGGTGGGTTCTTTCTCCTGGCCTTGGCCTTACCCCACCCGTTCCCCACCCGTGGTCACTGTCTCCATGCACAGTACCACTAGGCATCAAGCAGCCAGCGACCCTTGAAACATCAGTGGGAAAATGTAAACCCAGAGAGGAAAAGAGGCCTGCCCAGGGGCGTACTGGGACATTCCCAAGGAACGTGAGTTGGTGACAGAGCCAGGCTGAGGGTGCGTGAGTTCTGGTCCCAGCCCAAAGGAGAGCCTCCTTCAGCCCTGTTCCCATGTGAGGAACTGCTGAAGTGGCCTCTTCCCAGGCCACCTCAAAGACGCCGTCTCCACCTGGCTCGGCAACAGCCAGTGAGGGGTTGAGGCCCCCAGTCCAACAGCTGTGGGGAGGCTGGCTTAGGAAGGAAGCACCCTCACCTCCTCTGAGTCAGAAGAGAGGCCCTGGAGTAATGGATGGCCACTTTGCAAGCTTGCCCTCTCTGGGCATAACCTACTCCTCTGCAAAATGGGGCTAGTGTTTGATCTCCAGCCTCCCAAAGGTGCTGTGAAGATGAAATGAAAGGCTTTGAGACATCTGTGGCCTTCCCTGGGGTGAGGTGATGCAGGAAACAGAGGTACCAGGCCTCCCGATACCTTGGACACCTTGGGGCCTAAGATGCTGTTCCAGAGGCTGACCTCTCACAGTAGGCCAGTTCCTAAAATGGTCCTAATGATCCTCTGTTACACAGGGTCTTCATACCCTGTGTAACCCCCCTCCTCCCCCGCCACTTCCTTTAGTATGAGCTGGACCTAGAGACTTGCTCCCAAGGAAGAAAATACAGCAAAACTGATGGAATGTCACATCTGTGATTACATGTGTCACATCTTATAAAAGACTGTGACTTCTTGCTTGCTAGCAGACACTCTCTCTTGATGGCTTTAGGAAGCAAGCTGCCCTAATGCGGAAGCCCACGAGGTATGGAACCGAGGGTAGCCTCTGATCAGCCATCAGTGAGGAATGGAGGCCCTCAGTCCAGCAGCCCGTGAGGAACAGAATCCCACCAACAACCACATGAGTGAGTTTGAAAGCTCACTCCCCCAGATGAAACTTCAGACGAGCCCCGGCCAGCGTGTTGATCATCGTCTGTGAGAGACCCTGAGCAGAGGACCCAGCTAAGCTGTACCTGGACTCCTGACCCACGGATGCTGTGAGATTAAAAAATGGGTGTTGCTTTAAGCTGCTAAATTGTGAAATAATGTTACACAGCAAGACATAACTAATACACCACCACACTGGCGTACACACACAGGACAGTAGGGACCTCTCTTCAGGCCAGAGAGACAGAGCCTGTGGACAGATCTCTGCCCTACGACCCCCGCTGCTGTGAGCTTCCTTCTGGAGACCCATCCTTGCTGTGCAGTGTTGTAAGGAGAGGACAGGCTCCCTGCTCTCCACTGGGCAGACCCGGAAAGTGGGTGGAGCTGACCCACTTCCTCGTGGAGCCATCACCCTGGGTACTCTCCAAAGAACAGTCCTGCCAGAGCTCTGAACCCCAGGCATGTCTGGAGCAAACGTTCCAAAGCACACCCGCATCCGCTTTCTCCCTTGCTCCTCCTAAAACCCTAGGAAGGGTGGGGAGACCGCACCAACCATCTCTAAGACCAACAAGAGATGTGCTGGGTGAAGGCTCAACAGACCTGAAAGGTGTTCGTGATCATACCCATTTTACCAGTAAGATTTACTGTTCAGCTCGCTATCTAGAATTATTCAGTGGCCGAGGAGGGATGTGAACCCAGGCTGTCTGACTCAAAGCCCGAGCCGGTTCCACTTGTTTTACAAATGGGAAAACTGAGAAACAGAGAGTTTAAGAATTCATGATGGCACCCACAGGCAGCACCCCCCCCCCACCTCGCCCCGCCCCAAATCCTTCCTGGACAATCTGTCACCAAGGGATCAGGAATTGGAGTTTTTAAAGATTCAAGGGGGAGGAAAGACAGGATGGAGCAGGTGCTCGTGGGAGCCATCGGAGCCCAGACCGGAGCTGCTCCCACTAACCCGAGAAGAACCGGCCTCCCTCCCCTTCTCTATCAAGTCATTGTGCCAACCAGCAAAGTTGAATTATTAAAACTCCCTTCTGGGGTACCACATGGATTTTTCTCCACTGAGACTCAGAGCAGAGGGGTGGCCCCTCCTACCACACAATATTAAAATGTCAGGAGTTTAAGGCTTGTGTTGGTTGAGTCATAAGTTATCAGCACCCAGTGAGGGCCGACAGAATGCCTCCCTTAAATTATTAAGCAGAAAGCGTCAGACTGTAATATTTTGCTAAACCAAAGTACAGACACAGACAAAGATGTCATTTCAATATTTGAAACCAGCAAGTTTAATTTAAAATAAGAGCAAACCAATAAGCTCAGAACATAGCGGCGTATGAGAGGAAAATTATACTGAGAGAGGGAAAAAAGTGGAAGGACTTAAGAAATTTATAAAAGTAATCTCCAAGTGGAAATTAGAAATCAAGGCCTAGAAACAGAATAACACAAAAGAAATATTACTGTCCACTTTCTAAATCAATATAACACTGCTCCACGCTGGAATTACCATGGTAACTCAAGTAAAAAGAATCAAGCAATTCTTATTATTTCAAAATAAAATCACAGCCTGAAGCCTGGGTTTTATTACAACCACTGATAGATCGCTGGCTTGTATTTATCTGAAATATTGCTTTTCAATCAGCTGGTTTATGAATGTACACGGGCCTCTCACCAGCCCACCTACTGCCCTGCTTTGAGGCAAGGGGCTAACCAATGAATTGATTCTCGCCTGGCTGCATCTGCATGTATGTCCAGGTTTCAATCAGCTCTGGGAACCACGGAGCTTCACGCCCCTTCTAACCGATGGGTGGCTTTGCAGGACAGAGGAAAAGCCAGAGAAGGCAGCAGGGACTGACCTCACTGTGGTCCCCCTCCAGGCTCGCCCATGGAGGAATGGGCCAGGGCTCTGATGTCAGCCCCCAGCAAGTGCCCCAACAGCAAGCCTCCCTCACCCCCACCCCAAGTCATCCTCTTGCTGGCTCCACCCCTCTCCCATGAGCTCCCCCTACCCCGAGTGTCCTTCTCCCCCATCCCCAAGGCTGCCAGCCACAACGGGGGAGCTGGGAGCCGGCAGAGCACAGAGGAGAGCAGATGGCCTGGGTTCCCAGCCCAGCCCTGGACTTGCGAGTTGTGAGACCTGCACACGGCACCACATCTCTACCTCTTCCCCTATCCACTCCCTTTGCAATGTGACTTTTCACCTCCTTCCTTCAAGGATAGAATCTGTTTCCCCAACCCTTGAACTTGGGCTGGGCTTGTGATTTATTTTGGCCAACAGAATGTAAAGTGACAACATCCCAGAGCCAAGCCTAGGTCTCAAGAAGACTTGCGTCCATTCTCTCTCCTGGACCTGCCTCCAGCCTGAGAACAATCTGGAAAAGCCTGCTGGATGATGAGGGACAGTCTCGTTACCCCCAGCATCCAGTTTGATCAGCCATCTCCCAGGTATGAGTGAGTCTAGTCGAGACCCGAAAAACCGCTTAGCCAAGCCCAGCCTACATCACTGACCCACAGGTTCGAAAGCTCAATAGATGCTTGTTGTTTTGAGCCTCTGAGTTTTGGGGTGGTTATGTAGCAATAACTAACTGATACACATGCACAGTACAATGCTCACTTTTAACTAAGGGTTCACTGAAACAAGAATTGTTGTGTAAAGACTGAGAGGCCGAAGCCAAAGAGATCATCCGGTAGCTGTGTAGAGAGCACTGTCACTTCACATAGGCATGAGGCTTCCAGGCCTATCAAGTGTGTACATGGACATGAGGTGTCAGTTAGGTGTTGCTCCCATTGTAGGGATGTGAAAACTGAGGCTCAGGAAGTTGTCTGAAGTCACATAGTAGTCAGCTGGGACTAGAAGCCAGGTCTCCTGACTCATGCTAGCAGGCTACACCTGAAGACAGTAGGCCATTCAAGAAAGCCCACTTAGGAAGGGGCCGGAGGTAGAGCTAGGGGCCCAATCTGACCCGGTAGGCCTGCACTCTGGGGCATCTGCCTCGGCTTCCTGGACCAGCCTGCTTACTCTTCTCTACCATCTGCTTTTAATTTGCCCCCAGTTATGTCAGCCACTGTAGGCTCCTGCCTTAGCCAGAACACAAAATAAACATACTCCAACCACTGAGAGATGAGCTTCTTGCTACGTTGGGTGGATGTGACTCTGAGCAGGACCTGGAATGATCTGTAAGAGGCTTTGACCGCCTGTAGGCTCCTACGAGGCCAATCAAAGGGGAGAGGATGTGGCAAGGGGACAACATGAGCAATGGTATAGAGGCAAATGCCAGGTCTGCATGGGACACAAAACTAGAGTGGACATATCAGACCTGCCCAGCTTAGTGTGGCAGCAGGTCTCAGGCAGAATGTCAGGGTAGCAGAGGCTGGGTCCTCTGAGAGGAGGTAGATGGGATGGGAGAAGGGTGGTGGCAGATCAGAAAGAGCTGGGTGCAGAGTCCCGGATGAATGCAATCCAGCGGTGTGCGGACAGATCGCTCACAACTGATTCTCTGGGGAAAAAACCCTTGATCTGTAGTGTGTGCCAATTTCCGTGGTGTTCATACTTCCACCATGGCTGATGTCAAGCTACCCATGTGATATCACTGAACTCAGAGCTGGGAAGAGATGTGCAAAATCAGCTCTTGCAAGCCAGTGCAAGTTGACTCCCCTGGTGTAGTCCTATCTTGAGTACAGACCTACCAGGAAAACTCACTCTAGCAGCACCACGAAAAGTTCAGCCTGAGGGGGGAAGGATGCCCTGTGTGCCTCAATGTCTTTCAACTTCAGGTAGGGCAGGCAGGCAGCAAGGGCTACAGGCCACATGCACCTCTGGGGCTTCTCCAGTCTGTGAAGGCTCAGGCCACGTTAGCAACCATCAACGCCTGCCAGGAGGACCTACATCTGAGGACAGAACCATGTGCCCTGGGCTGTCCGTAGGGCCATGAGTAGGATGCCCAGACACATGGCCTTGGTCCAACTGACATTTCTCCTCATCGGAGATTTCTACCATTCAGCCTTATCATGTTTTGGGTACAGGCAGAGGGCATGGAAGCCGGGCATGGAACACTGAAAGATGCAGAAGCTCTGGGCTCTAACTCCCTACATAACCCTGGGCAACTCTCTTGCCCACTTTGAGCCTCAACCATGCCCATATAAATGGAAGGGCTTGCAAAGAGTGATTTTGGAGCCCTCTTCCCATGGTGCTACCCGCCTTGGAAATCTGGAGAGTGGTTGAGTAGTGATTCTACCCTGCTTCCTGGACAGTGATGACTGATGGCCATGATGGATAAACTAGAAGAAGGAGGGTTAGGACCCAGTGCCTGGCAGTGAGCAAGGCACTGAACTGGGCACAGGACTATTTCAGATCATACTGTGGCTGTGTAGAGAGCACTGTCACTTCACACACACATGGGGCTTCCTGGTTTATCAAGGGTGTACATGGACATTATCTCATTTAGTCCTGTCGACAATCATGCCGGTTAGATGTGGTTGTTCTCACTGTAGAGAGGAGAAGGTACGGAGGCAAAGCACTCTCAGCACTGGGTGGGCACAGAACACAGGACTACAGTGGATGTGCTGGACCCGCACAGTTTAGCACTGCAGTAGCTAAACCAGTCCCAGTCCCATGGTACTTGCCACACTGGGGTACCCAGGTCCTTTGTTCTACTTTGCTCCCCAACTCCTTCCAAACTTCCTCATGTGTCTGATCGGGGTTCCTGGGAGGCCCTCTGGCCCCTGGAGATGGACCCCAACTACAGCTTTGGCCTCCTGGCTACATGCGGGCAGCTCTGCCCCGTGTCGATGCAGCTCTGGAGGGGGCCTGCACCTGCTGAGAACCCCAGCCTGGCTTGGGTCACTCCCCCATCAGCCTCTCCACCTCTGTCTTCTGCTCAGAAGGCCCAGCCAGGACTACTTCCCAGGTCCAGCAGCCTTGCTTGCCCCAGCAGCGCAGCTGCACTGAGGCTAAACCTCGTGTCTCCTTCGGCCACAGAAGGTCGGCCGCCAATGCTTGCTGGCAATCATCCATCTGTTCCAAGGGGGAGAGACCAAAATAGACCTCCCCTCGGTCCTACTCTCAGATAGGGCCTGCTGAGTGGTTCCTTAAATGGAAGTGGGTGGGGCAGCCGCCCCATCTGACTCTGGGACCTGGAGTTGGGTAGGAAATCAATTCTCAGGAGGGATGAGAGGCAGGCCCCGGCTCTAGAAAAATGAACATTTCCATGTGCTAAAAGCATCATTGTGGGACGAGAGAGAGAGAGAGAGAGAGAGAGAGAGAGAGAGAGAGAGAGGCAGTTCAAGTGAGTGGCCAGGCCAGCACTGAGCCCCGGCATGGAAAGGGTGAAGCTTTTAGGCGAGCAGCGGCCAGTGATCTCAGCTTCCCCCAGTCCTAATGCTCCCAAAAGGCTCTCTCCCACTCCCTGTAATTGGGCATCAGTAGTTAATGCAGTATTGACTGCATTACACGCTCCCGTGCCTCCCCTTGCTAATGCCAATTGCATCACCTTGTACAGTCACTGGCTTGCTTAGCCAATAGCCGTTAAAAGCAATCCAAATCATGAATCATCTGGGAAACTTTTAGCAAGACACTGCCACCCGAGGAGACAATTTACAGTTGAGTTAATCTGGGTACATTAGCGAGACACGGATTCTGGACGACAGACCAATTTATGTTGTTTCCCTGGCCCCCCCCCCCCGCCTTAGTTCTCTGCGTGGGCAGATGAATGGAAGAGCAGGGAACAGACAGAAGCACCTCCTTTTTCACCCCAGGCTCTGGGAGCGGGTTGGGGAGACCCATCTTTACAGGCTCCCTGCCTGGCTGAGTTTAGGCAGGAAGGGGACATGGCTATACGTGCTGCTCAGGTTTTGTGATGCCTTGTTTCCCTGTAGTGAGGAGGTGGCTGCCGCCCGGGCTGTCCTGGTAGGTGCAGATGGAGACCTTCCTCTTCTAGGCATACAGTGGGTGCCAGGCCTGGTCCCTACCCTGCCAGCCTCACAAGGCCTTTACCAGTCCTCAGCAGGCAGCAGTGTCCACTGGGCTCTGCCGTCCTGCTGATGGGCTGGGATCTGTAGTGTGGAACAGCATCAGGGCCCACTCCCTGCCTTCCCCCCAGGGCTGCGGAGGTCCTGGCCACAGGAGAGGCCGCCAGTACCCTCTGTGGTCCAGAGCATGACGGGACATTCTGGGAGGTCCTGCTGGTCAGGACCCAAGCACAGCTGAGAGCCTGCCCTCGTGGATGAAACGAGTCAGCTGTGGACGCTGCACTCATGGTAGTCACTAACTACTGAAGATGCACTGTCTGGTCCTCCTCAGCCCAACTCCAATATCTTTAGGTGTTTTTAACTTATTAAAAATGCCCTAGGAATTATGTCTGATGTTTAGTTCCACAGCCTGCCTGCTGCTTCCTGTGGTCACTCCAGCCCTCCTGCTGGGCCTCTGCAGAGGCAGCTTACACCCGGACCTGTCCTTCTGCAGCATGCACATGGGGACACCCCTTGGGGGTGCCCTTGGCATCCTCCCCTGTCCCTCACAACCCAAGGCTCTCACAGTTCTTGGGGCTGCTCAGACCCTCTGCTGCCTGCCCCTGCTCAAGGGCCTTTTCTCCTACAGCCTGAGGGCTAATTTGACTCTCAGGACGCAAGGCTGTACTCCCCTTGCACCCCTGGGGCTGTAAGCCTCCTCGGAAAGCCCACAGCCTGGTGCCAGCCCAAGAGCAGGTGCCAGGGGAAGAAGGGCTGTTTCTCCAGGAAAGTTGGAGCTGGGCTTCCGTTGCTGACAGGCAGGCCCGACGACATGTAGAAAGGCAGGACCCTGAGTTCCAGTAAAGTGGAGCTGCCTAGGCCAAGAGCAAGCATCCAAATGAAAGCAATTAATCTTAAAACCTGAAGTTTAACCGTTTGCAAAACAGATCTCTCCTCTCCTCTGTGGTGGCCCTTCACTGCTCGACCTAATGGATTACTTTATTAATAATGCACTGTGCTTAAAAGCAAAAAAAAAAAAAATTTTTTTTTCTGACGATTCAATACTTCAGAAAGTCTCTTAAACCCGTTGCTACGGCAAAGCGATTGATATTTTATTATCTTTCAGAAGTGCAACATGAAAGCCCTGCAGCCCAGCAGAGCAAGAGCTTTGGTCCTCAGCAGCTGGCGGACCTGACTTCAACCAGAGGAGCCCCGGCCTCTTCCGACAAGATGCTGTCAGGTGGAGAAAAGGCATTGGGGGTGGTTAATAGGAGCCTGAGTTCACGCTGCAGCCAGACAAAGGGTGCAGTCCGCAGCCCTGAGGAACACACCCCTTGGGGGCCCTGGGGACCAGTGCTGACTCCAGCCCAGACGGCCACCTGCTGGGAGGGCATAAGTGCAAGGAAGGATTTAGGCAGAAGGTGTGGGGGGAGGGGGAGTATATCCAGAGCCTTTCTCCCTCCCCCAACTGAAGGTACCACCTTCAAGGTTTCCTGGAACCAGGAGATGCTAGACTCCAATGGGGAGCGGAGGGTGGATTTTATGAGCAGAAAGGTTGCTTTTGGAAGACAGCTCTAGGCTGAGCAGGACAAGAATCAAATGGCTCCTCAGGACCTAAGCCAGCCTTCTTCCTTGTGCTGTGATGTGTCCCAGAGCTCAGTGACATCAACAGTACAAAGCACCATATGGTTTGGACTGGACAGGGTGGGGGACTTGCGGGGCAGTGCGAGCTCTCCTCTACAGGTCTGGTGAAGACTAGGGAAAATACATATGCCCAGGGTGTAGGCAGGAGATGGGCTAAAATGACCTCCAGAGAGCCATTCCCATTCAGTGCTCATCTGGAAACCTTTAGTATCACAAAGCCCGGGGCACTCTGGGTGCCTGCACAGAGTGCAAGACCCGAGGTGGTGCTGGTGGCGGCGTCTTATTGGCGGGAGACCAGTCTCCCTGCCTGAGGCCGCCCACGTATAGGGCCTGGGTCTTCTGGATTTCTGGCTTGGGCCTGGGGAGCCAAGCATGCTAAACAATCTCGGCTAAAGACATACCCTGATTTCCACAGTGGGAATTCCTCCAAACACCAAGGAAGGACCCTCTGCACTGGCTCCTCATTCTACCAAGAGGGAAAGTGAAGAGATGGGCATGACTGGTCCGAGATTACACAGGGAGTTAGTGGAGAAAGGAGCTAAATCAAGGTCTCCTCCCTACTTATCTGGCCTGACCCCAGACCCCTTCTTCTCTTTTTCAATCTGTACACAACTGCACCAGCCCAGCCCTCTGATGGCCCACATGGGGCTCCAGGGGAGGGGTCCATGAAGAGAGAAAAGCATGCAGGAGATGAATGTCACACCCCAGCCAGACCCTGGACAATGGATTCTTTTGGCCAGAGCATTTAGTTCCCCCTCCCTCTCTTTCCACACTCACACTGAGAAATGGCCTTGCGGGCCACAGGGCTCCGGCACATGCCACCCCCAGGCCAGATATTTTAAATGTCCCTCCCTGCTGGAGGTCTCAGAAGGTGGGAGCAGAGGTTAGGGGCATCAGCACATGGTGGCAGCAAAGTGAACATCCTGTGTGAACTTAAGTCACTTAACTGCAGATTTTCACCAAGTGACCATGTCAGTAACACCACTGACCTGGAGGGCAAGAGGGCACAGACCTCTACTACTCACTAGTAGAGGTCAGAAGATGTCACTCTAAGAGGATTTCCGCTGACTCACAGAAAACCCACTTTCTCAGTTCCTTACCAGTAGAACCCAGGTGATGGCGTGGGTGCTAACAATTACATTCACATCTTCCTCCCGACAACACTAACAAACTTAACAAACCAGGTAACCCTCACCTACAGGGCAGGAGGGCCTGGGACAGCCAGGGAACGGCCACTCTTGACCCTGAGGGCTGCCCTTGGGTCACAGGGCACCCCTGGTTTTACCCTCAAGGGGACTGGGTTCTCCAACCTCTCCTGCACATACCAGGACAATTACTGCAGGGCACTCCCAGTCAGGAAGGCTTTGGGGTGTGTGGGACCACCATGGGTCCCTCTGTTCTGACCTCTCGGGCGCAGCGAGGCTCCTGACCAGGACAAGTCCATGCCGCTCCGGCACTCGTGCTACTGGCCACGAGCGGGACACTTTCTTCCTCTGGGCCAAACTCCTGCCTCCGATTTCCAGAGACAGGGAGACAGTGGGAATCACAGGAGGCAACCCTTTTTCTCACCGAGCTTTCGGGCAGCTGTCTCCCCGAGGGTCTGGCCGGCCTTTCCCCTCGCCTGCCGGGCACCCGGCGGCCACCGTCTTTCCGCGCGCCCGCTCGCTGCAAGCTCTGGAGTCCGATTTCCCGAAGCCACTGATTTGCTCGGCGCTCAGCGCCTCTCGGGTTACGCGGGCGGCGCGAGGCTGATGGCTGCGGTGAGAGGAGCAGCCGCAAAGACGAAAACGCTCTACGTGAACCGCCGCTGCGCCGAGATCGGAGGGCAGCCGGAGCCTCCACGCGGCCCCGCAGAGCATCACACGGCCGGCGCACAGCTCGCCCTCCCGCGGTTCGGTCCGGCCTGTCCCGGCCCTGGGGCCGCGCAGCCCGGGGCTCCCTCATCTCCCCACGCCAGTCCCACTCGGTCCTCCCCCCGCCCCAGGCTCCAGCCCCAGCCCCCTGCGGACCGCCAGCCCGGCAAGCCCGGCACAGCCCGGCGTGCGCGCGCCGGTGTTCTGGCGTGTGTGTTCCCGCGCGCCGCGGCGGGGGGCGCGGGTGTGCGGGGTGTCGGGACCCCCGCCCGCCACCTACCGTCCTCCTTGTCCAGCACCATCATCTCGGGCGCTCCGTGTCCAGCCGCAGCTCGGCTCGGCCGGGAGAAGGGCGCCGGCTCCGGGCGCGCTTCGGCGGGGCGGCCGGTCCTCGGGCAGCGAGCGGGCTCTAATTACCCGCTTGCCCGGCTCTTAACCTAGATTGCACTCAGCTAGAATTACATTCAGGAGTGAAGCACTTCGCAGATACAAAAGCAGTCTCACCTACTTTTGTGCCTCAGAATTGCAAGGAACTATGAACTGCAATTTAGAGAGAGAGAGGGAGAGGGAGAGAGAAGGGGGAAGAGAGGATCAGAGCCGTTTCTTTGATTCTCACCTTCTAAATGGCTCAATTTGCCCAGTATAATCTGTCTTAATGTAATTGCATTTGATAGCTCATAACCCTGGCTCTGGCAACGACACAGCTTTCAGCCTCATAAAGTGTTTTCCCCTCGGATTTAATCTGAATCTCAATCTAAAATTATATTCAAAGAGATGGGGGAATCTCGGCGGCCGTCTCCCGCTGCCTTTCTCCCTCAATGTATGAGGTTTGCACTCCTGCTACTGAATAAATGCACACATTTCCCGAGGCCCCCCTCCCTCCCGGGTTAATGGGGAGTGGAGACGCGCGTCTGCCCGGCTCCGCAGCGCCGCCTGGAGGCCTGTCGGCCCCTACTCGGCGTGTGGCTCTGCTCAGGACCCAGGGTCCTCATCCCCAGTAAACTGCCTGGTGGACCACACCTGTCTGTCACTCCCACCCCTCAGCCTTGATTTTGCCCCCCTCCCACGGGGCAATCTTTCTCTGACCTTGTGCCCTCCCTTCCTACTTCCTCTGCTCGAGGTTTCTGGTTGCTTCCTGGATTGTTTGGCAAAATTAACCCTCTGCAGGGCACAAAGTTTCCCACTGTGTGTCCTACAGCACCACCTTTACCCCAGAAGCCCCTCCCAAGAGCATCCTGATTCCATAGAGAATGGGATCCTGTCTCAACTTCTCTCTGAGCAAGCACAGCATGGTCTTAAAGGTTTTTTTCATTCCACAACTATTTATTGAGCATATACTATGCACCAAGCACTATTTTAACGCCCTGGGGATATAGCAGTGAAAACAAAGATGCCTGCTATTGCAGAGTTGACAATTCTTGCTCTGTAACTCAGGAGGCAGGAAGGGAGACAGTGTTCATCTCCTCTCCCTCTGAACCCTGCTTCTTTCCCAGAGCCCTGGGTCTGGTGCCCAGGCTGCCTACTCCAGGAAGGCCACTCTTCAATATCGAGCATTATTTTCTTGACAGTACAGAGTTCCAGGATGGCATGAAAATCTTAATG
Organism: Mesoplodon mirus; assembly: GCF_964341445.2. Lineage (NCBI taxonomy): Eukaryota > Metazoa > Chordata > Mammalia > Artiodactyla > Ziphiidae > Mesoplodon > Mesoplodon mirus. The sequence goes on from NC_138983.1 coordinate 61,098,255, forward strand.
GCTTTTCTCCAGACAGATGTGTCAGAGGCTCATCCCCGCAGTCACTTCTGAGGACTAGACCCAGGCAAGGAGAAGGAAGCTAGAGTCCCTGGAGGGGCAAAGGGCCACCAGTTGAGACTTCATCCCATCTCTGCCTATTACCAACAGTGGACCTTAGCAAGTCATTTTCTCTCCCCAGGCCTCAGTTTCCCTGTTTGTGAAGTGGGAGACCTGTTCTGCTACTCCAAGGTTGCTGTGGGGATCAGAGGAGATAATGCATGTGAATGTGCTTTGTGAACTGTGGCACCCCAGACAATGGAAGGGGACATAGTTGGTACAAAGGAGACTTGGAGGCCAGGTCATGCCCCTTAAGCCGTGGGAGGCCCCAGTGCAGGGTGCCTGACTGGGGAGGGGGATGGGGGAGTGGTGCTGCAGCCTATGGTCCTCTATTGTAGGCAGGAAAGTCAAGCTTTGAGAAAACAGAACAGAGGCTGCTTCTAATGAGCTGCTTCATCCGCAGCTCAGAGAGTTTCGCTTTCCCCTTCATCTTGAATACTTAATCCTAATAGTCCTTGAGTATATTTGATGTTAAATATATCATTTTGCTCAGACTCACCATCCCTCAGGACTGTGAGCTTGATCTCTCCCCTGTCACTGCAGTTGAACAGTACCCTGAGGGTCTGAGGGAGGCTTTGGCACTGCTGCCGCCGGCACATTTAGTGCCAGCCCCTCACCCCAGCCTGAGTGAGGGGGCCAGACAGTGTAGCAAGCACAGGGCCTGACAGGCTGGCAAGGGGTAGCTTCTTGCTGTAGACACCTCTGTGCTACCTGGAGGTATTCACTCCACAAGGGCTGCAGCCCTACTCCTGACCTCCAGGGCTGCTTCTCCTGACTTTCAGGGTCTGGCCCTGACCCACAAACCTGGACTCCATTATCTGGGGCCACTTGCTCACTCTTTCATCCATGTGTTGTGCTCAGGACTCCGTCCCAACACCAGCTCTCCCCAGCCCCCAGGGTGCCCAGTTAGCAGCCACACAGCCAGCCTCCCTCTAGGGAGTCAGGCGCCTTGCATGCCACCCCAGGGACTGGTGCAGCCTTGGGGTACTGAGCAGGGGATCGGTGCCGTGTGTGAAGGGCTGGCTGCTTGTGCCCACAGACAGCTCTCTCTGCAGCCCCAGTGGTGAGCACTGAGTTCCCACACTCATCTGGAGAAGTGCCTCTGCAGAGGCCTTCTGCTTCACAGAGCTACCCAGCAAGCCTTGGACAGTTTGGGTGGCTTGAGCTCCCAGCCAGGAAGAGGCGTGCTGGGTTTACAAACCCAGACATGAGCCTGGTTCGTCCAGTGGCCTCCCTCTCAGCTTATGGGTAATTGCTGTGCAGGCAGGTAACTCCCGCGCCCATGCTCACTCCAAGCCTCCAGGTCCAGGGGCACGCCCACAACACCAGGGTGCAGTCCTTGGATCCCCTGGGGCTGGGGGAGGTTGTCTGCACCTGACACATTCCACAGGTGATGAGCATGTACTCTCACTTCCATACTGCCAAGAGTGCTCCAAAATGCCCTTGAAATGCCTCTGGGGACGGCAGGGGGAGGCCAGTTGATCAGTCCCCTAGATTACAGTGAGGGAAGAGGGGGTGTTCCTGGCTGCTTTACAAAGTTCTGGGCAGGTCCTAGCAGTTTGTCGTTGTACCTGACAGTAAAGTCCTGAGGAAGGATTCCTGCATCGGGGTTGGGGGTTGGGGGGGAGGTTGGAGACTTGGTGCCCGAGGGCCCAGGCAGACCAGATATTCCAGAACTCTTCAGTAGAGCCTGTCAGATGTGCCTCAGCCTGAGGGCCCTGCTCTCAACACAGTGCAGCTGTCTCCAAGATGGGGTTACAAGCTGGCCTCACAGGTGACACTCAAAGGGGTATTTGGAGTGACAAAGGCCATTTCCCTGTGACCGCCACAGTTGACAGGACAGGGTGAATCTACAGACTTTGCAGAACAATCAGGATGCCTGCTGGCCAAGTTCAGATGCCCTGCCCTGCCCTGTCCCCTACTCACACAAAAGCAGCCCACGCACAGAGATTTGCAACCAGCTAGAGTGGAGAAGTACATCGTTGGCAAACTTTTCCTCTTTTGGTTTCTGGAAGCCCTGGACAGGCTTTCTAGGAAGCTGCAGTTATAACTTATTAGGCTTTGTGGGTGCCTAGGCAGAATCTGCACTCCAGAAAACAAGTCTCCTCACTCACTTGATGAAGTCCAATCCACCCCTGCACAACAGCACAGAGAAGGTTGTCGATATAGGCTGTCGACCAAATGTCCTAGTTTGCCCTGGGACTGAGGGGTTTCCAGGATCCAGGACTGTCAGTGATAAAACAGGGATGGTCCTGGGCAAACCAGGACAGTTAATCACCCTAGTGGGATGTGGTAGGGTGGGACAAGGGACTAGTGGGGCCGGAGAGAAAGGCCAGGCAGCCAGACCCTTCCCTGCAGACCAGCAGCTGCCTCCCAACCCCAAATTTCCCAGCCTCCTGCCTCAGGGCTCCATCTCCTGGGCACCAAAGAACTGCCCTAGCAACTGGCAATGCTCCTTGGGCCAGCAGCACTGTGAGTCCTCCTGAGAGACTGGCAGTTAGAATGGGAAGGGTGTGAGTTGGATCCAGGGGTGGTCCAGATTTTGGGAGAGCCAAGCTTCCTTATGCAACTGGGGAGGGGGGGTGGTTAAGAAAGGAACAGTAGATCACTAATACAAATTACAACAGAAGGACTCTGAAGCTTAACATTCATTAGCTTCAAGGTGAATCCGGCCCTGATATCTTGGATATATGGCTCATCCACGGGCCCTAGCCAGCGGAGCACCTCCCACTGGACTGGGGGAGCTGATGGTGAGCGTCCTCCCCAGCCCTGCCAGGGGTGAAGCAATGTCACCCATCCCGCAGCTATGAAGTTCCAGACCTGAGGGACCCCAGGACAGTGCCGGGTTCTCTGGGCATCCCCCTGGGGGAGCCGTTCCGCAGTTGGTGCAGAAGGGGTCGGGCGTGCAGATACCCAAGTGGAAGGTGGGGAGACTGGGGCCAGCGGGCACTGCGGGGAAGCCCGCGGCGCGGATCGGAGAGGCGCTCCTGTGTCTGCGAGGCGACAAGAGCCAGTGAGAAAGTTCCCGGCCCGAGCGTGCGGGGCTGGCGGGCTCGTGGTGGCCCGTGTGACTTCCTAATCCCCCGAGAAGCCTCGGGGGCTGAGCCCGGCACCCCGACACACACCCGCGCGCACCTCCACCGCCCGGCTTCCGGGAAGCAGCCCAGCGGCCCGAGGCAGCCGGGAGCCGGGGACGCTGCCGCCGCGCCGGGTGGCCTCGGCCGGGCCCGCGCCGCCGCCCCCACCCTGCGGCCCGCGGGTCCCCGGGTACCTACCGTCCTCCTGGTCCAACACCATGGTTCCCCCCCCGGGCCGAGGACGCGGAGGGGCGGGCGGCTCGGACTCCGCCGCCGCCCGCCTGCGCTGCTCCAGTCGGCCCCGCGCGGGCTCCGCGCCCGGCTAGCGCTGCCGCGGACGGGGGCGGACGGACGGGGGCGGACGGACGGGCGCCGGGAGCTGAGTCCAGCGGACAGGGAGCTCGCGCGGGCGGGCGCAACCCGGGGGCGGGGCGGGGCGGGGCTGGGGCGCGTCCGCCGGGCCGGGATCGCCGAGCCGATCCGGCAGCCGCTGCCCGAGCCGGGCCACCGCCGCCGCCGCCGCCGCGCGCCCTTCTCTGCGCGCTGACAGCGCTCGCGCAGCCGAGTGAAGCCTGCGTTTCCCAGGGCCCCTCAGATTCCCCTGTTAATTAAATCAATTCATTATGCTCAGATCTGATTAGCGGCCCTTCCCCCCTTTGAATCAATTATTCAATACACAAACATAATTGCTTGGGCCAGAGGTGCACGCCATTAGCTTATTTAACTCCAAGGACACTAATTACCCGCAGGGCACGGGAACTTTTCTCATTAATTCTGACAAAACACAAAAGCACAGCCAGAGTGTGTGCGTGTGAGGGACTCTGTGTGTGTGTGTGTGTGTGTGTGTGTGTGTGTGATCACATGCCGGAGTGTGGGCTGTGTGGGGTGGTGAGCCACTGTGTGAGCTTCAGCTGGGACTTGGGGGTGGCGGAATGTGTGTGATTTCGGGTGGGAGTGTGTGGGGTGTCGTTTTGAGTCTGTGACCCTGTCCTTGTGAGTGTGGGACTCCACGTGTGCGACTGTGAGTGCATCGGGCTGGGTGTGGCTCTGAGTCTGGGGACTGAGGGCGAGAGTCCCTGCTCCAGCGCAGGAATGTATGAGATTGTGCGGGTGCTTCTGTGTGTGGCTGTGAATGTGACTCCCTGGATACTGTGGTAGACACCCATCCCCTTTCCTTTTCGCCTAATTGCCTGGCCATTGCCCACTGCACGCTCAAACACACAAGGGCAAGTGCAGACCACACAAGAGAAACCGGAAGAATCAGGAGGCGGTGCCCAGGCTGGGGCAGTGTCCCCCTCTCTCCATCACCGGTTTGTGCACCGACTGGACTATGCTCCCCCTCCCCCCAGTTATAAACCTCAGGTTCCCATCATCCCCTTCCCTTGCCCACTCACTGCACATCCCTATACTTCCCCCATTCTCCAGCGTTTATTCCAAAGCCCTCCTGAGTCCCAGCTCGCCCCCTCCCATTTCCACAAGTGCTTGATATCTAGGCACACCCCCCACCCAACTCCACAGACCTTACTTCTTTGCCTCCTGTTTGTAAGGCTGAACGGAGGGTGTGCCTATGGTCGACCAACTTCTCCACATTTTACCTCCCAGGAAATCTCTATTGAGAGAGAGCCAGTGAGAGAGCCCACAGAGGCAGGGACACAGAGGGTAATTGATTCCCCCAAATTAGGTTTCTGCTTTCTAAAGACCCGTATTGTTCCTGTTCTCAATGTGCACAGAGGTATTGAAGATTTCCTTTTTGTTTCCTCGGGCAATGAATGAGCTTAATCCATTTGGCTTTATAAATCAGGAAACTAATATTCGCTCCTTCCAGAGCCGCTTTTTAAAAAATTTAATTGGTGGGGGAGGCACAGCTTGTCACCCTTATGCTGTCCCCAAGCCCCCACTTATCAAAACACATTCTGATTGAGGGGTGGAGAGAGGCCTGGGGGGAAGGGAGGGCTCACCCCGATTCCTCCTGCCCTCCTCCATCCTTGCCCATGGACCCACACAGTTCATATTGGGAAAAGTTTGTGAAATGATTGAGTTAATTATATTCAATTCAGTAAAGAAAAGCGGACTGTTCAGAGGTGCTCTTCAGGACGATCTCCCGCAACTGCTGTTCTCAGTCTCCCATGAGCACTGAACACAGCCAGGCCATGACGAGGTCTGGCAAATCCTCCTCCTCACCATCCGGCACAAGCTGCTAGAGTCATCTTCCTGGTGCCAAGACCTGACCCTGCTACTCTCCTGCTCAAAAAGCTTCGATGGCTCCCCTTTGTCCATAAGACAAAGCCCTAACTACTTATCATATCATTTCAGGCCCTTCGGGAGATCTGGGGAAGCCTCTGTAACAACCACGGCCCTTCACTTCAATTCAATTGCTATCTATTGATCTCCAACAACAATCTCACACTCCGGCCCCTCTGGACTGCTTTACTGTAATTGAACACACCCTGCAGGTTCTTGCTCTAGTGATTCTTCTCATGGCATCCCTCTGCTTAGAAAGCCCTTGCCCACCTCTCAAAGCCCTCTAAGGAAATATCTCCCCTACGTTTCTCTAAGTGTCTCTATGTGAAGTCTGGATTACTGAGTGCTATGTGGATTATTCCATTGAGCCCTGGAGTATAAGGTCAGCCCTTGAGGGCATAGTTTCAGCTCTCCTCTGGAGTGGAAGGACAGATATCATATGAAGAGTCTACACTGGGTCACTGGAGAAGATGGGAGCTGCAGAAGCAGGGGAGGGATTCAGATATAAGCATGGAGGCTCAGAAGGAGAGAACCTTGGGTACCATCTTTCCTCCCTCCCCAGGATCTCAGATGGCATGGGACCAGAGCCCAGGTGCATGCTTCCTCTGGATCTAATATTTGGATCTCCATGCTTCTCTGTGTTGCTGGGCATGGCCACTGCCTGGATTGGTGCCGGCTGTTCCTGGCACTAGGGCATCTGGCCAACAGGACAAGAGGGGGCTGAAATTCTGCCCTCTCTCTGCTCTCCAAGCCATGTGCCTGACATGGGCTGCACCCACCAAAAGAGGGCACTTTTTGCTAATTTGCACAGAAGCACCATGTGGACTAGCGTAGCCCTGCAACTGAGTGATCTGCTTGGCCAGATCTGACACTCAAGGAGGCCGGCCTGAAGGCTTGAGCACCCAGCCTCCTCTGCCCCCACCCTCACTCACACCAAGGGCCTGTGTGAGCTCTTAGAAGACCAGCCTCCTGGTTTTCATAGAGGAAGAGAAAATTCAGAGAGTTTCACCATGATGGGTGGTCAGGGATACTGAAACAGATGCCCAGCCCATCTTTGAATTTATATGGGCCCCAAGCACTGGTGAAGGACACTGAACTCAGTCCATCCCCTGAGATTCAGACATGGACAGACCTACTGTAAGGATCAAGGTTCCCAGAGGAAACCACGCTGGAGGAGAGACAGTGAGCTTCCTGAAAGGAGATCCTCATAGGCATCTAGACTGAGTAGAAAGGCCTGGAGTTTGGAGGGGCAACAATTCCAGGTATGGCGCAAAGCTAGGCCTGACCCACTTCCACCCGGCACTCCCATAGGAAGAGGGCAGTGGTGCAGATGAGGAAGCAAGTCACTAACGGCTTTACTATTGAAGCCTCCTCTGAAAGAGCTGGTCACTAGGAACAAAAGGTAACTGTAGAGAGGGACAAGAGCAACTGGGTCAGCAGCTCAGTGGCATTGGTGGCAGCACGTGCATGCAGTGGACGACAAGATGGCAAAAGTATTGGGAAGCAGCTCTAGTTATATGGGAGGCATCTGTATCCCTAGCCCATCAACCCTACCTCCCAACCCTGGGACTGTTAGAGAGAAAGTGGCGTTATCCAGAACTCCAAATCTGATAGTATCCAGAGGGCACTTGGATAACACATGTAAGCATTCCTAGAAGGTCTTACAACTTTTTGGAGAGGAGGATCCAGAAGAAGAGAATCGGAGCATGAGGATTTAGGGCTAATTGTTGTAAATGTGTAAGATCTGGTACCTGGCATATGTATGGGCTCCATATTCCAACCTGCTTTAGCTATGTGACTGGCACGAAGGGAGAGGCTGTGGGAGCAGGAGTGGGCCAGAACAGCCCCCACTGCCAGCTTTGCCTGATGGCAGTGGAGATCAGCAGGGCACGCAAAGGGCATCATTAACATTGGGCCAACCAAAGGCTTTGTTCCCACTGCCCCTCGCTGCCCGGAAGGTCTCCTGAAGCCACACATGCTCTCCCATGCTCCTGAACTTCTGTTTCATTTCTCTTCTTGTCTCCCCAACTGTCTGATTCATCCCCCTGCTCCTCTGAAGTCTCAGCAGATAATGTCACCTCCGACCTTATGAGATGAGAGGTGTTAGACAGAAAGGCCCACCTCCCCCTGCCAAACACCTTCCCCTGGGGTGATGTCCACGGCTGTTGGGGTGTGTAGCCCTTACTCGGGATTTCTCCTTTGAGTTCTACTCCAGTATTTCCAAATGCCCCCTTGATATTTCCACTTGGCTGTTTCAAAGGTATCTTAAAATTTAAAATCCAAATTGAGCTCATGACTTTCTTCCCAAATCTTTCTTCATCTTGTTCCAGTAAACCTGCCACTCAGTTCTTAATACCAGAAATCTAGAAGTAAAGCAGAATTTCAACCAAGCCAGCAAAAGTAACCAAAAAGAAGTGTGTGTGTGTGTGTATGTGTAAGAAACAGCAAATATACGGAATAAGATGGAATAAGTAAAGTATATCAGTATATTACACTAAATGTGAAGAGACTGAACTTCCCTATCAAAAAACAGTTTGTCTAAGTTAAAACACAAAATATAGCCAAATGCTGTTTACAAGAAATATTCCCAAAACAAGGTGACAAAGAAGACTGAAAATAAAGCAATGGGCAAAGATACACCTAGTAAATGCAGTCAGAGAGGGAGAAGGGACAGCAATATTAATGTCAAATAAGACTAATTTCAGGGCCAAAAGTATATACTGCTTGGCAATTAAGAAACACTCCCTTCACTTACTACTGGATCAAAAATAAGATCAGGGCTTCCCTGGTGGCGCAGTGGTTGGGAGTCCGCCTGCCGATGCAGGGGACACGGGTTCGTGCCCCGGTCCGGGAAGATCCCACATGCCGCGGAGCGGCTGGGCCCGTGAGCCATGGCCGCTGGGCCTGCGCGTCTGGAGCCTGTGCTCCACAACGGGGGAGGCCACAACAGTGAGAGGCCCGCGTACCGCAAAAAAAAAAAAAAAAAAAAGATCAAAACTGAAATTATAAATCATCTAGTATAACAGCATACCATACAGAGCTTATGAGACACAGCTGGACTCAGAGGAAAAAATATAGCTTTAAATGCTTTTTTATTTTTTCTATATATTTATTACAGTTATAACAAAGATCTTTTAAAATAGTTGCATCTTAAATGCTTTTAACGTTTAAAAAAAGACTAAAAGAAAATTTAATTAAGTATTTAATCTAAGAAATCAGAAAGAGAACAAACAAAGCCAAAAGAAAATAAATGAAATAACAAAGTTAAAAATCAGAAATTAATTTAATAGAAAATAAACAAATAATAGAAAAATAATTAAAAGAAAAAATGAAAGTCCAACCCTGGTTTTTTGAAAAGACCAACAAAATAGATAATTTTTTTCAGGCAAACCTGCTTAAGAAAAAAAAGAAAGCAAAAACATACAATATTAGATATAAGAAAAGAGGTATATCACAGGTACAGAAAAGGTTAAAGAATTATAACAATAATATATGTAAGCCTATGAAAATAAATGTGAAAATCTAGATGAAATAGATGATTTCCAACCAAAGTAGAAAACTGTGAAAAATTGAGCACAGAAGTTGATATCTTGAATAGGCCAATAAACAGAAGATGTTTTTTTTTAATGAAAATTCTGCTATTAAAACATTACAAGATACCATATGATCCAGCAATTCCACTCCTGGGCATATACTCAAAAGAATTGAAAGCAAAGTCTTGAAGAGATATTTGTACACCCCTGTTCATAGCAGCATTATTCACAATAGCCCAAAGGTGGAAGCAACTCAAGTGTTCATCAATGGACGAATAGATAGACAAAATGCCATATATATATGATGGAATATTACTCAGCCTTAAAAAGGAAGGAAATTTTGACACATGCTACAACATGGATGAAACTTGAGGACATTATGCTAAGTAAAGTAAGACCATCACAGGAAAAACAAATACTACATGACTTCACTTATATTGAGGTATCTAGAATAGTCGAATTCATAGAGACAGAAAGTAGAATTGTGGCTGCCAGGGGCTGAGGGAAGGGAGAAATGGGGAGTTTTTGTTTAATGGATATAAAGATTTAGTTTTGCAAGGTGAAAAGAGTTCTGGAGATTGATTACATAAATGTGAATGTACTGAACCCTACTGACCTGTACACTTAAAAATGGTTGAGATGGTGGATTTTATGTTTGTGAATTTTACCATAATTAAGAATAAAATTAAAAATGTCTCAAAACACAGATTATAGTAAATATGAGTTCTATATAACCTTTAGAAACAGGTGATTTTTAATGTTACCTAAACTACTTCCAGACAAGAGAAAAAGTTGGAAAGTTTCTTGGTTTGTTTTATTAGCTAGCATTTTCTTAATTCCCAAAACTTATAAAGATTGAACTAAAAAAGGAAGAAAAAAATCACAGACCAGTTTGAATGAGTGCAAAATCTGAAATAAGATATTAGCTACTAGATATGCGAAAAGTATCAAAAGTTTACACCATACAAAGAAGGGTTTATTTTAACACCAAAAACATAATTCAGCATCAGGAAATCTATCAATATAAGTCAGTACATCAACAAATGAAAGGAACAAAATATGATTATAGTAATAGATGCCAAAAATCATTTGATAAAATTCAGCAAATATTGCTAATAAAATACAAAATAAAGAAAAATAGAAGAAAATTCCTTCAATTTGATAAAGACTGTTTACCAAAACCCAACAGCAAATATATGACATGCCCAGAAATTGGGAACAAGACAAGATGCTCATTATCATCACTAATATTCAACATTTTTTGGAGATTTTAACTAATTCAATAAGACAAGAAGATAAACTAATCAGAATAAATAGCTGATTTTTTAAAAAAGGCAAGAACATGTCTGCTTACAAATGATGTGATTGTATATCAAGAAAATCCAATAAAATTTAGTTTAAAAGCTACCAGAATTAGTTAGATAATTGGGAAGGTGGCTAAATACAAGGTAAATAGAAATCTACAGGTTTTTTTCTCAATGCAATGATATGATAGAAATGGAAATGACAAAAAAGATCATCTGCAATAGTGACAAAACTGTAAAATACCAAGGAATAATTTTAAAACAACAACCATTACAAAGGTAAAGTTCTTTGAAGAAAGTTATGAAATCATATTGAAGGACATATAACAAGATCTGAACTTGTAGAAAGATAGCCATGTTTCAAAGAAAAGACTTATTCTCATAAAAAGTGAATCCTTTCAAAAATAGATTTAATGCAGTTTCTATTAGAATCCCCAATTAAAAGTACTTTAGAAGTGTAAAAAATTAATTTGAAGTATATTTGAAAAATAAATATCTGAGGCTAGTTAGGAAAACATGAAAAGAAAGATTAGTCGAAGGGAAATTGCATTATTAGATAATAAAACATACTGCAAAGCCACCGTGATCTGAACAGTACAGGATTAAGCTAGGAAGAGACAAATAGATCAGAGGAACAAAGAGCCAATACATAGATCCAAATTAGAAAGGAATTTAATATATGATAAAAGTTTCAATTCATCAGAGAAAATAAATAATAGATGGTATTACTATCTGAATAGCCAGTTCTCTAAGGAAGATATACAAATAAGACAATAGGCACCTGAAAAGATGCTCAACACCATTGGAAATGCACACCAAACCACAATAAGATACCACTTCACACCCACTAAGAAGCTAAAATCAAAAAGTCAGATAATAACAAATGTTGCTGAAGATGTGGAAAAATTGGAACTCATAACTGCTGGTGGGAATGTGAAATGGTGCAGCCACTTTGGAAAACAGCCTGGTAATTCCTCAAAAGCTAAACATGGAATCACCATATGACCCATTAATTCCACTTCTAGGTATATAGACAAGAGAACTGAAAACATGTCCACACAAAAATTTGTACAGTGATGTTTATAGTAGCATTATTTATAATAGCCAAAAGGTGGGAAAAAAACAAATGTCCATCAACTGACAAATGGACATTACTGGGCCATAAAAAGGAATGAAGTACTGATACACGCCACAAAATGGATGAGCCTTTAAAATGTTATGCTGTGTGAAAGAAGGCAGTCACAAAAGTCTACATGTTATATGAGTCCATTCATTCAAAATGTCAAGAGTAGGCAAGTCAGTAGAGACAGAAAGCAGATGAGTGGGGGTAATAGTGGGGTGACAGCTAAAAGGTACAGGCTTTCTTTTTGAGGTAATGAAAAGTTCTAAAGTTGACTGTGGTGAGTCACCCATCTATAAATATACTAACATGCATTATACTGTACACTTTAAATGGGTAAATTGTATGGTATGTAAATTATATCTCAATAAAGCTATTTTTTAAAATGATGCTACCATAATTGGTTATCCATCTGGAAGAAACAAATGGGATCCCTACCCACTCCCATAAAGATTATGTTCCAAATGGGTTAGAGATTTTAATACAAAAATGAAACAATGAAAATATTAGAAGAAATTTAAAGGAAAAATGGAATAGATTTGGATAATGAAAACATGAGTAAATTTGGTGGGGGATATCTGCAAGAGTAGCAAAAGAAAGGATAGACATTATACTAAGTTAATTTTTCAAACTTTGATAGCAAAAGATACCATAAACAAAGAAAAAAGACAAATGATTTACCAGAAAAATATATGCAAAATATAAAACAGTAAAGGGGAAAATGTTGTATATACAAAGAGTTTCTATAAATTGTAAAGAAAAAGACAAATACCCAAAAGAAAAGTGGAAATAGGGTATGAACAGGCTGTTGTGAGAGGAGGAAATCTAAATGGCCAATAAAATGCTTACCCTCATTATTGTTTAGGAAAATGCAAATTAAAGCAAAATAAGTTTTCATTACTTTAATTCATCAGATTGGAAAAAAAATTAAGAGTAAATTTAAGGTCTGTTAGAAATGTGAGAAAATGGGTGTTCTCATTTGCTGAGCAAGTAATCGGGCACTATCTGTTACAATTTGGGGCAAGTAACCAGGTGCTATTGATTAAAATTAGAAATGCACATACCTTTTTTTTTTTTAACTTCTTTATTGGAGTACAACTGCTTTACAATGGTGCGTTAGTTTCTGCTTTACAACAAAGTGAATCAGTTATACTATACATCTGTTCCCATATCTCTTCCCTCTTGTGTCTCCCTCCCTCCCACCCTCCCTATCCCACCCGCACATACCTTTTGACCCAGAAATTCTCCTTCTGGGAATACATCTTATGGAGGAAAATCACCTATATTTAAGGATAGCCTTATAATTTCAGCACTGTTTGTGGTGGCAGGAAACTGGAAACTATCTGATATCAATGTCACTCAATGATCAAATAAACTGTCGTACAGCCCAGCTGTAGAACATCATGCAGCTGTTAAAACGGGAGTTAGACCTACAGCTATGGAATTGCGAAGGGTGTCTGTGATGTACTGTTAAGCGAGAAAAGTAGGTTGCAGAGTAAGTAGCAAGTAATATCCCATTTAAAAGAAAACCTCTCTCTGCTTAGATGAACACAAAGGCAAGATGTGCAAGGCTGCTCCTGTTCAGGCTGTCAGCAGGGTGGCCTTAGCAGGTGAGAGTGGAAGGCGGGAGTTAAGGGCAAAGTACCAACTTTCTTCATTGTGTACCTTTAGAATCTTTTCATTACTTATAATGAAGAAGTAGCTTGTAATTTAAAAAAATTTAGAAATAAATTGGGGTCATTTTTGACACTCCCTCCAATCACATAGTCACCACGACTGCACTAGTCTGAGGGGCCATTATCTTTTGCATGCTGCTGCAAGAGCTTCCTGCTAGCCTCCCTGCTTCCATCCTGAGGCCCACTAATACAGCCTCCATACCCCGTATGCAGCCAGGAGATGTCTTCAAAATGCAGATCAGATTTTGTCGACCAACCGTCAGGGCTGTAATGGCTCCCCGTTGCTCTCCGCAGGAAGCCCCCATCCCAAGCCTGTCCCTCGGCTCTGCACAAGTAGGGTCTCCTGAAGCATCTCCCATCATGGGCACCCAGCACTTGCTCCCACCTTCAGTCGTTGCCCTTGTTATTGTCTGAACCACTGCTTGCCTCAGGGCCTGCAGGCTCGCTGTTTCGTCTACATGGAACGTTCTTCATTTGGACCACCTCTTGCTCACCCCGTGGGTCTGGGATTGAATGTCACTCTCTTCGTCAGGGTGGCCTCTCCCCTCCAGACTAGGTTAGATCTCCCTCTTACAGGCTGGCGGGGCCCTCTGCTTTTCCTCCATAGTTCTTATCACAACGATCTAGTCAATTACATAGTTATTTGTATACTTATTTGTGTGACGGGGATCAAAGAAAAACTGTTAAGTTGTAAGTGTTTGCATCTTCTCTTCCAACCCCCTGCTTTGGGGGAGAAATGGGTCAGATGAGAAGGCCCAGGGGTCTAACCCAACTCTGAGATTCTGAACTTGTCCTTGCCCTTCTCACAGCCACCACCCTAACCACAGTTGGGAGAATTTGTCTCCTCAAATATTTCCCTCCACTCTTTTATTTATCTAGTCATCTAGCTTGTTCTGAGAACTGGTGATGACAGGGCCCTCCGCGGTGCTGGTGAGCTTGCAGGCTTCCCCGGCAGTTCGAGTGCGGCACACTCAGTCTCCAAATGGCTTTCTTCTGCACCTCCCACCCATCAGAGACCCTCACCATGGGGGCGTCCTGGGGCCCCACTGTCCCCTCTGAGGCCACAGCCACCCCAGCAACCAAGCTCCAGCCTGATCGGCAGCTTCAGAATCCCAATCCCATGGGCTTCCCTGCTGGCGCAATAGTTGAGAATCCGCCTGCCAATGGAGGGGACACGTGTTCGAGCCCTGGTCCGGGAAGATCCCACATGCCGTGGAGCAACTAAGCCCGTGTGCCACAACTACTGAGCCTGTGCTCTAGAGCCCGCGAGCCACAACTACAGAGCCCGAGTGCCACAACTACTGAAGCCCGCACGCCTAGAGCCTGTGCTCTGCAACAAGAGAAGCCACCGCGATGAGAAGCCCGTGCACTGCAACAATGAGCAGCTCCCGCTCGCCGCAACTAGAGAAAGCCCACGCACAGCAACGAAGACCCAACACAGCCAAAAATAAATAAATTATTAAAAAAAAAAAAAAAGGATCCCAATCCCAATCCCGATCCGAATCCCGAATAATCATCCTGCATGAGTAGGGTCCTCTGCTCCCTTTCCCGTCCTCCTAATCACCTGTCCGCCGAGGACTGAAGACCTGGAGTGATCCTGGGCTGGGTCTCTGAAGCCGGGCATTCCCACGTACTCGTGGGGCTGGGGCTGGTCCCAGAGCTTCATGGACTCCTGCCGACCAGCCCGTGGGCTGAGCACTTTGACTCAGTCCCAGAGAACAGACAGATTCCTGACAAGCTTACCAGGGTGAACACACCCACGTGCAGGTGGTCCCCTTGGAGCTACAGCCGCATGTCCCAACAGCACATGCATCCCAGAAGCCGTCCTCCCGATGCTGCAGGCAGGGGCCAAGGTACGTGAGGCTGATGGGGAAGCGCTCCTGGTCTGCTTCCTCCAGGCTCTATCTAGTGGGGTCCTTCTGTCCTACCCCTGCCCCCAAATCGAAGAGGCCCAAGGGGTTCTTTGTCATGCCCAGCCTGTCTGAGAGGCCCCACCAGCTCCCACATGATACAAGTTTGGAGAAAAACCCATCACCCTGGAAGCACATAGTCCTCTATGGCTGCTGCTACCCAGGACCTGCCTGGGTGTCTCCAAGCCAGGCATTGAGCCCTCACACTTGGGCCCCTTCTGTGGTCAGTCATAGAAATATCTGAGTCCTGTCCTGTCAGGGCTGGAGGTCACAGTCAGCCACTACTCAGGGCCTGCACTAAATATGCCCCAGCCCAGCAGACTGAGTCACCCACAGCCTGGAGACCGGCTGCTAACTCAGACCCTCAAAGAGCCTGTGGTGCTGCCCTGAGGCCTCTCAGACTTGGTGGTGACTGCTCAGGCCTGGATCCTGACTCAGCTTCGAACACTACTTCATGCAGATCTCAGGCAACTTCCCCTTCCTGAGCATGGCCGACTGCTGTTGGTGTCCCCAGCCTCCGTTCTCCCCTTCCTCCAGGGCAGCTTGCCAAGTGGAGACTATCTTTCCCAGCTTCCCTTGCAAATAGGTGTAGACAACTTACTATTCTCATCTGTAGGCAGGAGAGATATGAGCTACTTTTCCCTCTCTAGTGTACAAGGACATTGCTTATCCAGGGCTTCCTGTCTTCCCCTCTTCCCATAAGCTAGAATACAGACATTCCAATACCCAGATTTGACTATGCAGGTGGCAACACCGGAAAGGATGCAGGGAAACAAAGTGGAAGGAAGCTGGGTCCCTGAGTGACCTTGTAGAGCAGCCCTGACAACCTGAGCTTCTTACCTCGTGTTATGAGAGAGAGAAATAAAGTTCCATCTTATTCAAGCCATCGCAGTTTGGGGTCTATTACAGCAGCTTCGCCTTTCCCCTAATGAATATATTGAGCCTGATTCCCCAGCAATAAAATGGTTTCTTCAAGTTCCAAGTTTCCAATTCCAGGCTTTGCTTTGCCAGGACTTTGGTTTCTAGGAAGCTGCCCAGAATGCTCCCTTGGCCTGGAGCAGACCCTTGCTATATGCCCTGCTTCATCCTTCCTTCAAGGAGTTCCCTGATGGTCACATAGGGCCTGACCCTGGGACAGATGGAGGAAAGGATATGCAGAAGTATATCTTTTTAGCTGAGGGCGCAGCTGGAACAGAAGTCAAGGCCAGCAGGATTAGTTTCTGTCTTAGGCTGCCTAGACATCCCTGGTTGGAGCCTAGTTAGTTGTTCATCCTGACCCTACCCTTGGCTGTTTTAGCCCAACTGCTCCAGCTGTGGGGCCTCTTGCAGTCCCCACCCCTCACTCACCTTTTCTGCTGATTCTAAGCCAGATTCTCTGAACCTGAAGACGTGACCCAGGTCTGTGAACACAAAAAGATCAGGGGGCTGCCTTTCCTAAAACTCCACTTCGTAGGACCCAGGTGGGTCCCTGGCTAAGGTGGCACCCTCCTACTTCATGCCTTGCCTGAGGGCCCCAGCAAGTTGGCTCAGCAACTCTTAGAGCAGCGTGATCACACACAAACCTGTGTCCCAGAGGGGAGCCGCCTAGGCTAGTCAGACCTAATCTGACCTTGAGCATTTGTCTGGGGGTGACCCTAACAGGAGTTCAGGAGCTGGAAGCTACTGATCTAGACTGAATGGCCTAAAATAAGCCCAGATCTGCTAAGGCCAGCAGAACCATGCCAAGGAGTGGAGGT